>NC_062293.1:16069749-16373237 GCF_902655055.1 Lutra lutra | reverse complement strand
GTGTCCAGCTTAAGAATTATTGCAAAGTGAACATATCTATTTAACTATCACCTGGTTAAGAAATAAACATTATCCATAATCCAGAAGATACCCTACACCACTTCACAGTCACCTCCTCCATATGCTCTGGAGGTAACTACATTCTATATTCTAGGACCATAGATTAGCTTCACCTGTTTTTGAAATTTGTCTAAATGGAACCATATGATTTATGTTCCATGCTATCTGATTTCCTTCCTTTAACATTATAGTATGTGTTATTCTCTGAGATTCGTTCATATTGTTGCATGTAGCAGCAGTTGGTTCATTTTCATTGCTGCAGATTATAAAATCTACTAAATTATAGTCAAGGAGATCTTTAGAGAACCTGCTTTAGTGGCTGAAATGATTAACTAACTAACTCATTGTACCTGAATACATTGCTGTGCAATATTCCATTGTATAATTATACCACAATATACCTCTCCAATCTACCATCACAAGATTTTTCCAGTTTGGAGTAGTTATGAAGAACATACTGCTATGAATATTCTGTATATGCCTTTTGGTGAACATATGTGCACAATTCCAGGCCATATACCTAGAAGTGAAATTGCTTTGTTATAGGATAAGATTTTGTGTACTTTACTAGCTATTGTCTTTTTTAAATTTAATTTTATCTTTTCAGTGTTCCAAGATTCATTGTTTATGCACCACACCCAGTGCTCCATGCAATATGTGCCCTCCTTAATACCCACCACCAGACTCACCTAACCCCCTACCCCCATCCCTCCAAAACCCTGTTTGTTTCTCAGAGTCCACGGTTTCTCATGGTTCCTCTCCCCCTCTGATTTCCCCCAATTCCACTTATCTTTTCCTTCTCCTCATGTCCTCCATGTTATTCCTTATGCTCCACAGGTAAGCTATTTTCAGTCCATTTTCTAAAGTAATCGTACCATTTTACGCATCAACCAACGAACCAGCATGTCAGAGTTTCAGTTGCTTTACAGCCTTATTAATACTTGATATCTATCTCTCTTCTCCATTTTAGCCATTCTGATGGACATGCAGTAGGATTGCACCGTTACAGTTTGCATATCCCTAGTCATTAATGATTTTGAGCACCTTTTTCATGTTCATTGGTTACTTGGATACCTCTTTTGTAAGGTTCTTTTCATGTCTGTTGCCTGTTTGTCTACTTAAATGTCTGTGTTTTTCATATTGAATTTTTAAAAATATTTATTTTTAAAATTCAAGTATAATTAGCATAAGATGTTATATTAGTTTCAGGTCTACATTATAGTAATTCAACAACTCTATACATTACTCACTGCTCATCATGTTTAAGTGTACGCTTTAATCCCCATCACCTATTTCACCCATCCCACCACCTACCTCCACTCTGGTAACCATCAGTTTGTTCTCTGTAGTCAAGAGTCTGTTTCTTGGTTTACCTCTTTTTTTTTCTCTTTGTTCATTTGTTTTGTTTCTTAAATTCCACATATGAGTGAAATCATATGATATTAGTCTTTCTCTAATTTCTTTTAGGATTATGTTTCTAACTCCATCCATGTTGTTGCAAATGGCAAGATTTCATTCTTTTTATGACTGAATAATATTCCATTGAGTGTGTGTTTATCTATCTATCTATTTATCTATAGATATCTTCTTTATCCATTCATCAAGTGATGGACACATGGGCTATTTCCATCATTTGGTTATTGTAAATAAAGATGAGGTAAACATAGGGGTGCATATATCCTTTTGAATTAGTACTTTTGTAATCTTTGGGTAAATACCCAGTAGTGTATTACTGGATCATTGTGTAGTTTTATTTTTAATTTTTTGAGGAACCTCCATAATCTTTTCCATGGTGGCTATGCCAGTTTGTGTTACCACCAACAGTGCATGAGGGTTGCTTTTTCTCTACATCCTCGTTGACAGCTGTTCCTTGTGTTTTTGGTTGTAGCCATTCTGACACGTGTGAGGTGATATTTCATTGTAGTTTTGATTTGCATTTCCCTGTTTAAGAGTGTTATTGAGTATCTTCATCTATTGGCCATCTGTATTTTTTCTTTGAAGAAATGTCTGTTCACGTCTTCTGCCCATTCTTTAAATTGGCTAATTTAGGGTTTTTTATTGGTCAGTTGTATAATTTCTTTATATATTTTGGATACTAACCCTTTATTTGATATGACACTTGCAAATATTTTCTCCCAATCTGTAGGTTGCCAACTTCAATCTTTTTGAATTTGCTGAGACTTGTTTTGTGGCCTAATGTGATCTATTCTGGAGAATGTTCCATATGCACTTGAAAAGAATTTGTGTTCTGCTGTTTTCAGAGGAGAAGGTAGTTGAGGGAAATTGGAGGGGGAAGTGAACCATGAGAGACTATGGACTCTGAAAAACAATCTGAGGGTTTTGAAGGGGCGGGGGGTGGGAGGTTGGGGGATCCAGGTTGTGGGTATTGGAGAGGGCATGGATTGCATGGAGCACTGGGTGTGGTGCAAAAATAATGAATACTGTTATGCTGAAAAAATAAAAAATTAAAAAAAAATGTTCTAAATATATCTTTCAGATCCATCTGGTCTAATGTGTCATTTAAAGGCATCATTTTCTTGTTGATTCTCTGTCTGGATATTCTATCCATTGATGAAAGTGGGGTGTTAAAGTCCTCTGCTGTTACTGTATTACTACTGATTTCTTCCTTCATATGTATTAATAGTTGCTTTATGTATTTGGGTGCTCCCATGTTAGGTGCCTAAATATTTAAAATTGTTTTATCTTCTTGTTGGATTGTTCCCTTTATCTTTATGTAATGTCCTCGTTGTCTCTTGTTACAGCCTTTGTTTTAAAGTCTGTTTTGTCTGTTTTAAGTATTTCTACCCCAGCTTTTTTTTTCACTTCCATTTGCATGATTAATGTTTTTCCATCCCTTCACTTTCAATTTGCATGTGTCTTTAGGTCTGAAATGAGTCTCTTGTATGCAGCATATAGATAGATCTTGCTTTTTTATCCATTTCATCACCCCATGTCTTTTGATTGAAGTGTTTAGTCCATTTACATTCAAAGTAATTATTGATAGGTATGCACTTATGGCCATTTTGTTACTTGTTTTATGATGGATTTTGTCGTTCTTCTTTGTTCCTTTCTTCTCTTGCTCCCTTCCTTTGTGGTTTGATGGCCTTCTTCAGTGATATGCTTGAATATCTTTCTCCTTATTTTTTGCATTTCTATTACAAGTGTTTGAATTATGGTTACCATTAGGTCCATATATAATACCTTATGCATGAGATATCTAAAGAAATCTATACTAGGTTGCTGGTTACTTAAGTTTGAACCATTCTAAAAGCACTAGATTTTTACCCAACCCCATGTTTTACATATATGATACCATGCTTTACATCCTTTTATTTTGTGAATCCCTTGACTGATTTTTATAGCTGTAGTTGATTTTACTGCTTTTGTGATAGAATCTCCATACTGGTTTTATAAGTGATTAATATACTCCATTTGTTATGTTTGTATGTATTTGTGAAATTTTTTCCTTTCCTAATATTCTTACTCTTGATTATGGCCTTTCTTTTCCAAAGAATTCCTTTTAACATTTCTTGTAAGGCTGGTTTAGTGGTGAGGAACTCCTTTAACTTTCGTTTGTCTGGGAAACTCTGTCTTTCCTTCTATCCTGAATGATAGCTTTGCTGGATAGAGTTTTTTTTGTTTTTTTTTTAAGATTTTATTTATTTATTTGTTAGAGAGTAGAAGCATAGAGACCCACAAGCAGATCAGGCAGAGGGAGAAACAGGCTCCCTGCTGAGCAAGGAGCCCTATGTGGGACTCAATTCCAGGACCCTGGGATCATGACCTGAGCAAGGCAGACACTTAACCAATTGAGCCACCCAGGTGTCCCGAGGATAGAGTACTCTTGGTTGCAGACTTTTTTTTTTTCTCCTTTCAGCACTTTTAATCACTCCCTTCTGGCCAGCAAAGTTTCTACTAAAAAATCAGCTGATAGCTTTATGGAGTTTCCCTAGTATATACCTGTTTTCTCTTGCTGCTTTTAAAGTACTCTCTTTACCACTATTTTTTGCCATTTTCATTATTATATGTCTTGGTGTGGACTTCCTGTGTTGATTTTGTTGGGGACTCTCTGTGTCTTCTGAATCTGGATTTGTTTCCTTCCCCAGATTAGGGAATTTTTCAACTATTATATCTTCTAATAAATTTTCTGTGCTCTTTTCTTTCTTCTTCTTCTGGGATCCCTATAATGCTAATGATGTTATACTTGATGGTGTCACTGAGTTTCCTTAATCTATTCTCATTTTTTTATTATTCTTTTTTCTTTCTCCTGTTCAGCTTACCTGCTTTCCATTACTGTCTTTCAGGTTGCTGGTCTGTTCTTCTGCTTCCTCTAGCCTATTTATTCACTCTAGTGTGTTTTTAATTTCAGTTAATGAGTTCTTCATCTCGGGTTCTTCTTTATATTTTCTGTCTCTTTCTTGGCGTTCTCACTGCAATCCACTGATTATAAAAATGTCAAAGTTAAGCCCCTCTGGTTTTTAAAGCCAAATGTTATGGGGATTCATCCTCACAGTGCCAGTCCCCCATGTCTGGGGTGCCTGGTCTGAGGTCTGTTCTTCTCCCTCTCCCATGCTTACATTTGTGGTTAGTCTTCCTAGGAGTTTTGGTTCCAATTAACTGTGGAGGGTCTGTGCTACCAGTCTTCAGGTCATTTTCTGAGTTAGTTAACACTGATGTGTGGATGTATGTAGGTTTATTATGGGACAAGGTGAGCTTATGATCCCCAATTCACCATCTTCCCTGAATTCCATGCTGAATATTTTATTTCTTGTCTTTTATCTATAGTTTTTTTAATGTATTCTGGATACAAGTCCATTGCAGTTTTATAAATTGTAAATATCTCCCTGTATATTTTGCCTTTTCACTTGTAGTTTATTGTCTTATTTTTTTTTTTTTGATGGGGAAAAGTGTTTAAATTATATACTCAGTCCATTTGGTGTATTTCAAAAGGTGCGGCACTTTTCTTCACTTATCAATGAAAGAAATTACAAACTAACTTAAAAAAAATATCAGCAATTGTACTACCAGGTATTTACCCCAAAGATGCAGAGTTGGTGAAAAGAAGGGCCTCATACACCTCAGTGTTCATAGCAGCAATGTCCACAATAGCCAAACTGTGGAAGGAGCCGAGATGCCCTTCAATACATGAATGGATAAAGATGTGGTCCATATATACAATGCAATATTACTCATCCACCAGAAAGGATGAATACCCACCATTTGCATAGATATGGTTGGAACTGGGGGAGTTTATGCTAAGTGAAATAAGTCAAGCAGAGAAAGACAATTATCATATGGTTTCACTTATATGTGGAACATAAGGAACAGCATGGAAGACATTAAGAGAAGGAAGGGAAAATGAAGGGAGGGAAATCAGAAGGGGAGATTAACCATGAAAGATTATGGACTATGGGAAACAAACTGAGGGTTTCAGAGGGGAGATGGTGGGGTGAATGGGTTAGCCCAGTGATGGGTATTAAGGAGGGCACATATTACAGGGAGCACTGGGTGTTATACACAGACAGTGAATCATGGAACAATACATCAAAAACTAAAGATGTACTAAATGGTGACTAACATAACATAATAAAAATTTTAAAATAAAATAAAATAAAATATCAGCAAATGGCAAACAAATTTCCTTGCAAATCACAGTCCCATATATTGTGCATCCTAGAAAAGAGGAACAGAATAGGTTCCACCTAGTTTCATGAGTTTCATCAAATACTGGACCTACTCAAAGGTGGGGAAAAAGCAACTTTCAAAGTATGTTATTGAGGCTTTTATTATACTCCTTCCTAAGAGCACCAGGTGGAGAACAAGTGTTGTAAACTAGATCTAGGAAGTGGAATGTGGAATCAATCCATCCTCCTCCCCTTAAGGTCTGTCCAGTGGTTAATGAATTTAAAAAAACATGACTAAATAAAAACACCCCCTCATGGTACATTCTCCCTACTACAAAAAGAGACAAACCCCCAACAACCTAGATGTCCCAGGTTATTCTCCAGTGTGGATGGAGCCTGGGAGCAGCTTCAACGACCCAAATCAGTCTATTGCAGAGTCATCACAAGCATGCCTTGCTTTTAAACAAAAACATATTTTTGAAATGACAAAACAAAAACTAGTACTAATCATTTTTCTGAACAATACACAATTGCTCAGATTAACTAGTATCAGAGGGCACCATACCTATGGACCTTGACTCCACTGGAGTGCATGTGGGTAGGTGAAGGGCATTGGTCATTATTGCAAAAAAAATTTTTTTTTCATTTTTCATTTTTAGTTTGATTTAACATTACTTTTAGTACAAGCAGACACCAGCTGTGCAGAAGGACTCTGTAGACATGTTCATAGCAGTGTATACTTGGGGCTCTTTGATTCTGGAGGCTCGAGGAAGCGAATATCACCTGGTCAAATACATTCTTTAAGCCTTTTTGTGCTAGTGCAGGACACTCCACATCTGACCACCTTCAGGTCATGGGCCAACTTTTCAGCAGTCTCTGGAGTGACAGGCTTCTGTTTGTTCTTGGCAAGTTTCTCAATCATAGAGGAGTCATCTCTGAGATCAATTTGGGTCCCACCCAGCAAGAAAAGAGTCTTTGGACAGTGGTGAGTTATCTCAGGTACCCTCTTTTCCTTCACATTTTCAGATGAGGGTGGAGCGACCACTGAATAACAGACTAGAAGTACATCTGTTGGTGAACAACTCCGTGGTCGTATGCTGTAGTAATCCTCTTGCCCTGCAGTATCAGAAAGCCCAAGAGTGTGTGGCTCTCCACCAACCATAACTGTGATTGCACAGTTGTCAGAAACAGGCGGCGCAGGGGGGCCTGGGTGACTGTCAGTTAAGCTTCTGCCTTCGGCTCAGGTCATGATCTCGGAGTCCTGGGATTGAACCTCACGTTGGGCTCCCTGCTCAGCTGGGAGTCTGCTACTCCCTCTGCCTCTGCTGTCCCCCCCACCGTGCTCATGCACGTATGCTCGTGTTCTCTCTCTCTCTTTCCCAGATACATTAATAAAGTCTTCAAAAGCCAACAAAAAACCAAAAACCAGTTGGTACATACTCAGATGGAAATTTGTTTGTTGTGTAGAATATCAGAAGGCACATTTTACCAACAGCACCATCACCCACAACAATGCACTTTGGTTATCTGTATTGCTGAAAGAATTTTGTCTGAATATTTCTAAATATTTCAAGGTTGGTGGTGACCTCAGCTTCTCTGCCAGGGTGTTGGCAGCACTGCAAAGGGTCTCCTGTGTATTTTATCATCCGATGAACAAAATTTTCTCTTTTTCACATATAGTTGAATTAGTCAATCTTTTCTTTTATAGAGTGTTTGGGGGCTTGTTTAAGAAATCCTTGCATACACTAGGGTCATGAAAACTTTTCCTGTTTTATATTCTGGGAGTTTTGTTATTTTTCTTTCACATTTAGATCAATAATCCACTCAGAATTGATTTTTCTATATGATATGGGATAAGGGACACTATTTTCTTTTTTTTATATTCAGTTAGCAAACATACAGTACATCATTATTTTTTTTTAATTTTTTTATTTTTTTCAGCATAACAGTATTCATTATTTTTGCACCACACCCAGTGCTCCATGCAATCCGTGCCCTCTACAATACCCACCACCTGGTGCCCCCAACCTCCCACCCCCCCCCTTCAAAATTCTCAGATCGTTTTTCAGAGTCCATAGTCTCTCATGGTTCACCTCCCCTTCCAATTTCCCTCAACTCCCTTCTCCTCTCCATCTCCCCTTGTCCTCCATGCTATTTGTTATGCTCCACAAATAAGTGAAACCATATGATAATTGACTCTCTCTGCTTGACTTATTTCACTCAGCATAATCTCTTCCAGTCCCGTCCATGTTGATACAAAACTTGGGTATTCATCCTTTCTTTTTTTTTTTTTTAACAGCTTTATAAACATATATTTTTATCCCCAGGGGTACAGGTCTGCGAATCGCCAGGTTTACACACTTCACAGCACTCACCATAGCACATACCCTCCCCGATATCCATAACCCCACCCCCTCTCCCAACCCCCTCCCCCCATCAACCCTCAGTTTGTTTTGTGAGATTAAGAGTCACTTATGGTTTGTCTCCCTCCCAATCCCATCTTGTTTCATTTACTCTTCTCCTACCCCCTCGACCCCCCATGTTGCATCTCCTCTCCCTCATATCAGGGAGATCATATGATAGTTGTCTTTCTCCGATTGACTTATTTCGCTAAGCATGATACCCTCTAGTTCCATCCACGTCGTCACAAATGGCAAGATTTCATTTCTTTTGATGGCTGCATAGTATTCCATTGTGTATATATACCACATCTTCTTTATCCATTCGTCTGTAGATGGACATCTAGGTTCTTTCCATAGTTTGGCTATTGTAGACATTGCTGCTATAAACATTCGGGTGCACGTGCCCCTTCGGATCACTATGTTTGTATCTTTAGGGTAAATACCCAGCAGTGCAATTGCAGGGTCATAGGGTAGTTCTATTTTCAACATTTTGAGGAACCTCCATGCTGTTTTCCAGAGTGGTTGCACCAGCTTGCATTCCCACCAACAGTGTAGGAGGGTTCCCCTTTCTCCGCATCCTCGCCAGCATCTGTCATTTCCTGACTTGTTAATTTTAGCCATTCTGACTGGTGTGAGGTGATATCTCATGGTGGTTTTGATTTGTATTTCCCTGATGCCGAGTGATATGGAGCACTTTTTCATGTGTCTGTTGGCCATCTGGATGTCTTCTTTGCAGAAATGTCTGTTCATGTCCTCTGCCCATTTCTTGATTGGATTATTTGTTCTTTGGGTGTTGAGTTTGCTAAGTTCTTTATAGATTTTGGACACTAGCCCTTTATCTGATATGTCATTTGCAAATATCTTCTCCCATTCTGTCAGTTGTCTTTTGGTTTTGTTCACTGTTTCCTTTGCTGTGCAAAAGCTTTTGATCTTGATAAAATCCCAAAAGTTCATTTTTGCCCTTGCTTCCCTTGCCTTTGGTGATGTTCCTAGGAAGATGTTGCTGCGGCTGACGTCGAAGAGGTTGCTGCCTGTGTTCTCCTCGAGGATTTTGATGGATTCCTTTCTCACATTGAGATCCTTCATCCATTTTGAGTCTATTTTCGTGTGTGGTGTAAGGAAATGATCCAATTTCATTTTTCTGCATGTGCTGTCCAATTTTCCCAACACCATTTATTGAAGAGGCTGTCTTTGTTCCATTGGACATTCTTTCCTGCTTTGTCGAAGATGAGTTGACCATAGAGTTGAGGGTCCATTTCTGGGCTCTCTATTCTGTTCCATTGATCTATGTGTCTGTTTTTGTGCCAGTACCTGCTGTCTTGATGATGACAGCTTTGTAATAGAGCTTGAAGTCTGGAATTGTGATGCCACCAACTTTGGCTTTCTTTTTCAATATTCCTTTGGCTATTCGAGGTCTTTTCTGGTTCCATATAAATTTTAGGATTATTTGTTCCATTTCTTGAAAAAAATGGATGGTACTTTGATAGGAATTGCATTAAATGTGTAGATTGCTTTAGGTAGCATAGACATTTTCACAATATTTATTCTTCCAGTCCAGGAGCATGGAACATTTTTCCATTTCTTTGTGTCTTCCTCAATTTCTTTCATGAGTACTTTATAGTTTTCTGAGTATAGATTCTTAGTCTCTTTGGTTAGGTTTATTCCTAGGTATCTTATAGTTTTGGGTGCAATTATAAATGGGATGGACTCCTTAATTTCTCTTTCTTCTGCCTTGTTGTTGGTGTAGAGAAATGCAACTGATTTCTGTGCATTGATTTTATATCCTGACACTTTACTGAATTCCTGTACAAGTTCTAGCAGTTTTGGAGTGGAGTCTTTTGGGTTTTCCACATAGAGTATCATATCATCTGCGAAGAGTGATAGTTTGACTTCTTCTTTGCCGATTTGGATGCCTTTAATTTCCTTTTGTTGTCTGATTGCTGAGGCTAGGACTTCTAGTACTATGTTGAATAGCAGTGGTGATAACGGACATCCCTGCCGTGTTCCTGACATTAGCGGAAAAGCTTTCAGTTTTTCTCCATTGAGAATGATATTTGCGGTGGGTTTTTCATAGATGGCTTTGATAATATTGAGGTATGTGCCGTCTATCCCTACACTTTGAAGAGTTTTGATCAGGAAGGGATGCTGTACTTTGTCAAATGCTTTTTCAGCATCTATGGAGAGTATCATATGGTTCTTGTTCTTTCTTTTATTAATGTGTTGTATCACATTGATTGATTTGCGGATGTTGAACCAGCCTTGCAGCCCTGGAATAAATCCCACTTGGTCGTGGTGAATAATCCTTTTAACGTACTGTTGAATCCTATTGGCTAGTATTTTGGCGAGAATTTTTGCATCTGTGTTCATCAAGGATATTGGTCTGTAGTTCTCTTTTTTGTTGGGATCCTTGTCTGGTTTTGGGATCAAGGTGATGCTGGCCTCATAAAATGAGTTTGGAAGTTTTCCTTCTATTGCTATTTTTTGGAACAGTTTCAGGAGAATAGGAATTAGTTCTTCTTTAAATGTTTGGTAGAATTCCCCCGGGAAGCCGTCTGGCCCTGGGCTTTTGTTTGTTTGGAGATTTTTGATGACTGTTTCAATCTCTTTACTGGTTATGGGTCTGTTCAGGCTTTCTATTTCTTCCTGGTTCAGTTGTGGTAGTTTATATGTCTCTAGGAATGCATCCATTTCTTCCAGATTGTCAAATTTGTTGGCGTAGAGTTGCTCATAGTATGTTCTTATAATTGTCTGTATTTCTTTGGTGTTCGTTGTGATCTCTCCTCTTTCATTCATGATTTTATTTATTTGGGTCCTTTCTCTTTTCTTTTTGATAAGTCTGGCCAGAGGTTTATCAATCTTATTAATTCTTTCAAAGAACCAGCTCCTAGTTTCGTTGATTTGTTCTATTGTTTTTTTGGTTTCTATTTCATTGATTTCTGCTCTAATCTTTATGATTTCTCTTCTCCTGCTGGGTTTAGGGTTTCTTTCTTGTTCTTTCTCCAGCTCCTTTAGGTGTAGGGTTAGGTTGTGTACCTGAGACCTTTCTTGTTTCTTGAGAAAGGCTTGTACCGCTATATATTTTCCTCTCAGGACTGCCTTTGTTGTGTCCCACAGATTCTGAACCGTTGTGTTTTCATTATCATTTGTTTCCATAAATTTTTTCAATCCTTCTTTAATTTCCTGGTTGACCCATTCATTCTTTAGAAGGATGCTGTTTAGTCTCCATGTATTTGGGTTCTTTCCAAATTTCCTCTTGTGATTGAGTTCTAGCTTTAGAGCATTGTGGTCTGAAAATATGCAGGGAATGATCCCAATCTTTTGATACCGGTTGAGACTTGATTTAGGACCAAGAATGTGATCTATTCTGGAGAATGTTCCATGTGCACTAGAGAAGAATGTGTATTCTGTTGCTTTGGGATGAAATGTTCTGAATATATCTGTGATGTCCATCTGGTCCAGTGTGTCATTTAAGGCCTTGATTTCCTTGTTGATCTTTTGCTTGGATGATCTGTCCATTTCAGTGAGGGGAGTGTTAAAATCCCCTACTATTATTGTATTCTTGTCGATGTGTTTCTTTGATTTTGTTATTAATTGGTTTATATAGTTGGCTGCTCCCACGTTAGGGGCATAGATATTTAAAATTGTTAGATCTTCTTGTTGGACAGTTCCTTTGAGTATGATATAGTGTCCTTCCTCATCTCTTATTATAGTCTTTGGCTTAAAATCTAATTGATCTGCTATAAGGATTGCCACTCCTGCTTTCTTCTGATGTCCATTAGCATGGTAAATTCTTTTCCACCCCCTCACTTTAAACCTGGAGGTGTCTTCGGGTTTAAGATGAGTTTCTTGTAGGCAACATATAGATGGTTTTTGTTTTTTTATCCATTCTGATCCCTGTGTCTTTTGATTGGGGCATTTAGCCCATTAACATTCAGGGTAAGTATTGAGAGATATGAATTTAGTGCCATTGTATTGCCTGTAAGGTGACTGTTATTGTATATTGTCTCTGTTTCTTTCTGATCTACTACTTTGAGGGTCTCTCTTTGCTTAGAGGACCCCTTTCAATATTTCCTGTAGAGCTGGTATGGTATTTGCAAATTCTTTCAGTTTTTGTTTGTCCTGGAAGCTTTTAATCTCTCCGTCTATTTTCAATGATAGCCTAGCTGGATATAGTATTCTTGGCTGCATGTTTTTCTCATTTAGTACTCTGAATATATCATGCCAGCTCTTTCTGGCCTGCCAGGTCTCTGTGGATAAGTCTGCTGCCAATCTAATATTTTTACCATTGTACGTTACAGACTTCTTTTCCCGGGCTGCTTTCAGGATCTTTTCTTTGTCACTAAGACTTGTCAATTTTACTATTAGGTGACGGGGTGTAGACCTATTCTTATTGATTTTGAGGGGGGTTCTCTGAACCTCCTGGATTTTGATGCTTGTTCCCTTTGCCATAATGGGGAAATTCTCTCCAATAATTCTCTCCAATATACCTTCTGCTCCCCTCTCTGTGTCCTCTTCTTCTGGAATCCCAATTATTCTAATGTTGTTTCGTCTTATGGTGTCACTTATCTCTCGAATTCTCCCCTCGTGGTCCAGTAGCTGTTTGTCCCTCTTTTGCTCAGCTTCTTTATTCTCTGTCATTTGGTCTTCTATATCGCTAATTCTTTCTTCTGCCTCATTTATCCTAGCAGTGAGAGCCTCCATTTTTGATTGCACCTCATTAATAGCTTTTTTGATTTCAATTTGGTTAGATTTTAGTTCTTTTATTTCTCCAGAAAGGGCTTTTATATCTCCCGAGAGGGTTGCTTTAATATCTTCCATGCCTTTTTCAAGCCCAGCTAGAACCTTGAGAATCGTCATTCTGAACTCTATATCTGACATATTACCAATGTCTGTATTGATTAGGTCCCTAGCCTTTGGTACTGCCTCTTGTTCTTTTTTTTGTTGTGAATTTTTCCGCCTTGTCATTTTGTCCAGATAAGAGTTTATGAAGGAGCAAGTAAAATACTAAAAGGGTGGCAACAACCCCAGGAAAATATGCTTTAGCCAAATCAGAAGAGATCCCGAATCGTGAGGGGGGAGAAAGGGGATAAAAAGGGGTTCAGAAAGAAAAAAAAAACTATTAAAAAAAAGAAAGCCGATAAAGAAAAAATATAAAAAGAGGAAAAAAATATATATATATATATTAGATAAACTATTTAAAAAACGTTAAAAAAGAAAACGGTAAAAGTTAAAAAAATTTAGCAGAAGAAGAGAAAAAGAAAAAAAAATTGAAAAAGAAAAAAAAATTAAATTAACTGCAAGGCTAAAAAATCATGGGGAGAAAGCCATGAGTTCCGTGCTTTGCTTTCTTCTCCTCTGGAATTCCGCCGCTCTCCTTGGTATTGAAACTGCACTCCTCGGTAGGTGAACTTGGTCCTGGCTGGGTTTCCCATTGATCTTCTGGGGGAGGGGCCTGTTGTAGTGATTCTCAAGCGTCTTTGCCCCAGGCGGAGTTGCACCGCCCTTACCCGGGGCCGCGCTGAGTCATCCGCTTGGGTTCGCTTTCGGGAGCTTTTGTTCCCTGAGCGCTTTCCGTAGAGTCCGGAGGACGGGAATAAAGATGGCGGCCTCCCGGTCTCCGTCCCGGAGGAGCCGAGAGCCCGGGGCCCCACTCCTCAGTGCGCCCTCAGAGAACAGCGCCAAATGACTCCCGTCACCCTGGCCTCCGGCCGCGCTCCGAGCTGACCGAGCCTGGGACCGGTTCAAGGCAACCCCAAGCTGAGAGTCACTCCTCGGCTCTGTCTCTGCAGCCGGCTTCCCCGTTCTAATACCGGTAAGCTCTGCGACACTGAGACACCCCCGATCCTTCTGCGACCCTGCGGGACCTGAGGCCGCGCTTACCCCGCCTGGGCTTCACCCCAGTTAAGCCTCTGGAGCGATGTCCCTCAGCGGAACAGACTTTTAAAAGTCCTGATTTTGCTCTGTTGCTCTGCCGCTCGCCGGGAGCCGGCCCCTCCCCCCGCGGTCTATCTTCCCGTCGCTTTGGATTCACTTCTCTGCCAGTCCTACCTTGCAGAAAGTGGTTGATTTTCTGTTTCTGGAATTGCTGTTCTTCTTCTCTTCAATCTCCCGTTGGATTTGTAGGTGTTTGCAATCTTTAGATAAGCTATTTAGCTGATCTCCCGCTACCCGAAGTAGTCTCAGCCTGCTACTTCTCCGCCATCTTGACTCCTCCCCCCCATCATTAGTTTTTGATGTGGTGTTCAACGATTCATTAATTGTAACACTCAGTGCTCATCACAGCATGTGCCCTCTTTAATACCCATCACCCAGCTACCCCATCCTGGCATCCCTCTCCCTTCTGTAACCCTCAGTTTGTTTCTAAATGGATATTTAGCACCATTTACTGAAGAGATGATCCTTTCCCTACTTTAATGTAAGGCTAACGTTTTCATAAATCAAAGACACACACACACACATAATATGTATATATATATAAACTAGATATATATGTATATGTATATGTGTGTGTGTGTCTTTCATAAATCAAAGACACACATATATATGCACATATACATATATTATGTATATGTGCATATATATGTATATACATATATAATATATATAATATACATATATTATGTATATGTGCATATATATGTATATACATATATAATATATATAATATACATATATTATGTATTTGGACTTCTTATTCTTTTTGTTCTTTATCTTTGTTCTATTTGTTGGTCATTGCACCAGTACACTACTGTCTTAACATAGCTTTAATATGTCTTGGTATCTGAAGCATAAATCTTTTAAATTTGTTTTACTTCCTTAGGCTTATTTTTGCTATTCTTGGCAATGTCCTTTTTATCATTAGAAATACCTGTTATGGGGCGCCTGGGTGGCTCAGTGGGTTAAGCCGCTGCCTTCGGCTCAGGTCATGATCTCAGGGTCCTGGGATCGAGCCCCGCGTCGGGCTCTCTGCTCGGCAGGGAGCCTGCTTCCTCCTCTCTCTCTGCCTGCCTCTCTGCCTGCTTGTGATCTCTCTCTGTCAAATAAATAAATAAAATCTTTGAAAAAAAAAAAAAGAAATACCTGTTATTTGTGCTTTCTCTCTTTTTTTCCTTTGTCAGTCTTAGTGCAGGCATTTAGCACTTTCAGTTAGTCTTCCCAAAACCCATTGACTGTATTCATTTTATTTAAAGTTTGTTTTTTATTTCAGTAATTTGTGCTTTTGTCTTTATGGTTTTTCTTCTTCTTTTGGGGGATTTAATTTGCTGTTCTTTTCTAACTTCTTGAGATAGAACCTTGGGTTATTGATCTTTTCGTCTTTTTACTGTAGGCATTTAAGGTTGTAAATTTCCCTCTGAGCACACCTTTGTAAATTTTAATATGTAATATTATTATTGTTACTCAATTCAAAATAT
Source organism: Lutra lutra (assembly GCF_902655055.1). Lineage (NCBI taxonomy): Eukaryota > Metazoa > Chordata > Mammalia > Carnivora > Mustelidae > Lutra > Lutra lutra. Next base: position 16,357,739 of record NC_062293.1, on the reverse strand, counting down.
ATTCTAATTTCCAGTGTGGGGTGGGTTTTTTTTTTGGTTTATTTTTTTGACACATGATTTATTTAGACAGGGATTCTTTAATTTCCAAACTTACAGGGTTTTACTAGGATCTCTTGCTATTGATTTCTATCTTAATTTCATATTCTATATTAAACAGTTGTTTGTATACATCATCTTTGTTATTTGTGATAATAAATAATAAAACTATAAATTATTATTCTAATAATTTTTAAATTATACAAACTTTATTTGATTGTGAAATATTACTTTATAACCATCATTATGGGAACATCTCTTTTACCAGTGTTAAAGAAATACCGTTCATTCTCTGTGTCTGCAATTGACTGCTTGTTGTTTAGCAGGTAACATTATGCCTTTTTCTCTTTAATAATTTGAAATTATGATATTTAAAAAATGGTATCTTTTTCTACTTCTTTTGTTTTGAAGGAGAAGCTGACTTCAGTGAGCTGGATAATGTCCTGCGAAAAATGGGTATAAAGCCCTCACCTAAAGGACACTTGCAGCCAGAGAAGTCACTTCCAGTTAATGGTGGGCATTTCATTTTTTTTTCTTTTTTTAAAATTTAATTTAATTTTTTTTTAGTGTTCCAAAATTCATTATTTATGCAGCACACCCAGTGCTCCATGCAATAGATGCCCTCCTTAATACCCACCACCAGGCTCACCCAACCCCCACTGCCCTCCTCTCCAAAACCCTTCCCTCCAGAACCCTCCCCTCCAAACAAACTCTCAGTTTGTTTCTCCAAGTCCACAGTCTCTCTTGGTTTATCTCCCCCTCTGATTTCCCCCAACTTACTTCTCCTTTCCATCTCCCAGTGTCCTCCATGTTATTCCTTATGCTTCACAAGTAAGTGAAACCATATGATAATTGACTTTCTCGGCTTGATTACTTTTGCTCAGCATAATCTCTTCCTGTCCCATCCATGTTGATACAAAAGTGGGTATTTATCCTTTCTGATGGAGGCATAATACTCTATTTTATATATCCATTGTATATATGGAACATATCTTCTTTATCCATTCATCTGTTGAAGGGCATGTTGGTTCTTTCCACAGTTTGGAGACTGTGGCCATTGCTGCTATGAACATTGGGGTACAGATGGCCCTTCTTTTCACTACATCTGTATCTTTGGGGTAAACATTCAGTAGTGCAATTACAAGGTCATAGGGTAGCTCTATTTTTAAGTTTTTGAGGAATCTCCACACTGTTTTCCAAAGTGGCTACACCAACTTGTATTAATGGTGGGCATTTCAAATATCAGGCATTTCAAATATAAGAATAGTCTTCAAAAGAGTTCATATTGCCTTCAAGAGATCATCAAGGCAGTTTTTCAGCATTGCAAATATCAGGTAGAATCTTCAGGGAATTAGGATTATATCCTTAAATTTTTTAATTATTTAGTACTCTGTTTATTTTAGATCATTTATAAGTCAGCATTTTAAAATATCCATAATTTTAAAGATGATTATTTTTAATATATAGGAATATATAAATTGCCATTTAAAACATGTAAATCAACAGTCTCATCAATCATAATTCTTGCCATTTGGAAAAAGGAATATTAATAGTTATTTTTCATTTCATTGAGAGGCCTTTGGTTAAGACCTCTAGGAAACAAATAGGAGGAGAGATATAGAGCTGTACTACTAGAGGGGAAAAAAAGGTGAAGTCAGAAAAAATACAAAATATGGAAGTGTTTTGCTTTGGCATGGTAGGTATTAATAATTGTCTCAGGTACTAAAGAATTGATAGATTTACCATACACATTAAGAATTTTTGTTTTCATTTTTTGTTTTATTATTTCTAGAAGATATTAGGTAAATTTTATGAGCAAATTACTTTATGATCTATATTTCTGAACTTAGATATTTGGTATTGTTTTATCATGTCTAGGTATTTTCTCTATGACCTAAATTATGTGTTTCTTCCATCTACAGCTAGTAGAAATATGTATAAGAATAAGTTGCTGACTTCTCCAGAAGATATAAAAGGTGAGTGAGATGCATATTAATAAGTCAGATTGAGACTCTTGCATTTTGCTTTTTTTCTTATTAAATATTGCCTCCTCCCATTCTCATATATATTTTCATAATAATTTTAATATATATGTTCTCATTGATGAAATAATTTTCTGTTTTATATTTAAAAGATGTTCTAAGTATTTGGGTTTACCTCAGTTTTGGATGTGGAAATAATAAAATTTAGGCCTAGCTATAAAAATTTAACATTTTATATCTTGAAATACAGTGACAAAATGAACTTGATTTGTGCAGATATTTGTATTAAAAACTGTTAGATTTGCTGTTTTGCTGCCAAAATTAACCTGAATGATTTCTCAGCCCTATTTCAATGTATTGTTATACAAGCTTATCTTCAATATTGGATGTATTGGTTATAAGTGAGTAGATTAATTTTAGTCCATTAATGACTCTTTAAACACTTAAATGTCCTTAACCTCTTTTTTATGATGAAATGAATAACCACTATACATAGGAATTAATATTATATTTTAACTTTTATTTTAATTTCCTCATGTCTTTTTTTTTTTTTATAGGATTGCAGGTTGATGACCATGACCTTGACTCTATTCTTGAAAACATGGCAGTTAGTCTTCCAGCTGAGGAACTTAATGATCTTACTCTAACTCCATCAGTTGATGGTAAGTGATTTAGGTATCTTTGTACCTTTGTGAAAAGTGGGTTTTGAGGCTGATTTTTTTATAGGACTTATGTAGCTGAAATAAGGATGATTTTTCTCTTAATATATCAATCTAAAGTTGGTACTTTTTCACTGTTCATTTATTCAGCAAATATTTACTAAGCACTATAAACAGGTGTTAGGCTAAGTGCTAGAGATACAATTGATTGATCGATTGATAAGACTGTTGAATAAAAATAAACATACTCCTTGACCAAAGGAGCTTAATGTCAAATATATCATAATTCTTAGTATTCTAGTTGAAGCTGAGAATGTTGCTTTCACAGAAACAAGGCTATAGGGTTTCAGCCAATATATATGACATTTTTCCTAGTTATATATAGGCATGGATCACCATATCTTTGGACCAGATTTCATGATTCAATGTCAGAATTATAGGTATTAAAGAAATATTAATTAGGATTGAAGTATGATGAATCACAGAGTAATCCCCACTTTAAATAAACTTTAAAACAGAATATGTTTAGCTGGGCACAATCCAATGAAATCAGGAAATATCACCGAGAAACATTTGGCTGAATACTGCCTCTTAGATGTAAATATGTTTTTCTCATGTGATTCAGGTACTGTTTAGTTATATCTTTGCCATGGGTTTCATACCCTTCCAACAGGGGGAGGTTTTTTTTTTTCTAAAAGGTATTTTTTATTAAATCATTCCTTAATTTTCCAGGACCAATGTACCAATGTACCAATGAAAAGCAGTTAGTTTTTTACTTATTTTCTTTATGCTTTTAAGTTTTACTGGGATATCAGGAAAAGATACTTAGGTGGAGCTATCAATAATTTCCAGGTAAGGTAATTTTTAGCTTTTCAGCTAGTTTCGTAAGTTTAGAAACTCACCTGGGAGTGTCAGATAAAAGGCAGAGTAAGAGCCACCAAAAACTCTCTCTTCTATAAAAACAATGAGAAACCTGGCAAAAACTATGAAAATTAATATTTTCAGGACTGGACATTAACCAAAGGTTTGCTGCAATCTGGGGAGCATTTTTTTTAAGAAATAAAAGACTGAATCTCCTTAAAAATAGTGAGCTTTGTAATGTTTTAACTTGCCCTATTCCCATCCTCTTGTCTTATAGCTCCACAATAATATTGAAAAATAACATTCGGTATTTGCAGTGAAAACTAGTAGCCTGGAAGCTACTGGAGAGAACAGTGGTGGACTGGAGCTCTTTCAAAGCCTTATTCCCTAAGAATTGTCATTATTTGGTCTGTTTGGTGGTTCCTTGGAATGAGGCTTTATATCAGTCCCCCTTTATGTATGAACGAATGAATGAATAAATAGATAATTAATGAGTGTGGAAAGATGAATCAAGAAATGAACTGAAATAAGCAGAAAACGATAAGAAAAAAGCAATTATTTGGAGTATTAAAGAACTGTGCTGCAATGGTCGACTAATAACTAGTCACCAGGACACTGATTAAAAAGAATAGAAAGTGCATTAGTAAAAGAGATGAGATGAGAATTCTGGTCCTTACTTCTTTACTCTTGGTACCTGCATGAGCTTTTTGTCCCTGCTGGAACTGAAAGTTTCCAGAGAAAACACAGACAACATGAATTGTCCTCTAAGATTTTATGAACTAGTGTGACAGCACAAAATATCTTGCCTAGAGTCTCGGAGTCCATTTTACTAATACAAACTAAACCTTAGAAAGCCTGAAATTAAGAACTGAAAATATACTCAAATTAAATAGTGGAAATACTGGACTCTGCCTGGAGTTTTTTTCACAGCATAAATACTTTATGTTTTTATTCTAAAGCTCCATCTTTTTCTGGATCCCAACTAAACTTTTTTTTTTTTTTTTAAACAGCGAATGGGAAGTTTGGTGCCAATATCTTAACAGATGGAATGGATGGAGTAAAAGCTATTACAGGTAACATCTTAGAAAAACACCTAAGAGTAAGACGCTAGTAGAAATCTGAGAACCAAGTTATTTTTCACTAAGTTATAATATAATGCTCTTTCTACATCATGATTGTATGGACTTTAAAAATCTATCCCTACACTTCTTTTAAAAATGTGCATACATAAATGCCTACAGTTAGATATTGGATTATCAGAACTTTTAGCAATAGAACTTCAATATTCTTTCTTGTTTCCAAAGTCATAATCTAGAGTCTTTGCCAATAATTAACATATCTTCTTTTATGGTGGGAAAGCTAAATTCCAGTTCAACACAGTAAGCGGTGAAGGAAAATTTTGGTAAAGTTAGAGGTAATCTCAAAATCAGCAATAAAGGTGCTGATGATATTATTTAGACCAGCAATCTGTACCATTCTAACACAAAAAAAGTGCTGATAAAACTATTTAGATCAGCAGTCTATAACATTCTAATTTCCTGCAAACTTTATACTCATAATTGCATGTTCTGTTGCCTTGCCTATCATTTGGAGATTATACTAGACTTAACAAGAAAGTTTATTTGAAACCCCAAAGGCCCATTTGTTAGGTTAAGTCTCTTTTCATCCAGCAGTTGGCTGTAATGCTGCAAAGACAAATATTTTTTAATTATGTGGAATCATGACATCATTCACAATAATGCCAGAAGTCTTCATTCTTTTGCTTTGAAGGAAAGGTTGATATAAATGACATGAAAAAAGTTCCAGGAAACGTGGGGAGAGAACTCAAAGATAAGGAATATGAGGCATTGGTGAATAATTTGCCAATCGATGGTGAGTATTTCTATAACAGTTCTATTTCCTAAGTGAAAATGAAAGATTGTCCAAAAAATTTTTTTAGAAAGCATTACTTTTTTGTCTTAAGAAGATATACCAGCGGTATCATCTCATTTTTAGTTTGGGCATCAGTTGGCTCTAGTCAGGAATCCTATGACCATGGATGAGAAATGCTGGTGATTATTCTTAAATCCATTGTGAGTCCTAAAGTTTAAAATGAGAATTGAGAGAAAAATGGATGCATTGTAAAGTATTAAGTGGAAATAAATGAGAAATCACAAAGAATAAAGGAATGAGGAGTGTTCTGCAAGCTAGATAGAGGCCCAGCAATAACTGTCTTAAGTGCCCATAAATGAAGAGTGGCCTTATTTTTTCCATTTCATGTATTTTTAAAAACTATTGAAAGTACATTTGTACTTTAGGGAGATGTTAAATCTGAGTCTGTGTAATGATGGCTTCTCTGTTGTCTTAATGAGACTTCATATCATTTTGGCGAGATTTTGATTTGTATCTTTCTTAAAGCTGATAGATCTGTCAGAATAGGCTAATGGGTGGCATGAAGGCCTTTTTAAAGTCTGTCTATTTTTAACTGAAGTATAGTTGACATACAATATTAGTTTCAGATATACAACATAGCAACTCAACAATTACACACATTCTGAAATACTGTGATAAGTGTAGTTATCATCTGTCATCACACATAGTTATTATAGTATTATTGACTATATTCCCTATGCTATGTTCTTCATCCCTGTGACTTATTTTCTTATACCTCTTCATCTTCTTCACCTGTTTCACCTATCTTCCACCCAACTCTACTTTGCAATCACTGTTCTATTTATGAGTCTGTTGTTATTTGTTTGTTTTGTTTTTAGATTCCACATATAGGCAAAATCATATGGTATGTGTATTTCTCTGTCTCACTTAGTTCACTTAGCATAATACCCTCCAGGTCCATCCATGTTATCATGAATGACAAGATTTCATTCTTTTTTGTGGCTGAGTAGTATCCCATCATGTATATATACCCCATCTTCTTTATCCATTCATCTACCAGTGGACACTTAGCCTGCTTCCATATCTTGGCTATTATACTTAATGTTTCAGTAACATAGTAGCACGTATATCTTTTCAAATTAGTGTTTTCGTTTTTTTCTCATAAATATCCAGAAGTAGAATTACTAGATCATATAGTACTTGTATTTTAAGTTTTTTTTTTAAAGATTTTATTTATTTATTTGACAGAGAGATCACAAGCAGGCAGAGAGGCAGGCAGAGAGAGGAGGAAGCAGGCTCCCTGCTGAGCAGAGAGCCCGATGCGGGCTCTGAGATCGGACCTGAGATCCAGGACTCTGAGATCATGACCTGAGCCAAAGGCAGCGGCTTAACACACTGAGCCACCCAGGCGCCCCGTATTTTAAGTTTTTTGATGAACCTCCCTACTATTTTCTAGAATGGCTGCATCAATATACATTCCTACCAATAGTACACAAAGGTTCCCTTTTTTCCTCAACTTCACCAACACTTACTATTTCTTATCTTTTTAAAATTTCTTATCTTTTTGATACTAGCCATTCTGATAGTTGTGAAGTGATATCTCATTTTGGTTTTGATTTGCATCTCCCTGACAATGCGTGATGCTGAGCATTTTTTCACATGTCTGTTTGCCATCTGGATGTCTTTTTTGGAAAAATATTCAGGTCCTCTACCCATTTTTAAATTAGATTATTTATTTATTTTTTGGTATTCGGTTGTATGAGTTATTTATATATTTTGGATTTTAACCCCTTGCTTATTTTTTTTTTAGTTTTCTTATTTTTTCAGCATAACAGTATTCATTATTTTTGCACCACACCCAGTGCTCCATGCAATCCGTGCCCTCTACAATACTCACCACCTGGTGCCCCCAACCTCCCACCCCCCACCCCTTCAAAATTCTCAGATCGTTTTTCAGAGTCCATAGTCTCTCATGGTTCACCTCCCCTTCCAATTTCCCTCAACTCCCTTCTCCTCTCCATCTCCCCTTGTCCTCCATGCTATTTGTTATGCTCCACAAATAAGCGAAACCATATGATAATTGACTCTCTCTGCTTGACTTATTTCACTCAGCATAATCTCTTCCAGTCCCGTCCATGTTGATACAAAACTTGGGTATTCATCCTTTCTTTTTTTTTTTTTTTTAACAGCTTTATAAACATATATTTTATCCCCAGGGGTACAGGTCTGCGAATCGCCAGGTTTACACACTTCACAGCACTCACCATAGCACATACCCTCCCCAATATCCATAATCCCACCCCCCTCTCCCAACCCCCTCCCCCCATCAACCCTCAGTTTGTTTTGTGAGATTAAGAGTCACTTATGGTTTGTCTCCCTCCCAATCCCATCTTGTTTCATTTACTCTTCTCCTACCCCCTCAACCCCCCATGTTGCATCTCTTCTCCCTCATATCAGGGAGATCATATGATAGTTGTCTTTCTCCGATTGACTTATTTCGCTAAGCATGATACCCTCTAGTTCCATCCACGTCGTCACAAATGGCAAGATTTCATTTCTTTTGATGGCTGCATAGTATTCCATTGTGTATATATACCACATCTTCTTTATCCATTCGTCTGTAGATGGACATCTAGGTTCTTTCCATAGTTTGGCTATTGTAGACATTGCTGCTATAAACATTCGGGTGCACGTGCCCCTTCGGATCACTATGTTTGTATCTTTAGGGTAAATACCCAGCAGTGCAATTGCAGGGTCATAGGGTAGTTCTATTTTCAACATTTTGAGGAACCTCCATGCTGTTTTCCAGAGTGGTTGCACCAGCTTGCATTCCCACCAACAGTGTAGGAGGGTTCCCCTTTCTCCGCATCCTCGCCAGCATCTGTCATTTCCTGACTTGTTAATTTTAGCCATTCTGACTGGTGTGAGGTGATATCTCATGGTGGTTTTGATTTGTATTTCCCTGATGCCGAGTGATATGGAGCACTTTTTCATGTGTCTGTTGGCCATCTGGATGTCTTCTTTGCAGAAATGTCTGTTCATGTCCTCTGCCCATTTCTTGATTGGATTATTTGTTCTTTGGGTGTTGAGTTTGCTAAGTTCTTTATAGATTTTGGACACTAGCCCTTTATCTGATATGTCATTTGCAAATATCTTCTCCCATTCTGTCAGTTGTCTTTTGGTTTTGTTCACTGTTTCCTTTGCTGTGCAAAAGCTTTTGATCTTGATAAAATCCCAAAAGTTCATTTTTGCCCTTGCTTCCCTTGCCTTTGGTGATGTTCCTAGGAAGATGTTGCTGCGGCTGACGTCGAAGAGGTTGCTGCCTGTGTTCTCCTCGAGGATTTTGATGGATTCCTTTCTCACATTGAGATCCTTCATCCATTTTGAGTCTATTTTCGTGTGTGGTGTAAGGAAATGATCCAATTTCATTTTTCTGCATGTGCTGTCCAATTTTCCCAACACCATTTATTGAAGAGGCTGTCTTTGTTCCATTGGACATTCTTTCCTGCTTTGTCGAAGATGAGTTGACCATAGAGTTGAGGGTCCATTTCTGGGCTCTCTATTCTGTTCCATTGATCTATGTGTCTGTTTTTGTGCCAGTACCTGCTGTCTTGATGATGACAGCTTTGTAATAGAGCTTGAAGTCTGGAATTGTGATGCCACCAACTTTGGCTTTCTTTTTCAATATTCCTTTGGCTATTCGAGGTCTTTTCTGGTTCCATATAAATTTTAGGATTATTTGTTCCATTTCTTTGAAAAAAATGGATGGTACTTTGATAGGAATTGCATTAAATGTGTAGATTGCTTTAGGTAGCATAGACATTTTCACAATATTTATTCTTCCAGTCCAGGAGCATGGAACATTTTTCCATTTCTTTGTGTCTTCCTCAATTTCTTTCATGAGTACTTTATAGTTTTCTGAGTATAGATTCTTAGTCTCTTTGGTTAGGTTTATTCCTAGGTATCTTATAGTTTTGGGTGCAATTATAAATGGGATGGACTCCTTAATTTCTCTTTCTTCTGCCTTGTTGTTGGTGTAGAGAAATGCAACTGATTTCTGTGCATTGATTTTATATCCTGACACTTTACTGAATTCCTGTACAAGTTCTAGCAGTTTGGGAATGGAGTCTTTTGGGTTTTCCACATATAGTATCATATCATCTGCAAAGAGTGATAGTTTGACTTCTTCTTTGCCGATTTGGATGCCTTTAATTTCCTTTTGTTGTCTGATTGCTGAGGCTAGGACTTCTAGTACTATGTTGAATAGCAGTGGTGATAACGGACATCCCTGCCGTGTTCCTGACCTTAGCAGAAAAGCTTTCAGTTTTTCTCCATTGAGAATGATATTTGCGGTGGGTTTTTCATAGATGGCTTTGATAATATTGAGGTATGTGCCATCTATCCCTACACTTTGAAGAGTTTTGATCAGGAAGGGATGCTGTACTTTGTCAAATGCTTTTTCAGCATCTATGGAGAGTATCATATGGTTCTTGTTCTTTCTTTTATTAATGTGTTGTATCACATTGATTGATTTGCAGATGTTGAACCAACCTTGCAGCCCTGGAATAAATCCCACTTGGTCGTGGTGAATAATCCTTTTAATGTACTGTTGAATCCTATTGGCTAGTATTTTGGCGAGAATTTTTGCATCTGTGTTCATCAAGGATATTGGTCTGTAGTTCTCTTTTTTGTTGGGATCCTTGTCTGGTTTTGGGATCAAGGTGATGCTGGCCTCATAAAATGAGTTTGGAAGTTTTCCTTCCATTTCTATTTTTTGGAACAGTTTCAGGAGAATAGGAATTAGTTCTTCTTTAAATGTTTGGTAGAATTCCCCCGGGAAGCCGTCTGGCCCTGGGCTTTTGTTTGTTTGGAGATTTTTGATGACTGTTTCAATCTCCTTACTGGTTATGGGTCTGTTCAGGCTTTCTATTTCTTCCTGGTTCAGTTGTGGTAGTTTATATGTCTCTAGGAATGCATCCATTTCTTCCAGATTGTCAAATTTGTTGGCGTAGAGTTGCTCATAGTATGTTCTTATAATTGTCTGTATTTCTTTGGTGTTCGTTGTGATCTCTCCTCTTTCATTCATGATTTTATTTATTTGGGTCCTTTCTCTTTTCTTTTTGATAAGTCTGGCCAGAGGTTTATCAATCTTATTAATTCTTTCAAAGAACCAGCTCCTAGTTTCGTTGATTTGTTCTATTGTTTTTTTGGTTTCTATTTCATTGATTTCTGCTCTAATCTTTATGATTTCTCTTCTCCTGCTGGGTTTAGGGTTTCTTTCTTGTTCTTTCTCCAGCTCCTTTAGGTGTAGGGTTAGGTTGTGTACCTGAGACCTTTCTTGTTTCTTGAGAAAGGCTTGTACCGCTATATATTTTCCTCTCAGGACTGCCTTTGTTGTGTCCCACAGATTCTGAACCGTTGTGTTTTCATTATCATTTGTTTCCATAAATTTTTTCAATCCTTCTTTAATTTCCTGGTTGACCCATTCATTCTTTAGAAGGATGCTGTTTAGTCTCCATGTATTTGGGTTCTTTCCAAATTTCCTCTTGTGATTGAGTTCTAGCTTTAGAGCATTGTGGTCTGAAAATATGCAGGGAATGATCCCAATCTTTTGATACCGGTTGAGACTTGATTTAGGACCAAGAATGTGATCTATTCTGGAGAATGTTCCATGTGCACTAGAGAAGAATGTGTATTCTGTTGCTTTGGGATGAAATGTTCTGAATATATCTGTGATGTCCATCTGGTCCAGTGTGTCATTTAAGGCCTTGATTTCCTTGTTGATCTTTTGCTTGGATGATCTGTCCATTTCAGTGAGGGGAGTGTTAAAATCCCCTACTATTATTGTATTCTTGTCGATGTGTTTCTTTGATTTTGTTATTAATTGGTTTATATAGTTGGCTGCTCCCACGTTAGGGGCATAGATATTTAAAATTGTTAGATCTTCTTGTTGGACAGTTCCTTTGAGTATGATATAGTGTCCTTCCTCATCTCTTATTATAGTCTTTGGCTTAAAATCTAATTGATCTGCTATAAGGATTGCCACTCCTGCTTTCTTCTGATGTCCATTAGCATGGTAAATTCTTTTCCACCCCCTCACTTTAAACCTGGAGGTGTCTTCGGGTTTAAGATGAGTTTCTTGTAGGCAACATATAGATGGTTTTTGTTTTTTTATCCATTCTGATCCCTGTGTCTTTTGATTGGGGCATTTAGCCCATTAACATTCAGGGTAAGTATTGAGAGATATGAATTTAGTGCCATTGTATTGCCTGTAAGGTGACTGTTATTGTATATTGTCTCTGTTTCTTTCTGATCTACTACTTTGAGGGTCTCTCTTTGCTTAGAGGACCCCTTTCAATATTTCCTGTAGAGCTGGTATGGTATTTGCAAATTCTTTCAGTTTTTGTTTGTCCTGGAAGCTTTTAATCTCTCCGTCTATTTTCAATGATAGCCTAGCTGGATATAGTATTCTTGGCTGCATGTTTTTCTCATTTAGTACTCTGAATATATCATGCCAGCTCTTTCTGGCCTGCCAGGTCTCTGTGGATAAGTCTGCTGCCAATCTAATATTTTTACCATTGTACGTTACAGACTTCTTTTCCCGGGCTGCTTTCAGGATCTTTTCTTTGTCACTAAGACTTGTCAATTTTACTATTAGGTGACGGGGTGTAGACCTATTCTTATTGATTTTGAGGGGGGTTCTCTGAACCTCCTGGATTTTGATGCTTGTTCCCTTTGCCATAATGGGGAAATTCTCTCCAATAATTCTCTCCAATATACCTTCTGCTCCCCTCTCTGTGTCCTCTTCTTCTGGAATCCCAATTATTCTAATGTTGTTTCGTCTTATGGTGTCACTTATCTCTCGAATTCTCCCCTCGTGGTCCAGTAGCTGTTTGTCCCTCTTTTGCTCAGCTTCTTTATTCTCTGTCATTTGGTCTTCTATATCGCTAATTCTTTCTTCTGCCTCATTTATCCTAGCAGTGAGAGCCTCCATTTTTGATTGCACCTCATTAATAGCTTTTTTGATTTCAATTTGGTTAGATTTTAGTTCTTTTATTTCTCCAGAAAGGGCTTTTATATCTCCCGAGAGGGTTGCTTTAATATCTTCCATGCCTTTTTCAAGCCCAGCTAGAACCTTGAGAATCGTCATTCTGAACTCTATATCTGACATATTACCAATGTCTGTATTGATTAGGTCCCTAGCCTTTGGTACTGCCTCTTGTTCTTTTTTTTGTTGTGAATTTTTCCGCCTTGTCATTTTGTCCAGATAAGAGTTTATGAAGGAGCAAGTAAAATACTAAAAGGGTGGCAACAACCCCAGGAAAATATGCTTTAGCCAAATCAGAAGAGATCCCGAATCGTGAGGGGGGAGAAAGGGGATAAAAAGGGGTTCAGAAAGAAAAAAAAAACTATTAAAAAAAAGAAAGCCGATAAAGAAAAAATATAAAAAGAGGAAAAAAATATATATATATATATTAGATAAACTATTTAAAAAACGTTAAAAAAGAAAACGGTAAAAGTTAAAAAAATTTAGCAGAAGAAGAGAAAAAGAAAAAAAAATTGAAAAAGAAAAAAAAATTAAATTAACTGCAAGGCTAAAAAATCATGGGGAGAAAGCCATGAGTTCCGTGCTTTGCTTTCTTCTCCTCTGGAATTCCGCCGCTCTCCTTGGTATTGAAACTGCACTCCTCGGTAGGTGAACTTGGTCCTGGCTGGGTTTCCCATTGATCTTCTGGGGGAGGGGCCTGTTGTAGTGATTCTCAAGCGTCTTTGCCCCAGGCGGAGTTGCACCGCCCTTACCCGGGCCAGGCTGAGTAATCCGCTTGGGTTTGCTTTCGGGAGCTTTTGTTCCCTGAGCACTTTCCGTAGAGTTCCGGAGGACGGGAATGAAGATGGCGGCCTCCCGGTCTCCGGCCGGGAGGAGCCGAGAGCCCGGGGCCCCACTCCTCAGTGCGCCCTCAGAGAACGGCGCCCAATGACTCCCGTCACCCTGGCCTCCGGCCGCGCTCCGAGCTGACCGAGCCTGCGACCGGTTCAAGGCAACCCCAAGCTGAGAGTCACTCCTCGGCTCTGTCTCTGCAGCCGGCTTCCCCGTTCTAATACCGGTAAGCTCTGCGACACTGAGACACCCCCGATCCTTCTGTGACCCTGCGGGACCTGAGGCCGCGCTGACCCCGCCTGGGCTTCACCCCAGTTAAGCCTCTGGAGCGATGTCCCTCAGCGGAACAGACTTTTAAAAGTCCTGATTTAGTGCTCCGTTTTTCTGCCGCTCCCCGGGAGCTGGCCCCTCCCCCCGCGGTCTATCTTCCCGTCACTTTGGATTCACTTCTTCGCCAGTCCTACCGTTCAGATAGTGGTTGATTTTCTGTTTCTAGAATTGCTGTTCTTCTTCTCTTCAATCTCCCGTTGGATTTGTAGGTGTTTGCAATCTTTAGATAAGCTATTTAGCTGATCTCCCGCTCCCGAAGTAGTCTCAGCCTGCTACTTCTCCACCATCTTTGACCCAACCCCTTGCTTATTTAACCCCTTACTCATATACCATTTAAAGATGTCTTCTCCCATTCTTTAGGCTGTCTTCATGTTTTGTTGATGGTTTCCTTTGCTCTGCGATGAAGGTTATTCAAGATAAAAAAAAAAAAAGACATGATAATAAATTTTGATACTTGCCACCTTGCAAATATTTTGATAACACATTTATGCTTCTTTTAATTCATCGGCCCTTTGGTGGACAACCTATATTATATTTGGGGGGATAGACTTCCATTATTTATAGGATGTTTACAATTTGTGGCAAAAAAGACAGTAAATCTGGTCTGAAGAGTGATTAATAAACAAAATGTAAGGGGACCTGGGTGGCTCAGGCGGTTAAGCATCTGCCTTTGGCTCAGGTCATGATCTCAGGGTCCTGAGATTGAGCTCCACATTGGGCTCCCTGCTCAACAGGGAGCCTGCTTCTCCCTCTGCCTCTGCCTCTCCCCTCTGTTATTCTCTCTCTCTCTCTCAAATAAATAAATAAAATCTTTTAAAAATAAGCAAAAAATTAGTGATGGTTAAGGAAATTTACTCAGAAAAAGAAAAACTTCTCTGGGTATCATCAACCAAAAAAAAAAAAAAAATCACACTTATTAGATGAAAGTATGAAGTTTATTATCCCCCTACCTGTATTTCACTGAGGAGTTCATCGGTTCCTTTAAAGCTTTCTACTCTATGGACTGATCAAGGGAAGAGATTTTATTCTAACTCTCTTATTGAACATCTTTTAAATATCAAGAATTAATAGACATTAATAGTTTGGGTAACATTTAAGAGTCACTAAATTTTGGTGTTCTTTCTTTCCGTTTCCTAAGGAGGTGGGAATGATTAATATCAACAAATTGTACACTTTTCTAGAAAAGAGGTTGAATCTCAGAGAAAAGGAATTTAAAAGTTTGAGACTGAACATGCAAATTAACACTGAGCATTTAATATAACATCGAGCCACTCAGGAAGTCTTGGATTTATGAAGTGATGGAAAGAATCTCTAAAGCTACTAATTTGGGACTAAGAAGACATTTTGAAAACTCACAGAAGAACATGTCTCTAAATAGAAATAAATGCTATCCTAAAACCTTATGTTAAATTTATTATATCAGCAACTTCTTTCACTGTGAATCATAAGCGATGCTAAGGCTTCTAAAGGCTACAAAAAGCCAGAGAAGATTCAGGGAAAAGAAAAAAGCTGGGGACAGGGAGAATGGAAATAGAATGAAGAAATATTAAATTGAGAAATCAAATATAGGTCTGTACAGCAAACATTGAAGTAAAGGATCAGCAATTTCTCAGCAGAAATGACCTGGGAGTTCAGAAAAAGGAGAGTGACTGTTTTTTTCTTGTTTGCAATGATGCAGTCTGTGGTCCAAGACCTCTAGGTGCTAAACTATACCTTAGGCATGTTTTGCTATCTCAAGTTGTCCTAAGATAAGGTAAAAGAAAAATAGCTTCTAGTTCTATACGTCCTATTAAATTTTTCTGCATAATTAGAAAAGCCAGATGAGTCTTGATAGTCCTATTTAAAATGTTAAATGATAATAAAAAGTATGAATTATATTTTCTCTTTTTTATCATTAACACAGGTTAATTAAATTAATAATACACAGGCAAGTGTATTTTTAATATTTTGGAAATAATCAATTTCTCTCATTTTCTATCCCTATTGTTTTCCTAAGGAGGGAAGGTTAATGTGAGTAATTTGGACAGCATTCTGGGGGAAATGAGGATTAAGCTCCCACAAAAGGAATGGGAAAAACTGACAGAAAACCTGCTACTTAATGGTGAGTATCTGAGAAATGACTGTGCCTCGAAGGGAGTTTCTGCTTGTGAACATGCATATGAGAATTTTTAAAACTAGTGACATTGGCACTCAGGAGATAGTTTGTAGATCTTCAGGAAGGATTAATTTCTAATCCTAACTCTCTCTAGAAAAACTTCTTTTCCCCCAACCATCCCTATATTCTGAAAATTCATTTCTTTATAATTATATATCTTTAGATCAGTTTTCTCACTCAGATATTGAATTGTGTATTTGAATTTCTTATGTTCTATGACCGCCCCTCAGACATCATCGATTTTGTCAGAAATTGAGTTCATAGTTTTCATTGTGGCATTTGACCAAAGCAGCCACATGAGGCCTTTAGAAATATGCTGGGGGCATTTTGATTGTCACAAATAATTATTATCAAGTGATTGTAAGTGTGGACACTGTTAGCATTAAATTCCTTGAGTGTCGGGGATACTAAGTGCTATGCAATTTGTAAGACTTTTCAACATTATGAAGAATTGTTCCTGAAGAAGATGCCAATGGCATGTCATGTCCAGTAGTTGAGAAACTCTGGATCCTGTTTTCATACTCTTTCACAATTTTTGTACCATCATTATTACCCTAGTAATATAAGCTAAAAGCCTGAGAGGAAACCGTTACTCACATTGCTCTAACTTAACTCGTTGTGTTACAAATGAGTACCACTCTTCCCTTCTATAAAATGCAAGCTTATTTTGGCAGAGACGATGCCTGAATCTCCAGTGTGCATCTTTATCCCTCCCCCAACAAAGTATCTTTTACATATTAGGTACGTAATAAATATTTAATTAGTGAATGGAATAAATGAAAGGAGTTTCTACTCCAAATGAGAGGTAGACTAGCAATGCTGGGTAGTAATGGTACACTATGAACAGATGCCTCAGATATTTGCTGACTTTTGTACTTAATTAAACTCTTTATAATAATCTTTTACCAGTGGTTAGTACCATACACTCTCATGGTTACCCCACACAAAATCAATTGTCTTCTGATATTATAGGAAGTACTGTTACCTTGTTTGCATTTAGGAACCCATGTTCTGAGGCAAGCTGGTAACCTACTGTAGTTTATTCAATTCTCAATGACATGGTAGGAAGACAGTTTCATATACAATACAGGGCTAGAGACTGAAACTTGTTTTCTTACCTTCTTACAATTTCTTCTTTGTCCCCATTTTATCCCTATGTCCTTCTAGTCTGAGTCATTGGATGTCCCTTTTGGGTTATAATTTACTTTACTGGGACTAATTACAATATCATTATAGTCAGTAGAGTTCTCAAAGGACTTTGTGAGTACCAGATCACCTCAGAAAGAAACCCCATACCCTATAGCTCTCACCCTTTTATTCTTCCCCACTACTCCACAAGCCCTAGGCAACTACTAATCTATTTTCTGTCTCTATAGAATTACCTATTCTGGACATTTCATATAAATGGGATAGTATGTGATCTTTGTGATTAGCTTCTTTCACTTAGTGTAGTATTTTCAGTATTTTCAGGTTTATCCATATTGTAGCACATATCAGCATTCCATTCTCTTTTATTTTCAATTTATTGTGGTAAAAGATACATAACGTAAAATTTGTTATCTTAACCTTTGTTAAGTGTACAGTTCACTTGTATTAAGGACATTCACATTTTTGTGCAACCATGTAACAACTACCACCATCCATCTCCAGAATTTTTTCATTTTCTAAAATTATAACTTTATATGCATTAAACAAAAACTCCCCATTCTCCCCTACCTCCAGCACCTAGCAAACATTCTACTTTCTGTCTGGATGGTTTTGACTATTCTGAGTACCTTATCTAAGTTGAACCATGTAGTATCTATTTTTTTGTGACTAGTTTATTTCACTTAGTATAATCTCAAGTTTCATCCATGCTGTAATATACGTCAGTGTTTCCTTTTTTAAGGCTGAATAATATTCTACTGTATGTATATACATTCATTCATCCATCAGTGAATACTTGAGTTGCTTCCGCATTTTATTTATTATAAATAATGCTGCTATGTACATGGGTGTACAACTTCATTCCTTTTTGTTGCCAAGTAATATATTCTGTTGTATGTAGATATATTTTGTTTATCCACAGCCAGTTGATGGCATTCGGTTCTTTGCACCTTTTGGCTATAATAAACATTTCCAAATGTACACAAAAGTACAAAGAGTAATATAATGAACTCACATATACCTATCACCTAGATTCAACAATTATGAAGCTTTGTTACATTTGCTTCTTTTTAAAAAAAATTTTCTAACTGAAATAGTTCAAAGCAAATCCCATTTCATTTTTTTTTTAAAGATTTTATTTATTTATTTCACAGAGAGAGATCACAAGTAGGCAGAGAGGCAGGCAGAGAAAGAGAGAGAGAGAGAGGAGGAAGCAGGCTCTCCGCTGAGCAGAGAGCCCGATGTGGGACTCGATCCCAGGACCCTGAGATCATGACCTGAGCCGAAGGCAGCGGCTTAACCCACTGAGCCACCCAGGCGCCCAAATCCCATTTCATTTTGTCCCTACATTCTTCAGTATGCATCTCTTAAAAATATAGGCCATTTTTTACATAACTGTAATACCATTATATAGTTTAATTTTAAATTTCCCTTCTTATCTCTAAAATATTTTATAGTGAGTTTATTCAAATAAAAAACCAAATATCTTTAATTACAGCATCTGTTATGACACATGAATCTCATATAATCTACAGCTGTTCGTCTACCCTCTCTTTTTCCTCTAGGCATTGATTTTTTTGAAGAAACTGTTGCCAAATGTCTTGTAGAATTTCCCACATACTAAATGTGTCTCTTTTCTCATCTATCTTATTTGTCTATCATCTGTATTCCTTACAAACTAGGAGTCAGCTCAAATGGCTTAATTATTTTCAATTTCAACATTTTATTTATTTATTTTTAGTTTCTACATTTTTTGACAATACTTTGTAAGTAATACCATGTACTTCACATTGCATTCCATCAGGAAATACAGATCTAGTTTACCTTTTTTGAAAATGGCTCTCCAATTGCCCCAAATTATTTACTTAAAAGTCTGTCAGCAGTCCCTTCAATTTGAGATGCCATCCTAATGATATACTTGATTTCTATGTGCACTTGTCTATTTTGGGAATTTATATTTTGTTCTACTGGTCTCCTTATTCATGTTCTGAATTGCTTTGAATATAACAGCTTTATAATCTTTTAATATTGATAGGTCTAACTCATCACTCTCCAGCCTTCATACACATGCATACACACGCACGCACACACACAATTCTCCTACCCTTGTTCTGGCTATTCTTTATGGAAACATTTTTTATGTGTGATTTTTAATAGTAGGTTATTTGTTATTTGTTTTTTTTTCCCATCTTCCATTAGCTGTGTAACATATTTCCTAGTGAGAAGATTGACTTCTTAGGGTTTAGAAAACACTTATGTTATCAGATAACATATCACATGTACACATTTACTATCATGCCAGGTTAAAAATCCCAATATAATAAAGAAATATGAAGACATATAGCACACTATTATTTCTTGTTTTCTTTGGTACATAAATATTGACTGTCCTTTCAAATTTAAATTTAACATAAAAATCTTCCACATTTAATATAGATCTGCATTATTCTGAGCCAAGATTAGACCATGTGGGGATGTGCCCACTTGGGTCTAGCTTGGGCCTTCATGGGTGCGGATGATGCCGTCCTTATGTGCCTCAGTAGGTGTGCACCAGTAGGAGTGCCCCACAGACATCCTGAGCTGCCCACAAAGCAGCTCAGGAAAGCACGACAGCAACAGCACCTCTGCTTGGCACTAAGCCAATGGTTGCCCCCAAGGACTTGCCTGCAGCCCTAGATTCACTAGCAGGTGGAAGATGAGTTCCATGTGGTTCAGGATCCACTTCATGTTCCCATGCAGGTGCTTGTTTCCTTCCTCCCTCCTTCCTCCTCTTTGCCCCTTCTTTCCATTTCTAAATTGTTTTTTTCTTTTTCAGCTATACTGGGCAATTTTGTATTGTTTCCTGTTTCCTGCAGATACTTTCTAGCTTGTTTTCCATTGCTTTAAACATACTAAGCATAATAGTTTTATAATTTGTGCCTGATAATTTCCAAATCTGAAGTTTTTGTGAGCCTGTTGCTACTGCCTATTATTTCGCTTGTTCTCTCTCAGGTAAATTTTTCATTCTGTGTTTGATGGTGAGCTATTTCCCCTGGATAGTTATTGAAAGAAACCTTTGAGGCTAAGGATGGAAGCTCATTGCTGGGGAATACTTGCTTCTGCTGGGCATTTGGACAGAATCACCCACACTCCATGAGGCCATCATTACAATTCAAATCCAAATGGAGCAAATACCATCTGAGCAAAAGCAACAGCAGTGTTCAGCTCACCTCCCTAGGTTCTTGCTTTTCATTAGATTTTGCAGTAATAATTCCTTACTCTCTTATTAGCTTTTCAGTACTTTTGAAGAGATGCTTTTTACATTTTATCCAAGATTTCAGTTTCCAGCAGGAAGATTGGTCTGAGTAACGTAGGCCTCCACATAAATGAGAACAGAACGTGATTACAGATTTTTGTCAGGAGTTGAAGCATCTAATCTGGGAGTTCAGAAAAAACAAACATACAAACAAAAAACCAAAAACAAACCCTCAGTATCAACCATATTTTGAATTTGCCCTTTGGTATAAATGATTCAAAAATTGCCCAATCACCTGGAAGATTTCTATTTTAATTCTAACATCCTTATTGACCCTTTTGATATATACGAATGGACTTTATTGAGTCTTGGTCTTTCTCATGAGGCTGATTATCATATGCACTATAAATAATATCAATGGTCACATTTTGGAGTCAATAAGTTCCTCCCATATTCTTTTCTTTTTCACAGGAGAGATTATTGATGTCAATAAAGTGGGTGCTCCTTTGCAAAATATAGGGATGAACCTTTCAGAAAAGGAAATTAATGATATGACATATGATCTACCAGTTGATGGTGAGTATTTAAGATATATTTGAATTGGTTAGTATGGGCTTCTTTAAAAGAATCTCTGAAAACTCTTAGTTGGCATTAAGAAGATGGAAACATTAAAGATGACTCAGACTGTAAGTAAACATGTTTTGCTCCTTGACATTTTCAGCAACATTTTTTCTGCTTGGAGTATGGGCAGGGCCACTATTAGACCTGTACAGAATTAGAGAAAGACAGTGCTGTGGAAGGAAGGGAATGGGATACATAAAATAGAAGAAACTTTAACACAGGAAAATTTTTAAAAATTATAGAACATAGCCCAAAGTGGGAAATTATTTTTGAATTTTTTTTTGAGTAAGCTCTAGGCCCAGTGACAGCCCTTGAACTCACCACCCCAAGACCAGGAGTCATGTGCTCTACCAATTGAGTCAGCCAAGTTTCCTAAGTTGGTAATTATTAAAATGGGATTACTGTCCCTACCCCCACCATCTTCAAGGACATTTAAAAAGGTAGAATAAAGGAGGAATGTGAAGTGTAGGACCTATTTCCTATGCCAAATGAACAGGACTGAGTCTGCTAGATACCCTGGAAGGGAAAAGGATCATTAAGCACTTGGGCCTGAATGTGTGGAGTGCCTAAATGCCCAGCATTACATCCCCACATTCCTGAGCCACACTCCATGGTCCAAGGACTGTCCCAAAGTTCTAATCTCCCTTGATGGGCTAGAGTCAGTTTAAGGTTGAGTAAATTTTTGTAAATTCTGAATGGGGGCTAAAAAAATTCTCAAACTAAATAAAAAGTTAAATATTAGTCTGAGAATATTACAGTTGGGCTAAGAAGTATCTGTTTGGAACATTTCCTGACCATCTTATAACCTTACTCATCCATTTAATGCCCTCACTATGTATGATAGCCATTGTTCCCTCAAGTATAGCTTTGTTAATTTATTTAATTTATTCTATAATTTTTACCACTGCTAGTGTACCAGAAAGAATATATAAATGGTCTTCATTGTCTTATTTTCTTTGCTTGCAATGATCTATATCCATTAAGAAAAGTGAGTTAGATGTAGTACCCCAGTTTTCATAACAAAAAATTATTTTTTAATCTGTCTGAGATTATGATGGAATTTTTAAAATATTGCTAAAGTAAGCAGAATTATGGGGGAAATATAACTATTATTTAAAACTGTCCTCTAGTATTACCCTTGATTTCTGCTCCTCATTTTAAAATAATAATTTAAAATCAACAAAAACAATGAAAACCATTATTAGATAAAAAAAAGTTTTCATGAAATAGGGATGCATGGATGGCTCAGTGGGTTATGCAGCTGCCTTCATGTCAGGTCATTGTCCTGGGGTCCTGGAGTCCTGGGATCGAGCCCCACATCGGGCTCCCTCCTCAGTGGAGAACCTACTTCTTCCTCTCCCTCTGCCTGCTGCTCTGCCTACATTTGCTCTATCTCTCTGTCAAATAAATAAATAAATAATCTTAAAAAGAAGTATTCATGAAATAAAATGGACATGTTGAATGATTCATCCTTTTTTCTTTAAATCAGAGTTAGAATTTTTAAATTACTGCTATTGGTGATCTGGTCATCTGGGGAGTTACCATCGGTATTGAGTTTAAAGTGAAGTTTTCTAAAAAATTAAGGCTCAAGCATAGATCCCCAGTTATATCACTGGGGACAGATAGAACTTGAACTTCCCATTTAGGGCTAAGCTTTTCTCAGAATGTGTCTGTCAGGATGGAGATGTGAATTTACTGAAGAGGGCAAGATTTAGTTGAAATATGACCCAAGGAAGCATATACTCAAATAGTGAGTTATACATTTACTGGGTGTTACATCATCTTTGTTTCTGAGAATTTCCAGTGTCCCCATAAAACTGATGCATATTTTCATGCTTTCCTGACCTAGTTAGCTGGTTTTACTATAGAAATAACTTTTGGAATGTCCTGCCTCAACAGATCCAGGAGAAGAGGAAGAAAGATTCTATTTAGCCTAGATTTAGCAATCATATAAATAACTTACATATTTTTTTCCTGTTCTCTGTTCTAATACCTGTTATATGTATACCTGTGAGTGTTACATGACTTCTACTGTAATTCACTACATACCTCTAATACTTCAGTATTTGTTATCTAGAACCTTTATTTGTGAATTTTTCATGATATAGGGGTTTTTACATACTACATACTATAATTTATCACTCAAAATTTGACAAAAATCAGGAATTTTTCAACTTACCAACAGTGACAATTTTTTAGGTTTTTTTTTCTTCACTGAATTTGTATCCCCAAAATCATCTGAGATAATTCTCTACTTTAATATGTTTCTATGTAGTCTCTTTAAATATTGATTTTTATAAAATTCAATTGAGTATTTACAATACAAATTATGCAAATCATTAGAGTTGGGAAGTTAACCTCAAAATGAATATTTTACTCAAGTATGGGGCGCCTGGGTGGCTCAGTGGGTTGAAGCCTCTGCCTTCAGCTCAGGTCATGATCCTGGGGTCCTGGGATCGAGCCCTGGATCAGGCTCTCTGCTTCCTGCCTCCCCCCTGTCTCTCTGCCTGCCTCTCTGCCTACTTGTGATCTCTGTCAGATAAATAAATAAAATCTTAAAAAAAATAAAAAACTTAAGTCCCTGAATAGGTTCAAAAACTTAGTTAAAAAAAAAAGAATAAACTGGTCTGCTTAGGTCAGTGTACATGAAAGCAAAATCAGTGAGGAAAAGTGATACTTTCAAAAAGCCAATTAAAATACTGGTGAATAATAGATTCCAATTTTAAATTTTGCTTTCTTCAGCCTAGTCAGAATCATATTTGGTTCTCAAATATCTAAAGTTAAAAATAAAATCCTATGAAAATATGGTGACTTTTGAATCTCACACCTTTAAAATTTGTTTTGCTATTTGACAATGAATCAAAGCAGTTGTGAAAACAGGCACTTTTATAATAAGTAGAGTGATTATTTTCCGTGTACTTGTGTGATAAAATTCAGTAGCCAATGAATGCTACTGCGTTTCCGGTTTACATTTCCAAGTGAATGTCATGTATGTAATTGATTTACATTTTCTTACAGTTCAAGGGAAAGTTGAAATGATAAAGCATATGGATGGAATAAAACCTTTTACAGGTGATTAAGAGATTACCATTTTTGTGCTTGGAAATGTTTTACTAGGGGTACCTGGGTGGCTCAGTCTGTTAAGCGTCTGCCTTTAGCTCAGGTCATGATCCCAGGGTCCTGCTCAGGGGGCAGCCTGCTTCTCCGTCTCTCCCTGCTTGTGCACTCTCCCACCATCTCTCTCCCCCTCTCAAGTAAATAAATAAAATCTTAAGGAAAAAACAAAAAAAGAAAGAAAATGTTTTACTGACAGGCATGTCTAATCAAAAATAGTTTAGAGAAAAGAGTTGAAATGCCACAAAGCTCTCTTACTGTAAGTTGCCTTTTTCTTGATTCAGCTTTCACTTGGTTGATGTAAACCTTTGACTATCTTTCAGAGTTCTGACCAAGCTGATTCTGATAGTTTTTGTTTTTGTTTTTGTTTTTCATTTGGTGTTTCAGTGGAGGGAGAGTTCCATGGAGCAACCTGCTCAGCTACTTTTGCAGACCTCACTCAATCTTTGTATAAGAGAGTACTTTTAAATAGATCTAGAGGGTACAATGCTAAGTGAAATAAGTGTCAGAAAAAGACAAATACCATTTTTTTTAAAAGATCTTATTTATTTATTTGACAGAGAGAGATCACAAGCAGGCAGAGAGGCAGGTAGAGAGAGAGGAGGAAGCAGGCTCCCTGCTGAGCAGAGAGCCGGATGCGGGGCTCGATCCCAGGACCCTGTGATCATGACCTGAGCTGAAGGCAGCGGCTTAACCCACTGAGCCACCCAGGTGCCCCAACAAATACCATTTGATTTCACTCATAGGTGAACATTTGTTCACAAATGAACAAAGAAAAAAGACACAAACTAGAGAAACACTCTTACCTCTAGATAACCAACAGATGGTTACCAGAGAAAAGGGGGAAGGGCAATGGGTGAAAGAGGTGAAGGGGATTAAGAGTACACTTATGATGAGCCTAAGTAATGTGTGGAGCTGTTGAATCATGACATTGTGCATTGTATAATTACTTACAATGATATTGTAAAGCTTTGATCATATCAAATTATTGTCGTTATGGAGAGAAAATCATACTATTCAAATCACATGATAATAAATATAATAAATGATAACTGAATATATAAATTTTCCATCTGTTAATTTGCTGGCCAATTATAAAACAAATTAGTTCTAGACAGGGCAGACTTATCCCCAGAAGTAAGAGACCTTCCTTTTGTAAATATTAAGGGATTATATTCTACTTTGTGATTTCCCCATAATTCTGTGTAGTTAGACATGTTTCATTTTCCTTCACATTTCTTCAAATGGGGGAGATGCATTATAGCAAGAATGAATTTTTCACCATTTCGTGAAATGATTATTCTCAGACATTGATATTCTTGCATTTTCAAAGGAAAAAAGGTTCATGCCAGTGACCTAGAGAAAGTTCTGGAAAGCATGGGGATCGAGCTCACAGATGAGGAACTTAAAAAACTACGGGAAACTCTGCCCATTGATGGTGAGCTATATAGAAGCCACAGAGACTTTCTAGGGAATTTGGTTTTGTGGCCTGTGTGAATAGTTTAAAAATTTTACCTGGTGAGGTCCTTCTGAAAATTACTGAAAAGGATTAGGAAAAGCCTTTGTCATTTAGATTGAGTCTACATTTTACCAAACCCTTCAGCCATAACATTGCCATCAGAATGTCAGGTAATTCATCAGCCTAAATCCCAAGAAAATACAGAAGGAAACTACAGTAAGAGAAATAAAAGGGGAAAGTCAGAGGATAAAGGAAGCTGAGTGATTGTTTCACCATAATAGTGTTTCCCTCAGCTGTCAATCTTCTAGTTACCAAAAAAATACATAAATTTATCACAATAAGACAGTTCCTTTCCATAACTTCTTTTTAAATTTAATAATGAGATAGAACACATTCCTCACTCAATTATAAATAGTTGTCTTACTGAAGTTATAAAACAGGTAAGTGAATGTTCATACCATTTCCCTTCTGACATGAACTGTTCTTTTTCCTATAGCTGCCGGAAACGTATTTCAGAATAGAATGTTGGATAATGTGAAATCCATTAAAGGTAAGTTAAAAGCCCAACAAGAAATCTTCAAGATTCACACTGATCACTTAGATTACAAGTCCTTTCTAGCTTCCTATGTATAGATTACTTAGTTACTCCTATCATCATCATATTTTATACTGTAATGTCTCAATACATCTTTCTAGGGAATCCATACTCATACCCCAAAAATATGATCACACATAGCAAGTTGTAGAGAAAAGGACTACCGGATTTTCAGGGAGTTGTTTAAGGAGTTAGGCTTGTTATGTAGGAAGATTGTAGTAAAATCCATAGAAACAAAAAGTAGATTAGTGGTTGCCAGGGGCTGGGTAGAGAGGGAAGTAAGGAGGGACTACTTAGTATGTTTCAGCTCTTCTTTGGGGATGATGAAAATGTCTTGGAACTAGAAGTGAAATTTGCACAACATCATGAATATGTACTAAATGCCACTGAAGTGTTTACTTTAAAATGATGAATTTTATGCAAATTTCACCAAAAAAGTGTTAAGGTTCTACTTGTTTTTAAAGTTACCTTATAAACTTCACTCTGTTTCAATATAATATTAATGAATTAATTAATGAGGTCCCTAGCATCAAAGCTAATTCCTATTCTTTCTAATATTGGTTATAATCAAATCTTGTAGCCTATCCCTTCATAACCTATTTATATTACAGACTTCTACTCAAAGTTTAAAGAAGTAATTACTAATTCTGATTTTTCTAATGATTATTTAATGCTCTTAGACATGTTAAGTGGGAGTTCACACAGAAAAGTAATCACATAAGTATATTTTCTCCTTTGCCTTTATTATAGGAATGGCAATGGTATATATATTCAGGTAGTAATTCACATGCAAAAATATATTTTTAATATTTTAAACTCTTTTTTCATATTTCATTTCTATATGTTTCCTAAGGAGGAAAGGTTAAAGTGAATAACCTGGACACTGTCCTGGAAAACCTGGCGATCAAGCTCACACAAAAGGAACTTGAAGGTGTAACAGAAAATCTGTCACTTACTGGTTAGTCTTCCAAGTACTAGTGTATCTTAGAGGAAAGTTTGTGTACTTGTACAGGAAAGTATATACAATTAATTTTACCTAGTATCAAAATAGCATTTTTGCAGAAGCTTAGAGAAGAAACTAGTCTTAATGTGAGTACAAATTCTTTCCTTCATTTCTATAAGCCCCATATCATTAAACTCTTTCCTTTTAGATTATAAATAGCACATACACAACTATTATAACTACTTTCTGATCCAGTAATGGATTTACAGGGAGCAAAATGAATGTTATAGGTTAGGGGAAAGAAAGAAAGAAAGAAAGAAAGAAAGAAAGAAAGAAAGAAAGAAAGAAAGAAAGAAAGAAAAGAAAAGAAAAGAAAGAAAATGACTAATTGCCCTATTATTAGTATGCCTCAAATAGTTGTGTCCTAAGCCCATTCATCATTTTAACTTTTACAATTCTCAGTGGAAAGTATTATCCACACTCATATTTCCAACTGTCATTACATGCTGAACACTTCTGGGTGTTTATCTGCAGCCCAAATTCCTCCCTAAACATGATTGGGTGAAGCCAGATTCACATTCCTTTTTTTTTTTTTAATTAACATATGTTTTATTTGTTTCAGGGGTACAGGTCTCTGATTCATCAGTCTTACACAATTCATGGTGCTCACCATAGCACATACCCTTTCCAGTGTCCATCAACCAGCCACCCCATCCCTTCCACCCCTCTCCACTCCAGCAACCCTCAGTTTGTTTCCTGAGATTGAGTCTCTTAGGTTTGTCTCCCTCTCAGGCTTTGTCTTGTTTCATTTTTCCCTCTCTTCCACTATGATCCTCTGCCTTGTTTCTCAAATTACACATATTAATGAGATCATATGATAATTTTCTTTCTCTGATTGACTTATTTCACTTAGCATAACACCCTCTAGTTCCATCCATGTTGTTGCAAATGACAAAGTTTCATTTTAAAAAAATTTTTTTCAGTGTTCCAAAATTCATTGTTTATGCAGCACACCGAGTACTACATGCAATACGTGACCTCTATAATACCCACCACCCGGCTCACCCAACCTGTCACACTCTCCCCTCCAAAACCCTGCAAAACCCACAGTCTCTCATGCTTCACCTTCCCCTCCAATTTCCCCCAACTCACTTCTCTCTATCTCCCAATGTTCTCCGTGTTATTCCTTATGCTCCACAAGTAAGTGAAACTGTATGATAGTTGACTTTCTCTGCTTGACTTATTTCACTCAGCATAATCTCTTCCCGTCCCATCCATGTTGATACAAAAGTTGGGTTTCATCCTTTCTGATGGAGGCATAATACTCCATTGTATATATGGACCATATCTTCTTTATCCATTCATCTGTTGAAGGGCATCTTGGCTCTTTCCACAATTTGGCGATTACAACCATTGCTGCTATGAACATTGGGGTACAGTTGGCCCTTCTTTTCATTACATCTGTATCTTTGGGGTAAGTACCCAGTAGTGCAATTGCA
Organism: Lutra lutra; assembly: GCF_902655055.1. NCBI lineage: Eukaryota > Metazoa > Chordata > Mammalia > Carnivora > Mustelidae > Lutra > Lutra lutra. Next base: position 16,329,353 of record NC_062293.1, on the reverse strand, counting down.
GGGTCATAGGGTAGCTCTATTTTAACTTCTTAAGGAATCTCCACACTGCTTTCCAAGTGGCTGCACCAACTTGCATTCCCACCAACAGTGTAAGAGGATTTTCCTTTCTCCACATCCTCTCCAACACTTGTTTCCATGTTTTGTTAACTTTGGCCATTCTAGCTGGTGTAAGGTGGTATCTCAGTGTGGTTTTGGGGAAATTAGAGAATCAATTCCACTTACTATAGCACCAAGAACCATAGGTACTTGGAATAAACCTAACCAAAGAGGTAAAAGATTTGTACTCGAGGAACTACAGAACACTCATGAAAGAAATTGAAGAAGACACAAAATGATGGAAGAGCATTCCATGCTCATGGATCAGAAGAATAAACATGGTTAAAATGTCTATACTGCCAAGAGCCATCTTTACTTTCAATGTCATCCTGATCAAATTTCCACTGGCATTTTTCAAAGTGCTGGAACAAACAATCCTAAAATTAGTATGGAACCAGAAGAGACCATGAATTGCTAAGGAAATGTTGAAAAAGAAAAACAAAACTGGGGGTATCACGTTGTCTGATTTCAGGCTTTACTACAAAGACAGAGCATGGTACCGGCACAAAAACAGACACATAGACCAGTGGAACAGAGTAGAAAGCCCAGATATGGACCCTCAACTCTATGGTCAAATAATCTTCAACAAAGCAGGAAAAAATATACAGTGGCAAAAAGACAGTCTCTTCAATAAATGGTGCTAGGAAAATTGGACAGCTATGTGTAAAAGAATGAAACTTGATCATTCTCTTACACTATACACAAAGATAAACTCAAAATGCATAAAAGACCTCAACATGAGGCAAGAAATCTATCAAAATCCTAGAGGAGAACATAGACAGCAACTTCTTCGACATCAACCACAGCAACTTCTTTCAAGATATGTCTCCAAAGGCAAAGGAAACAAAAGTGAAAATGAACTTTTGGAACTTCAAGATCAAAAGCTTCTGCACAGTAAAGGAAACAGTCAACAAAACAAAGAGCCCACGGAATGGGAGAAGATATCCACAAATGACACTACAGATGAAGGGCTGATATCCAAGATCTATAAAGAACTCCTCAAACTTAACACATGCAATACAGATAAGCACGTCAGAAAATGGGCAAAAGTCATGAACAATCACTTCTCCAAAGAAGACATACAGATGGCTAACAGACACATGAAAAAATGTTCATCATCATTAGCCATCTGGGAGATTCAAATCAAATCCACATTAAGATTTCATTTTTGATGGCTGCATAATATCCCTGTGTGTGTGTGTGTGTGTGTGTGTGTGTGTGTGTGTACCACATCTTCTTTATCCATTCATCTGTTGATGGACATCTAGGCTTTTTCCATAGTTTGGCTATTGTGGAATTGTGGACATTGCTGCTATAAACATGGGTACATGGGCCCCTTTGGATCACTACATCTGTATATTTGGGGTAAATACCCAGTGGTGCAATTGCTGGGTCATAGGGTAGCTCTATTTTCAACTTTTTGAGGAAACTCCATTCCAGAGTGGCTGTACCAGCTTGCATTCCCACCAACAGTGTAGGAGGGTTCCTCTTTCTCTGCATCCTCGCCAACACCTGTCATTTCCTGACTTGTTAATTTTATCCATTCTGACTTGTGAGTGGTATCTCATTGTGGTTTTGGTTTGTATTTCCCTGATACCAAGTGATGATGAGCAGTTTTCCATATGTCTTTGGCCATTTGGATGTCTTCTTTGGAGAAATGTCTGCTCATGTCTTCTGCCCTTTTCTTAATTGGATTATTTGTTCTTTGGGTGTTGAGTTTGATAAGTTCTTTATAGATTTGGGATACTAGCCCTTTATCTGATATGTCATTTGCAAATACCTTCTCTGATTCTGTCGGTTGTCTTTTGGTTTTGTTGACTGTTTCCTTTGCTGTGCAAAAGCTTTTTATCAGGATGAAGTCCCAATAGTTCATTTTTACCCTTGCTTCCCTTGCCTTTGGCGATGTTTCTAGGAAGAAGTTGCTATGGCTGAGGTCAAAAAGGTTGCTGACTGTGTTCTCCTCAAGGATTTTGATGGATTCCTGTTTCACATTGAGGTCTTTCATCTATTTTGAGTCTATTTTTGTGTGTGGTATAAGGAAATGGCCCAGTTTCATTCTTCTGCATGTGGCTTTCCAATTTTCCCAACACCATTTGTTAAGAGACTGTCTTTTTTCCATTGGACAGTCTTTCCTGCTTTGTTGAAGGTTAGTTGACCATTGAGTTGAGAGGGTCCATGTGTAGGTTCTCTGTTCTGTTCCATTGATCTATGTGTCTGTTTTTGTGCCAGTACCATACTGTCTTGATAATTACAGCTTTGTAATAGAGCTTGAAGGCCAGAATTGTGATGCCACATGCTTTGCTTTTCTTTTTCAACATTCCTCTGTCTATTCAGAGTCTTTTCTGGTTCCATACAAATTTTAGGATTATTTGTTCCATTTCTTTGAAAAAAGTTGATGGTGTTTTGATAGGGTTGCATTAAATGTGTAGATTGCCCTAGGTAGCATAGACATTTTCACAATATTTGTTCTTCAAATCCATGAACATGGAACATTTTTCCATTTCTTTGTGTCTTCCTCAATTTCTTTCATGAGTGTTCTATAGTTTTCTGAGTACAGATTCTTTGCCTCTTTGATTAGGTTTATCCCTAAGTATCTTATGGTTTTGTGTGCAACTGTAAATGGGATTGACTTCCTAATTTCTCTTTCTTCCATCTTGTTGTTGGTGTATAAATATGCAACAGATTTCTGTGCATTGATTTTGTGCATTGATACTGTGCATTGATACTGCCACATTACTGAATTCTTGTATGAGTTCTAGCAGTTTTGGGGTGGAGTCTTTCGGGTTTTCCACATAAAGTATCATCTGCAAATAGTGAGTGTTTGACTACTTTTTTGCCAATTCAGATGCCCAGATTGGATTCTAGCTACCAAATTCATTCTTCCTCAGCAAAGCCTCAGATCTTTATATCTCAATTCATTATATTTTAAAATATCTACCAAAACCTGTCTCCTGATTATACATGCCCTGTCTCAGTTGGGGGCACTATCATGTTTCTTAGTAAAACAAGTTTAAAAATTGGTATCATTTTTCACTCCAGCTTTTTTCTTAGTGCCACATCTCACTGGATACCAAGTCCTACCAATTAGGACTACTAACTATTTCATAGTGATCGGACCCTTGCTTTCCTTTTAGCTTTATCTTGTATTATTTTCTGCATCCATATTGGTCTCCAACACTGAAGCATCTGAACCATAGTATTGGTTATATTTATTATTTATTATTAAACACATTTTAATTTTTTTAGTGCCTAATATGGTACCTGAAAATTTAGTAGATAACTACATAAAATTTCTTTCAACCAATAAGTGTATAAATCCTGTCTGTTATCTAATGCTTATATCATAGCATCTAATTTGATATCCAACTATCCTTTTCTACGTACAACAAAAACACTTAGGCATATTTCACCAGGCCAATTCTTACCTATAAAACGAATCTCAAAATTTATCTTTTCCAGAGCTTCCCTGACCATGAAAGTCACTTTATTTACCCTCTCTCTTAGTTTAAAATTCATTTTATACACACATATATTATTATATACTTATCATATTGTATAAAAAATAAATATCTTTATATCACTTTTCTTTGTTTATAAGCTATGATATTCTCATAGGCAAGAACCATGCCTACATCAATTTATATTTTTGAGGCAATAAATATTGAAGAATGAATGGAATAAAGGAGTGGCACAAAGTCTGTAAGAGGAATCTCAAATATATGCTAGACCTCTAATATTTCAATTGAGCAGTCCATAGCCAGAGGGCTCCAGATCATTAGTATAAATGTTATCAAAGCAGAAAGACTATTTCCTCATCATCACTCATATAGTTTTCCGCTTTCAAAAGAAGCTTTGACAGAAAATACACTCGTTGTCAAATGACCAGCAACATCCTAGTTAATTTCAATAGTGTACAAGAGGATACTTGTTCATAATTAATACACAAGTACAAACTTGGCCTTCTCTTAAAATTCCCCCTCAGAACCATCCTAATTCCAATTTATTCCCAATAAGCCATAATATTCTTCTTCAGTTGTTTTCATTTTTGTGACTCATTATCTTTTTAAAATATGATCAATAGTGTTACACAATGTCTTCATAAAGGCTTAGGACATAGGAGAATAAGTCTGTATATTCGACTCATCACATAGAATTTTTATTAACCCATCAGCTTTCAGTGAACTGCTCAGTCTCCTTTGTAACTAGTTATTATGTTACCATAAGTCCTTCCAGTTTGGGAACTATCTGAAATACCTACCTTTCTTTTAGGGTTAAAGAGAAATACATTTTTATAAACAAGTATGTATAGTGTTAATAGAAGAAATAGATCACTAATTTATATGATGCGAAATCCCAAGATAGTTGTGATAGAGAAACTAAAGAAAGATAAGTTAGGAAAACATAGGAACATAAGAAAGGGGGTCCTCACAGACTTGTCTGACAAATGTAGCTGAACCAAAGTTGAGAAGTTCCTACACAGCCAAATAACTTGTTGGGACCTTTCACCCTGCCAATGAGGTAGAGAGCGGCCTTAAAATTCAAGAGGTACATTCAAGAGTCCATTTTGTCCAAGCGACAAGGACTTTCCCTTAACTAATGTAAAGTTAAGTCTTCATATCTAGGGTTTGTATCCTTGTTGAATCCAAAAAAGCAGCGGAGCTAATTAAGTTTGATCTCTTATTTCCCAATTTACCCTATTTTTCGTCTGTTTCATATATGACTCTTTGGCATTATTACTTTGTTTTGGCTTTCCTTGTAGCTAATGGGAAGGTTGAACTCGGCACATTGATGGATGCAGTGACCAATGTTACAGGTTAGTAAATAGTTACTGTGAATCTAAGATCCTAATTCTTATATTAAATTCTCTTTTAATGCTCTATTCTAACATCACATCATAGCCTTTTTACTCTGCCATTTTACCATTTTACTGGGGAAGTATTTCTATTTAATTGGTTAGAATATGGATTGGCAAACTTTGACCCTTGGACCAAATCTACTTCTGGTCTTGTAAACAGTTTCTTCGGAATATATCCACCCCCATTAGTTTATGTATTATTAATGGCTGCTTTTACAGTACGATGAATCGTGATGGAGACCATATGTCCTACAAGGCCTAAAATATTTTTGATTGTTTACTAGCTTGCTTTATAGAAAAGTTTGCAGACTCATAGCCTAGAGTTTTACTTCAGAGTGATGTCACATTCCAGTTTTCTCTAGACAGTTATGGCTTACCACTGAGGTAGGTTAGTTTTAACTAATTACTTTTTTAAAAATTTTATTTAATCTTTTCAGTGTTCCAAGATTCATTGTTTATGCACCACACCTAGTGCTCCATGTAATACGTGCCCTCCTTAATACCCACCACCAGGCTCACCCATCCCCCCAACCCCTTCCCTTCCAAAACCCTCAGTTTCTCAGAGTCCACAGTCTCTCATGCTTCATCTTCCCCTCCAATTTCCCTCAGTTTACTTTTCCTTTCCTTCTCCTAATGTCCTCCATGTTATTCCTTATGCTCCACAAGTAAGTGAAACCATATGATAATTGACTTTCTCTGCTTGACTTTTCTCACTCAACATAATCTCCTTCAGACCGTCCATGTTGATACAAAAGTTGGGTATTCATCCTTTTTGATGGAGGCGTAATATTTTATTATATATATGGACCATATCTTCTTTATCCATTCGTCCGTTGAAGGGCATCTTGGCTCTTCCCACTGTTTGGCAATTGTGGTCATTGCTGCTATTAACATTGAGGGTACTTATGGCCCTTTTTTTCATTACATCTGTATCTTTGGGGTAAATACCCAGTAGTGCAATTGCAGGGTCATAGGGTAGCTTTATTTTCTTAAGGAATCTCCAAACTGTTTTTCAAAGTGGATGCACCAACTTGCATTCCCACCAACAGTGTAAGAGGGTTCCCCTTTCTCCACATCCTTTCCAACACTTGTTGTTTCTTGTCTCTTGTTAATTTTGGCTATTCTAACTGGTGTAAGGTGGTATCTCAATGAGGTTTTGATGTGAATATCCCTGATGGCTAATGATGAAGAATATTTTTTCATATGTCTGTTAGCCATTTGTATGTCTTCTTTGGAGAAGTGTCCGTTCATGACTTCTGCCCATTTTCTGATGTGATTATGTTTTTTGAGTGTTGAATTTGAGGAATTCTTTATAGATCTTGGATATCAGCCCTTCGTCTGTAGTGTCATTTGCAGATATCTTCTCCCATTCTGTGGGCTGTCTCTTTGTTGACTGTTTCCTTTACTGTGCAGAAGCTTTTGATCTTGATGAAGTCCCAAAAATTCTTTTTCACTTTTGTTTCCTTTGCCTTTGGAGACATATCTTGAAAGAAGTTGCTGTGGCTGATGTCAAAAAGGTTACTGCCTATGTTCTCCTCTAGGATTTTGATAGGTTCCTGCCTCACATTGAGGTCTTTTACCATTTCAAGTTCGTCTTTGTGTATGGTGTAAGAGAATGATCAAGTTTCATTCTTCTACACATAGCTGTCCAATTTTCCCAGCACCATTTATTGAAGAGACTGTCTTTTTGCCACTGTATATTTTTTCCTGCTTTGTTGAAGATTATTTGACCATAGAGTTGAGGGTCCATATCTGGGCTTTCTACTCTGTTCCACTGGTCTATGTGTCTGTTTTTGTGCCAGTACCATGCTCTGTCTTTGTAGTAAAGCCTGAAATCAGACAACGTGATACCCCCAGTTTTGTTTTTCTTTTTCAACATTTCCTTAGCAATTCATGGTCTCTTCTGGTTCCATACAAATTTTAGGATTGTTTGTTCCAGCACTTTGAAAAATGCCAGTGGAAATTTGATCAGGATGACATTGAAAGTAAAGATGGCTCTTGGCAGTATAGACATTTTAACCATGTTTATTCTTCTGATCCATGAGCATGGAATGCTCTTCCATCATTTTGTGTCTTCTTCAATTTCTTTCATGAGTGTTCTGTAGTTCCTCGAGTACAGATCCTTTACCTCTTTGGTTAGGTTTATTCCAAGGTATCTTATGGTTCTTGGTGCTGTAGTAAATGGAATCGATTCTCTAATTTCCCTTTCTATTTTTTCATTGTTAGTGTATAAGAAAGCAACTGACTTCTGTGCATTGATTTTGTATCCTGCCACATTACTGAATTGTTATATGAGTTCTAGTAGATTGGGGGTAGAGTATTTTGGGTTTTCCATATAAAGTATCATGTCATATGCGAAGAGAGAGAGTTTGACTTCTTTGCCATTCGAAGGCCTTCTATTTCTTTTTGTTGTCTGATTGCTGTTGCTAGGACTTCTAGTACTATGTTGAACAACAGTGGAGAGAGTGGGCATCCTTGTCGTGTTCCTGATCTCAAAGGGAAGGCTGTCAGCTTTTCCCATTGAGAATGATATTTGCTGTGGGTTTTTCATAGATAGATTTTATGGAGTTGAGGAATGTTCCCTCTATCCCTATACTTTGAAGCATTTTAATCAGGAATGGATGCAGTATTTTGTCAAATGCTTTTTCTGCATCAATTGAGAGGACCATGTGGTTCATCTCTCTTATTGATTTGTTCTGTCACATTGATTGATTTGTAAATGTTGAACCACCTTTTCATCCCAGGGATAAATCCCACCTGGTCATGGTGGATTATCTTTTTAATGTACTGTTGGATCCTATTAGCTAGGATCTTGTTGAGAATCTTGGCATCCATATTATTCAGGGATTTTGGTCTGAAATTCTCCTTTTTGATAGGGTCTTTGCCTGGTTTGGCGATTAGGGTAATGCTGGCTTCATAGAAAGGGTCTGGAAGTTTTCCTTCTGTTTCTATTTTTTGAAACAGCTTTAGAAGAATAGGTATTATTTCTTCTTGGAATGTTTCATGGCATCATTTATTTCCTTAATTCTGTTTTTATGGCTTCTAGGCTCTTTGTTCCAGGCCTCCTCCTGGTCCTTCTTTTCTATCAGTTTGTCTTCTATGTCACTAATTCGACTTTTGCCTTGGTTACCCTAGCTGTTAGAGTATTTAGATTAGATTGGATCTCATTGATAGCATTTTTAACTTCTGCCAGATCGGCTCTCACTTCTGCCATTACAGATTCTATGTTGCCACTAATGGTCTTCTCCAACCTAGCCATTGCCTGGATAATTGTTATCCTGAATTCCTTTTCTGACATACTGTTTATGTCCATATCCAATAGTTCTATGGCAGAGGGCACAGTCTTTGAATTTTTCCTCTGTTGGGTGTTCCTCCTCTTAGTCATTTTGGTGAGAGGTGGTTGAGGGGATGTATAGCTGAATATATCAACCACGATCCAGGCAAGGTGCACCTGGGAGCTTAATATATTGTTTTCCCCTGATGTTGGGGTTTTACAGTTTTATGGGGACCCTGTGGTGGTTGTCTTCTTGTTCTTTTGGCTTGTCTTCTAGGGGAGGGCCTGCTGCATTGTTTTCCAGTCAATCTTGCTTGGGTTGAGTCCTCCTTCCCCCTATGAAGGGGCTGGGCTCTGTGGAAACTGGTTTTTCAGCCTTTTGTTCTTTGGGGTTTTTGTTCTTTGGTGGCTTTTTGCGGCTTTTCAGAGGGTCAGAGCAAAGAATCTGTCTGCACCCAGACCTCCGCCTCAGAGAAAAGCCTCAGATGTTCCACTCTGGGTGGTCCAGTACACACAGACAGACTCCCCCCCCCCGCCGCAAACTGCGCTGAACAGTGCAACCTCCCACAGGTGGTGTGCACCCCAGCCATTATCCCAGAGGTCACACAAAGCCCCCACTTGTCTCTGCACCCCCGTGGCACTAAAACCACGAGCGATATTGGTCCAGAGAGTCTGCTTCTGGTGGCTGCCTTTGCTGGGACTGCTGTCTGGGGTCCAGGCCCACACCGGGTATGCTCAGACCCCACAGCCATGCAGGTCGTGGAGGTCTGCAGGCTGAGGAGCCCTGACTGGAGATCACGCTGGGTTCTCTCAGTTGGGGGCTAGATGCGCTCAGACCCTGCAGTCATACAGGTTGCGGAAGTCTGCGGGCCTAGGGATCCCAACTGGAGTTCACACTGGGCTGTCCCGTGTGGGGGCAGGAGTGCACCCAGCCCAAGCGGTGGTGCAAGCAGCAGAATACCCCAGGCTCAGGGACCACGGGCTGAGGGCCCCATGAGACACACTCTGTAATGGGTGGTCACCAGTGGTGACCATCTTATCATGTGGGCTTAGACCCATGCCAGTGACCAGCGGATTCCATAGGTTGCCCCTTAAGATCTTTTGCTCTTTTTGGAGTGCTTTTAATCAGACTCCTAGTTAATACTGGTCCCCAATCACAGGACACTTTTGTATTGGGGTAATACTTTCCAATGGGTCACTTCTGGTGGCTCCCTCCCCCTTCTTTTTATTCTCCGGTATCAGTCTGAGCATTCCCACTCCACTTTACCTCTCCACTGATATCTTCTGCCCCTGTAGAGATCCAGAAGTGTAAACTCTTGCCTCTCAGTCTGATTTCATGGGTGTTCAGAGTGTTCTGGTAGATATTTAGCTCACTTTAGGGGACCAGTTAAAACAGGGTCTCCTACTTCTCTGCCATCTTGCCCCTCCTCCTTAACTAATTACTTTTAACATCCTCCTTTACTCTGAGTAGTCCTTGTTTACATGATAAATGATATGAAATTTTAACTTTGGATTATTTATACTGTATACTTCAGTGAAATGCCTTGATAGAAAATTCTTTATTTTCTGGGATTTATTCCAAACAATACTTCAGTATGAATATCTGAGTATCATGAAGAGATACTTGCTGCAATTATAGCCTCAAAGTATACTACCCAACAAGTTAACCTAGAGTTCACAGAACAGAAAGGCTCAAGAACCCAGTTAAAATGTTTGAATCACACAATTTATTAAATCATTTAAAACACACAGCAAATAGTGAAGGGGATTACAGAATAAATTAACAAATTTAGGGTATGGTGAATGGAAGGACCATACTACCTGAATCTAAGATGCACAAGATGCATAGTAAGTTTTGTGTCTCTCTCTGTTCAACAGCATTAGTTTTCGCTGCTGGTGATGTGGTGATGAGGACCAGAGTTGAGGTTTAAGCAGATGGGCCCACAGATGGAAAGTGCTCTAGCCAATGATACAGACTTGCTCTTTCAGAAAGACACAGGGTGCAGTACCTCTAGATAATAGTTATAGCTTGTCATTAAGGCCATTGAAGAGCCATAGGTTTTGTGTTCCTTGAGCAGAGGACACATAAGACCTAAATGGGTATCACCAATGAGTTGCCAAATTAAAGTCATTTGAATATTGAGTCTCATGAATATTTATCATATCTTGAATATTTAGTGCTTCTTTTAGTGTCTCAAGCAATTTTAGAGTATCATAAATATTTAGAGCTTCTTATATATTTAGTCTAACAGATAAATTTAGTGAACAGGTTCTTCATGTATATTTAATGCCCCATGAACATTAGATATTGCTCAGTCCTTCCATTCCTTTCTAACTTACATATCCTTTACTTAAATACTACTTATCCATACTGCAAACATCTTAAAAGATTGAGCCCATGTTTTATAAACTACAAACTTGAACTAATGTACTTACTTAACTTCTGTAATAGAATTAAATGTTCTCAAAAGCAAATGCATATTACACTGGATTAACATATTAAGTAGTTAAGTAAAATCAGATACATCTCTCATAATTAAGGGAATAACAGGGACACTGAATTTTAAATAAATATCTGTGATATTTTAAATAACTTAGAATCCCCAAGCCACTAATATCTTGTTTAAATTACTTTGCTCTGTAAAGTCTGAATTTTGGGAGTTAAGGGAACAATTCTGTTTCCATGATAGGTGATGGCGCAAAGGTCTCTTGCTACTTTGTTCACAGCTGTTGAATATCTACCAAATAAATAAATAATTTTTTCATAATTTGGATATCCATATTTCATATTTAGGTCATATTCGAACTTTTCATGTACTTTCATTTCTTTCTTTGAAGGAGGAGAAGTTAATGTCAGCGATATTGAAAGTATTCTGGAAAAAACTGGGATAGAGCTCACAGACAAGGAGTGCTTAGAACTAAAGAAGTATCTGCCAGTTGATGGTGAGCATTTAAAAGAATGATGTAGACTTTAAGGAACTTAGATGTGTATTTCTTTTTTGTAAACTTCCAGAATTATCTCCATTTTATAAAGAAAAAGAGGATTAGAAGGAATCATGCAGTTCTATCTTAAGAAGTAATCCCAGCTGTGTCACTTTATAGTATCTTTGGACCCTTCAGTCAGGAGAATTAACTTTCTATTAAGTCAAGGAAGTGCCTATTCTAACTTCTGATTCCAGTCAGAAGGCATCCTCAAGAATGAACAGGGACATATGGGAAAGTAAAAAGAATGAGAAAATACTAGGAGGAAAATGAAGACATGAAAGGAAGACATAGAGAATTAAGATGTGTGTGTTTCAGTATAGTAGAGCTCCAGCAGGAGACAGAATTTTCTCTACTTGTTACATTTTTTGGTTGTTTAAAATTAAATTAGGCCTTTTCTGGGGTAAATTATGATGTCTTCTAAAATTAAGGTTTTCGTAATGTCTCATTTGATCTCTCATCAGTGTGGTCTGATTTGTGTCTTCCTTACAGCTGTTGGAAAGGTGTACCAAAATAGGGTGATGGATGGTTTGAAAACTCTTAAAGGTAAGTAATAAGTATAATGAAAAAGGAGATGAATCTGAAGCTGAAAAGCAGATGAAGAGACTTTTGCACACTTAATTTATATTCCTGCCACCATGTATGTGTGTGTAAAACCATATTAATGTTTTTTCCAAAGATCTTTTCTGTATATATCTTATCAAATGGCCTCCTGTACCATTCTTTAACCTTAAGGTGGAAGTGCAAACCCACATAAAAGTAGGACTTTGAATAACTTTACCCCTAATGAAATGGGAAACTAGAAAACTATCTAATCAGCACAAGTAGATAAAAGGAAGTTTATCTGTATAGTCACAGACTCTAAGATCATGAAGAAATGTCTTCTTTGAAAATTCATGACAGTGGCCCTATGCTCACATTGGTTCCAGTTCATATTTGCATGAACCAGAAACTCACAAAAAAATTAACAAAAAGCACCAGCATTGTAGTAACTCTAGAGTTTAAGAAATACATTCTCATATCATGCTCAGTAAGATTTTCCCTATAAAACCTTTTTTAAAATGATCTTGAAATAGAAAATTACAAAAGATATGAAAAAAAAACTATGTCCAATTAATACCAATATATACAATAAAAAGACTGAACTCAAAAGATTTCCCATAATACAAATATTTTAGATAGGCTATAAAATAAGTATGCTTTAAATGATTAAATTCATAAAAGAAAAATGGGAATAATTTTAAAAGAAATAGAAACTACCACAGGAAAACGTAGATTTGAAAGGAGTCAAAATAACATTTCAAGAAATGAAAAGCCTAGCCTGAAAAATTAAAAAACACAATGGTATCATTAACAGATTAGAGATAACCAAAGAATTAATTAGATAACTGGAATAAAACTCTGAAAAAATTGCCAAGATTCCAGCATAGAGACACAAAGATTACAAATAGGAAGGAGGAGTAGGAGACATGAGGGTCAAAGTGGGAAATCTGCCAGTTTATCCAATAGTAGTACAAAGAGCTAACAGAGAGAAAGAAGGAAAATGCTAATTTGAAGACCTAATAGTTGGTAATTTTTTTGTGATTGTTGAAAGACAGGGATCCTAAAATACAGGGCACATAATGAATCCTAAATGGTAATTAAGAGGTCTCTGCTTAATCATATAAGGAATTCACAATTCCAAAACAAAACAAAAACCCCCCAAGAATGCAACCAGGGTACATTCTGACTACCCACAAATGAGTAACAATTAGACTTGTATTGGACTACAATGTGATGCCACCTCAGACCCCATAAGATGTCTCCTTTCAAAAGAGGAACAGAATATAACAAGTGTTGGTGAGAATGTAGAGAAAATGGAAGCCTTGTACACTGGCAGTGAGCATGTGAAGTGGTACAGCCACTATGAAAACAAGTATGGCAGCTCCGTAAAAGCTTAAAAATGAAATTTCTATATGATTCAGCAATTCCACTTCTAGGTATATGTCTTAGTTCACTCAGGCTGCTTTAACAAACTGCCAGAGACTAGATGGCTTATAAACAACAGAAATTCATTTCTCACAGTTTTGGAGGCTGGAAGTCCAAGATGAAGGTGCCAGCATGGTCAGGTGAGGGCCCTCTTCCAGGTTGCCGACTTCTCATTGTATCCTCACAGGGTGCAAGGGGCAAGGATCTCTCTGGGGCACTTTTTATAAAGACTAATCTCTTTCAGAAGGGCTCTACCCTCATGACCTAAGCCCCTCCTGAAGGACCCACTCTTTTTTTTTTTTCTTTTCAGCGTAACAGTATTCATTGTTTTTGCACCACACCCAGTGCTCCATGCAATATGTGCCCTCCTTAATACCCACCAACTGGCTCCCTCAACCTCCCCCCCCCACCGCCCCTTCAAAACCCTCAGGTTGTTTTTCAGAGTCCATAGTCTCTCATGGTTCACCTCCCCTTCCAATTTCCCTCAACTCCCTTTACTGTCACTTTGGGCATTTGGTTTTCAACATATGAATTTTGGAGGTACACACACATTTAGACTATTGTGTATATCCTAAAGCGTATATCCAGCACTATTGAAGATCCAAAAGATGGAATCAATCTATGTGTTCATCAACCTTCAAAAGAAGGAGATTTTGGATGAGCCTGGAAGATATTTTGCTAGATGAGACAAGCCAATCACAAAAAGACAAATATTGCCTGATTCAATTTATGTATGATGCCTAGAGTAGTTAAATCCACAGAGACAGAGGCTCGGTGTGGGGAGGAATGGGGAGTATTGTTTAATGAGTAGGGACTTTTCATTTGGGAAGAAATGGTTAAAATAGTAAATATATATTATTCATATATATATATATATATATATATATATATATATTTTTTTTTTTTTTTTTTAAGTAGCAGGAAAAGATACCTGGCTTTAACAGGGTAATAAGGGATAATATGAATAAGCACATGTCAGTAAGTTTGTTAACTTAGATGAAATGGTAAGCCACTATGTCCTAACAGTAAGCAAAAGGCCAAACAAATTTAAAAATCAACTCTTCTTGGATCCACATGAGAAATGAGGTCACAGGGAAACTGTGTCACCCAAATTGGAGGGAAAGACATGCCAACCACAACTTACTGAGCAGAAGCCTGTCTGAGAACCAGTGGCAGGACAGGAAAACATAAACTGTAATTGATGAATTGCTAGAGGATCAGTGCGGACAAGTCTAAGAATCAAAAATTTGTAGGGTACCGGGTCATAGAGGAAGTGCCCATGCCTTTGTAGGTTTTACCGCTCGGAGGTCAACCAGGTTCTCACAGTGAATATTGAAGAAGAATCTCAAGAAGCTTCTGGCACGTGGGTGGGGTGGGTGGGGAGGAGAAACAGTTTTGAAATGCACCAGAGTGTTCTGTTCTTCATAAAAAGGTTGCCCTAAGGAGAAACTATTTAGTCATAGCCTAAACTGCTGAGGTTTTATCAGACCATAACTGACCTGGGGGAAGGGAAATACCCAACTGAAGCACGTTTTGGCATAGCACATGTGATGTTCACGGTCCAGAGGCAAAAGCTTGTGAAAAGATTGAGACTTAATCATAGGATTATAGTATGTTTTCCTTCCCCATACATTTTACCACCAGATCACCTGTTCATAGCAGTTATTTTTACCCAGTACATTATGTGAAGCTATCAAGAAAAAAAAAATCACAAAAATGGAAAAAAAAATCACAAGAATTGTAAAAGGTAAAAAACGCAAATGGAAGAGACAGAATGCATTAGAACCAGATTCAAATTTGGCAGGGATGTTGGAATTCAAAACAATTATAATTAATATGCTAATGGATAAAGTAGATAGCAGGCAAGAACAGATGCACAGTGTAAGTAGAGAGGTGGAAATCCTAAGAAAGAAGCAAAAGAAAGGCTAGTGATCAAAACCACTATGACAGAAATGAAGAATGCCTTTGATGGGCTGAATACCCTTGATTTAAGAAAAGGCCAAAGATTTTCTCTGACAGATTTCACTTATCATTATATTCTGTAGCTCCAGCCATGTCAATGCAAATGGCAAGATCATGTTCTTTTTTGTGGCTGAATAACAACCTCACCAAAGAAGATACACAGATGGCATTTAAACATATGAAAAGATGTCTACATCTCATGTCATTAGAGAAGTACAAATTAAACCATAATGAGATACCACTACACGCTCATTAGAAAGGCCAGAATCCATAAGAACAAGTCAAACAACTAGTATTGAAGTGGACAAATATGAGATCAGACATTGGACAAAAGAGGAGATCTCTTTGGGGCCAATCACTTATAAAAAGTGTTTCATTTCACACGTAATTGTGGAAGTCTAAGTTAAAACAACAATAAAATACTAGTTCACAGATCTCAAATGTACCATAATTGTAACAGTCAAACCACCCTAAGCTATGGAAGTAGTATGGAGCAATGGAAATTCTTGTACACTGCTAATATTAATAGTAGCACTTTCAAAAGCAACTGGATAAAATCTCAAGAAATTAAAAATATATGTATTCCACTCCAACTAATCCACTCCTAAATATATTATTCAGATTCTTACCCTCATCAGCAGAGACATTTACAAGAATGCATATTGCAATGTTTTCTTGTAATGACAAAAATTTGGGTACAACCTAAATGTTATCTATTGGAGAATGGTAAGTATATGATGGCATAACATTATAGTAGAATAATAGTATTTAAAATGAATGAAGGGAGCCTGGTTGGCTCAGTTGGTTAAGCGTCCAACTCTTGGTTTTACTCAGGTCATGATCTGAGGGTCATGAGATCAAGCTCCGCATCTGGCTCCATGCTGAGCATGGAGTCGGCTGGAGATTCTCTCTCTCCCCCTCCCCTTCTGTGCCCCCCCCACTGCTCTTGTTCTCATGCTCTCTTTAAAAATATAAATGAATAAATAAATGAAAATGTTCCATGTTTCAACGTGGACAAATATAAAAAAACAAGAATTCAATGAAATTGCATGTGGCAAAAGGAAACTCACAATGTGATATGATTTATATAAACTTTAAAAGTTCTGCAAAACCAGGGCACCTGGGTGGCTCAGTTGGTTAAGCAACTGCCTTCAGCTCAGGTCATGGTCCTGGAGTCCCGGGATTGAGTCCCGCATCGGGCTCCCAGCTCCACAGGGAGCCTGCTTCTCCCTCTGACCTTCTCCCCTTTCATGCTCTCTCTCTCTCAAATAAATAAATAAAATCTTTTAAAAAAAAGTTCTACAAAACTGTTTAACATATGCCAGTAAAACATGCATGGGCATTATAAACACTTACATAAGTCAGTAAGTCACCCTGGGAAAGGTGGGGAAAGATGGGGAATGAGGAGGAACATAGAAGATATTTTTATTGTATCTGTTCTGTTTATTAACAGTGCTGGGTGAGATACACAGGTGTCAGTGATGTCATCATAAAAATCTGTATCCCTATAATTCATAAACTAACAAAAAATGAGAGGAATAATTAGACATTTTTTGGAAAATGTATTCAGAGGAAAGAACCATGTGAACTTTTTTAAAAAGATTTTATTTATTTATTCATGTGAGATGGAGAGAAAATGGCAGAGGCAGAGGGAGAAGCAGTCCCAATGTAGGACTTGATCCCTTATCCTGAGCCAAAGGCAGACATTTAACTGACTGAGCAACCCAAGCTTCCCCCATGTGAATTTCTGTTAAAGAAACAAATATAATACTTTTCCTACAGCAGCATATGAATTTTATTTTCTCTATTTCTGTAAATAGTCTTGAAGTTGTGCCACAACCCTTAATAGCTAATTATAGAAATTGATTCCTCCCCGCCCCAAAAAAAACTCAGTGGAGGAAATTCCAGTTTCACCGTTATTACTGACAGTTTTTATACAACTGAATAGACAGTCAACCTTATTCTTTAAGGTGTAGCTGATATTTATAACACACAGTAATTCATACCTTTCATCACATTCTAATATTCAATTTTCCTTTTATTTTTCTCTTTCTCCCAAGGAGGGATTGTTGATGGTGCCAAACTAGACACTGCTTTGCAAAGCATGGGAATGAAACTCACAGGAATGGAAAGTAATGATTTGATGAAGAACCTACCTGTTGATGGTGAGTAAGCATATAAATTTTTGCACTACTAATTACAACTTGAGGTGTGAGATCCTATAAAATCACCTCTGAAAAAAATTTATTTGCCAATAAGAAGATAATTTATTAGAAACTTAAGAATGAGCTCAGAAAGAAAGTAATATTATTTCTTGTCATTTTATTAACATGTAGTATCAGCCTTTTAAATTTTGGATCCAAAGAAATACTGAAAACACAGAAAAATCCTATAATTGCTACTCATAAAAAGTGATGGAAAAACAAGTAATTAGGGACAAAATAGCATGAAAAAAAGATTAATGCAGAAGCAATAGGAAAATAAAAGAGAAAATGTGGGAGATTATTAACTTGAGAGACACATTTCATAGCCATATGATAGTACTCTTCACTTTCTCAGAGTCAGGGGTCTTCAAACATGCAGGCTCTAATACAGAGAATTTTGCCTTTTTATGAAGCTGCCTCATATTCTACTCCCTATTTCAGAGTCCATGATCTAAAGACCATCTGTTCTTGGCCATCTCCCTTGATGAATTAGAAACAAACTCTGAGATACAATTAAAGCTGAATTAGGACTGAAATGCAGTGGACTAATGAAAATATGATGCTAAGTGAAACAATTCAATCACAAAAGACGATATGTTGTATGATTCCATTTATATGAAATGTCCAGAATAGACGTAAATCTACATTTAGATCTGTATTCCTATATATTAGTGTTTCTGTTTGGATTTCAGAAATTATCTCTTCATATAATATATTGACACTTAGGGGCACCTGGGTGGCTCAGTGGGCTAAAGCCTCTGCCTTCGGCTCGGGTCATGATCCCAGGATTCTGGGATCGAGCCCCGCATTGGGCTCTCTGCTCAGCAGGGAGCCTGCTTCCTCCTCGCTCTCTCTCCCTGACTCTCTGTCTACTTGTGATCTCTGCCTGTCAAATAAATAAATAAAATTTAAAAATATATATTGACACTTAGTAGTTGTTCCTGACATTTTCCCTGACACAGATTAGTGATTGCCTATTATTGAGGCTGGGGCAGTAGGTAGGAACTGCAAACTAATGGTATGGTTTTTGTTTTGTTTTATTTGTTTTCTAATGAAGTTTCTCTTTGTGCTGATGAAAATGTTCTGAAATTAGCTTGTGGTGATAGTTGCAGGATTCTGTGCATATCCTGAAAATGTTCCATTTGTATACTTTAAATGATTTGATTGCTTGCTATGTAAATTATATCTGAACAAATTTTAAAAAAATGAATAATAGCCTGCTCTATATTTTTAGAGCCAGAAGAAAATAAAGAACAAAAATAACATGAAGCTTCTATTTAAATATTTGTCATCTACAATTAAAAAATAATATTTTATGCAAATGCAACGTCTTAGTTGTTTTTTGTCTAATAAAGAAAAGTAAATCTGAGATTCTATAGTATCCTAAATTTCTGAGTCAATTCTATCTTTGTAATATGCTTTCATGTTAATGTTTTTAATGTTAAAAGTATACCTTTAAAAATAGACAGAATATCTACATTTAAAATTACCTCAAGCTAATCACTGAGGTGTTTTCCTGTTTTTTACTTACATAGAATAAAGGAGTAAGAAACTCGATCAAAGCAAAGTCAAGAACTGCTGCGTAGCGGCTTATTACATACAGAGATCATTAGAACAGCCGAATACCAACATTAATATACAGCAGACACAAATCGCAAATCCTATTCTTTGTGCTTGAAGTAAACAGTAGAGAGTTTTCAAATGCATAGGAATCATGAAGCAGACTCTACAGAAAATGTAATTTTTTTTTTTAAGATTTTATTTATTTATTTGACAGAGAGAGATCACAAGTAGACGGAGAGGCAGGCAGAGAGAGAGAGAGAGAGAGAGAGAGAGGGAAGCAGGCTTCCTGCTGAGCAGAGAGCCCGATGTGGGACTCGATCCCAGGACCCTGAGATCATGACCTGAGCCGAAGGCAGCGGCTCAACCCACTGAGCCACCCAGGCGCCCCCAGAAAATGTAATTTAATTTTATATCTCATCCTTAACTGTCAGACGTTTAATTTCCTACAACCCAATGAATTAAAGCTCTAGTAATATTTTAGAACTTCTGGCTCATGGTAGAGATGAATATATGATAAAATATTAGAATATAATTATACTGTCTTATTCTTAAGATTTCATATCACTAATGAGTGTCAGTGTTATATCTGTGTTTGATTTACATGTGTTTCTTAACAGATAATGGGAAGATTAAAATGAAAAAGTTAATGGATGCATTGAATGCTTTTTCTGGTGAGTGGCAAGTTACTATAAAATTGTACTATCTTGTTAAAAAAATGGAAAAAAAACAGAGAGGCAAACCAAGAAATAGACTCTACACTATAGAGAACATACTGATGGTTACCAGAAGGGAGGAAGGCAGAGGGATGGATGAAATAGGTGATGGGGACTAAGGAATGCACTTGTGATGAGCCCAGGGTGTTGCATGGAAGTGACAAATCACTATATTGTATACCAGAGTCTAATATTACAATATATGCTAACTAATGGGAACTAAAAACAAAAAATTGTATCATCTTAAAAATATCATTTCAACTTGCCCAAACTGTAATAATTTATCTTTATATTATATTTCATCAAATACTTATCTTGAGAATCCTATACTGTACTTATCTGCACAACTTAAAATTTTAAAATACAATTAAAATTCTGTATTTTGATAAGAAATTTGGCAGATACTTGTAATCTCTGTCAAATACATAAATCTTTAAAAAAAAAGAAATTTGGCAGAAATGTTTTTAGTAAGGCAGTAATATAATTTACCTCACCAATGTTCAAAAAAACCTCATACCTAGACAGGTATATAAAGAGAAAATTCATATAATTTAGACTCTCCCCATAATTCTAAGTTCCCCTGCCAAAAATATAAATTTACATTATTTCCATTATTCTAATTTGCGGGCCAAGTAAAGCAAACTTACACTCTGCTGCATTAGATGCACACAAATCCATTGCTGAGATATTCCTCTTTTTTTTTTGAGATTTTATTTGTTTGTTTGAAAAAGAGATAAAGACAAAGCATGAGCAGTTTGGAGGGGGCTGTGGGAGAAGAAGCAGATTCACCACTGAGTGGAGACTTCGGATGCAGGGCTTGGTTCCAGAACCCTGAGATCATGACCTGAGCTAAAGGCAGATGCTTAACCTGCTGAGCCACCCAGGTGCCCCTGGAGTATTCCTTTTATGACATTAAGGACATGTATTCTGTTTGTGGTTTCCCTGTAATTCTGTAGTTGTATGTATCTCATTTTACCCATTCACTACTTCCAAGTTGAAAGTGATCATTTTGTCATTCTTTGGAATCGTTAGATTCCAAATTGTCAAGCACTGATGTTCCTGTCTTTTGAAAGGAAAAAAGATTGATGCCAATGACCTACTAGAAGTTCTGCGAAACATGGGGATTGAGCTCACCAAGGAGGAATTTGTGAAGCTGAAACAAACTGTGCCAATTGACGGTGAGCTGTATGAGTGCCAGGGTAGCCTTTCTAGGGAGCTGGGTTCTGGGGGTCATTATAGGCAGTTCTACAGTGTTGTCTCTTTATTTCTTCTATAAAATACTGAAAATGATTTTTAAAAAGGTAAGTTCACTGACATAGAGATTAAACCTAGGGGTCACCAATGTCTTGCACTGAGATTTTGCCGTCAGAGCTGATGAAGACTATAATAAGGCTACCATTACCCTCTCATGAGAGGGCCAAAGGATAGGAAGGGAAAGGAAGGAAATTGAGGGGAGTGAGAGAATAGGGGAAAAAAAAAAAAACAGGAAAAGGACCCAGAGAACTAGTGATTTTTTTTTCCTGCACAGTATTCTTTCTATCAGTCTTCTTGATTGCTCAACACTGTATACATTTTTGTCAGCAGACCATACTCTTGTTCCCAAAATAATTTTTATTTGATGCAAAGATGAAACAGACTTCCCAGGCAGAGTAAAAAGCTTTCTGACTGGAATTGCCCAATTGCCCAATAATGCTGTGACTGTCCATGTTCTTTTGCTTCGGATATAAACTGTGCTTTCTTTGTTTTCTAATAGCTGCTGGAAAGGTGTATCAGAACAGATTGTTGGATGGGGTGAAGTCATTAAAAGGTACTTAAGAACCATGGTTAGCAGGAGAGTCTGCTACATGTTAACACAAATACCAACACAGACATATTTACCATTAGGTTTTGAATCCTGTCTACGTTCCTACGTTTAGATCTTTTATTTCCTTACATTCACCACACAGTACTTTTACCTAATCAACCACGCTATAGCATTGCAAGGAATCCATTCTCTCTTGAATGGATCTGAAATCTGCTTTATACAACAAATAATGTAGAGAATATCACAGGCAGTCCTTCCGGGGATTGGCCCAACAACACCACCACAAAGGAATTTGGAGTGATCTTTAATATCATTTATTGCATGAATCAAGTTATTTTCTATAAAACGTTCTTACTCAAAGCCCAGTTAGCAAGAACAGCAGCAACAACAAATGTAGAAAAGAAGCATGGCATTGTGGCTAAGATACATTTTTACTTCCTCTTCCTATCAGTCCTTGGAAAAAGAGATAAGAATGGGAACTAGGAAGACAGAGAGGAAAAGTTGAAGGTTTTGCTGCTTACTATTTGATGAGAAAGTCTCCTGCAGGTGGCTGGTCTGCCGTCCCAGACCTCTCTGTATTCTCTCTGTATTCCCCACAGGGACAGTCCTACCATTGGTATTCTCTTGGGCTCTCTTTGAACAGATGAGTATTACTTGATAGTATGAATAATACCTTCAAACACATAATCACAGCCTGCCACCAGTAATGCTTCAACCTCAAAATATTTTTTTGTGTAAGCTCAGTGTCCAAGGTGGGGCTTGAACTCATGACCCCAAGATCAAGAGTCACATTCTCTACTGACTGAGCCAGCCAGGACCCTCAGCCTGAGAATGTTTTTATCTAAATTGTTCTTGTTCTCATTATAAGGAGATTTGCTGAGCTAACCTTTTACACCAGTTCACTAATATAAATATGTTACATGTTTCTCTTTATTTTTTGTTAAATTAAGCACGTGTGAAATAAAATATTTACATATATACTAATCTTGTGAAATCATGTAATACTTTTTTTTTCATGATTCTTCTTTGTTTGTTTCATGTAATCATGTAATCATGTAATACTTTTTTTTCATGATTCTTCTTTGTTTGTTTCTTAAGGAGGAATGGTTAAAGCCCATAACCTAGATAATGTGCTGGAAAACCTGGGAATTGAACTCACAGAAAAGGAACGTGAAGATCTGACAGAATATTTGCCACCTGACGGTGAGGACTGTAGGTGATAATGAACCTTGGAGAGGAGTTTACATTTAGGGGCTGGTGTCAGAGAATGCACTTTAGTTAGTGACATTGGGTATACCAAAAGAAAATAGAAGCATTTTGCAAAGATAGGGATAAGCCAGTCCTAATTTAAGAACAGAGAATGTATTATTTAGGGTAAACTAAATTTGAATTTAAAAACAAACACGAAAATGTGTCATAGAAGTTTCATTCTCTTCTCCATGAAAGTCCAAGGTAAGAGTACTCTTGGTTGACAGGCAATGGCTCCTCTCCATTCAGTGATACAGGGATCCAGGTTCTTGCCTCTTGGATTCCTTCTTAGGGCCTTTTCATTGTTTATACAAAATTAATGGAAAGGAAAAGAGCGCACAAAGGAGGGAGATGTGACACACATCATTTCCATAACCATTCTTTTGTTGCAACTAGTCACATGACTATATCGAAATGCAAGGAGAGGGGGGTGGGTGATGGTAGGAACATAGTATCTGGCTGTGCATCCACTTCCCTCTATAATTCTATACTATGAGAGGAAATAAGAGTTTTGGGTAGACACTTAGCTGTTTTTTTGTTTTGTTTTCATTAACAATGGCCTAAATATATATGTACACCCTATGCTTTGAGGCCAAGTCGCACTTTCCTAAAAAGCCTCATGTGGCTACAACTCAGGACGAGAAAATCAAACGAAATCACATGAAAATAAATCAATAAAGGAGGACTGTTTCCCCGTCATCAACATTGACTAAGAACACATATTTCCAGGTTACATCCAAAATCCAGATTGCAGCACATCGTTTTGCTTCGTCCCCACCTGAGAATTTTCGTTCTTAAAGGAGCCTGGCACCAGCCACAATTTAGACAAGCCTTAAATTCCACAAGGGGGAAACTGGCTCATATCCAGATTCTTCTGGTGTCATCTTAGCTTCTTTCCTCCTCTTGCACATGCTCAGCTTCTCTTGTCACCTCCCCATTCCAGCCTCATGCTCTTGCATTCCCAATCACATTACTCTATTGTGATTCATTATATTTCATTATATTTAAAAACACCTTTCAGAAACTTTGTGAAGACATAAGGAACAGGGGTTATGGATTATGCAGTTAGGTCTCCTCTTGAGTCTTTCGATTCATAAATTTTGGCACTCATGCTTGGGTTAATGACAGTGTGTAATCGGTACAGTTAGCAAGACAGATCCCTGAGCTCAAAAGAGTGCCATGTATGGGGTGTAATGCTCTACTTTGGCCATCATGAAGATTCTTCATAATTTTATCTTTGAGTTTGTGTTTCCTAATTGACATCCGATGGCAAACTAGAGCTTGGCGGGGGCTTGGCACCCCAGCTCAGGCATCTATTTCTTCATTTAGCTCCTTTATCTTCTTATAACTTTGCCACATCCTAATTATGATATTTCTTACAGCAAATGGGAAGATCGGTCTCAAAAATGTGATGGAAGCAGTAGAAGCTGTTACAGGTTAGTTAGAAGTTTCTATAGTCTAATTTTTTTCCTTTTATTTTACAATTTTTTAAATTAACATATAAGGTATTATATGTTTCAGAGACACAGGTCTGTGATTCATCATTCTTACACAATTCACAGCACTCACCATAGCACATTCCATCCCCAATGTCAATCACCCAGGTCCACATCCTTTTACCCCACTCCCCTCCAGCAAACCTTAGTTTGTTTCCTGAGGTCAAGAATCTTTTATGGTATGTCTCCCTCCCTGGTTTCATTTTGTTTCATTTTTCCCTCCCTTCCCCTATGATCCTCTGCCTTGTTTCTCAAATTCCTCATATCAGTGAGATCATGTCTTGATTTTCTTCCTCTGATTGACTTATTTCGCATAGCATTATACCCTGTAGGTCCATCCATATCATTAAAAAATGGCAAGAATTAATTTTTTTAAAAGATTTTATTTATTTATCAACAGAAAGAGAGAGATCATAAGTAGGCAGAGAGGAAGGCAGTGGGGGAGGGGAAGCAGGCTCCATGCTGTGCAGAAAGCCCAATGCAGGGTTCAATCCCAGGACCCTGAGATCATGACCTGAGCTGAAGGCAAGGTTGAGCCACCCAGGCACCTCAAGAATTCATTTTTGATGGCTCTATAATGTTCCTCTGTGTGTGTGTGTGTGTGTATGTGTGTGTGTGTGTGTGTGTATGTGTGTGTGTGTCTACCACATCTTCTTTATCCATTCGTCTGTTGGGGGACATCTAAGCTCTTTCCATAGTTTGGCTATCATGGACATTGCTGCTATAAACATTCAAGTGCACGTGCCCCTTCGGATCACTATCTTTGTATCTTTAGGGTCAATACCTAGTAGGGCAATTGCTGGGTTGTAGGGTAGCTCTATGTTCAACTCTTTGAGGAACCTCCATACTGTTCTCCAGAGTGGCTGCAACAGCTTGCGTTTCAACAGTGTAGGATGATTTCCCTTTCTCCACATCCTCACCAACACCTGTCATTTCCTGACGTGTTAATTTTAGCCACTCTCACTGGTGTGAGGTGATATCTCATTGTGGTTTTGATTTGTATTTCCCTGATGCCAAGTGATGCTGAGCACTTTTCCATGTGTCTGTTGGCCATGTGGATGTCTTCTTTGCAGAGATGTCTGCTCATGTCTTCTGCCCATTTCTTTTTTTTTTTTTAATATTTTATTGATTTATTTAACAGAGAGAGACAGAGAGGTCACAAGTAGACAGAGAGGCAGGCAGGGAGTGGGGGGAAACAGGCTCCCCGCTGAGCAGAGAGCCCGATGTGGGGCTCGACCCCAGGACCCTGAGATCATGACCTGAGCCAAATCTTCTGCCCATTTCTTGATTGGATTGTTGTTCTTTGGGTGTTGAGTTTGATAAGTTCTTTATAGATTTTGGATACTAGCCCTTTATCTGATATGTCATTTGCAAATACCTTCTCTGATTCTGTCGGGTGTCTTTTGGTTTTGTTGACTGTTTCCTTTGCTGTGCAAAAGCTTTTTATCAGGATGAAGTCCCAATAGTTCATTTTTACCCTTGCTTCCCTTTGGTGATGTTTCTAGGAAGCAGTTGCTGTGGCTGAGGTCGAAGAGGTTTCTGCCTGTGTTCTCCTCCAGGATTTTGATGTATTCCTGTCTCACATTGAGGTCTTTCATCCATTTTGAGTCTGTTTTTGTGTGTGGTGTAAGGAAATGGCCCAGTTTCATTCTTCTGCATGTGGCTGTTGAATTTTCCCAACACCATTTGTTAAGAGACTTTTTTCCATTGGACAGTCTTTCCTGCTTTGTTGAAAGTTAGTTGACCATTGAGTTGAGGGTCCATGTGTAGGCTCTCTGTTCTGTTCCATTGATCTATGTGTCTGTTTTTGTGCCAGTGCAATACTGTCTTGATGATTACAGCTCTGTAATAGAGCTTGAAGGCCAGAATTGTGATGCCACATGCTTTGCTTTTCTTTTTTAACATTCCTCTGGCTATTTGGGGACTTTTCTAGTTCCATACAAATTTTGGGATTATTTGTTCCATTTCTTTGAAAAAAAGTTGATGTGTTTTGATAGGGCTGCATTAAATGTGTAGATTGCTTTAGGTAGCAATGACATTTTCATAATACTTGTTTTTCTAATCCAGGGAACATTTTTCCATTTCTTTGTGTCTTCCTCAATTTCTTTCATGAGTATTCTGTAGTTTTCTGAGTATAGATTCTTTGTCCCTTTGGTTAGGTTTATTCCTAGGTATCTTATGGTTTTGGGTACAATTGTAAATGGGATTGACTCCTTCATTTCTCTTTCTTCTGTCTTGTTGGTGTATAAAAATGCAGCTGATTTCTGTACATTGATTTTATATCCTGACACTTTACTGAATTCCTGTAAGAGTTCTAGCAGATTTGGAGTGGAGTCCTTTGGATTTTCCACATAAAGTATCTTATCATCTGCAAAGAGTGAGAGTTTGACTTCTTTGCTGATTCATATGCCTTTAATTTCTTTTTCTTGTCTGATGGTTGAGGCTAGAATTTCTAGTACTATGTTAATAGCAGTGGTGATAATGGACATCCCTGCCATGTTCCTGACCTTAGTAGAAAAGCTCTCTGTTTTTCTCCAGAGAATGATATTCACTGTGGGTTTTTCATAGATGGCTTTGATGATATTGAGATATGTACCCTCTATCCCTACACTTTGAGGAGTTTTGATCAAGAAAGGATGCTGTACTTTGTCAAATGCTTTTTCAGTATCATATGGTTCTTGTTCTTTCCTTTATTAATGTATTGTATCACATTGATTGATGCCCGGATGTTGAACCAACCTTGCAGCCCAGGAATAAATCCCACTTGGCTGTGGTGAATAATCCTTTTAATGTACTGTTGGATCCTATTGGCTAGTATTTTGGTGAGAATTTTTGCATCTATGTTCATCAAGGATATTGGTCTGTAATTCTGTAATTCTCTTTTTTAAAGGGATCTTTGTCTGGTTTTGGGTCAAGGCAATGCTGGCCTCAGAAAATGAGTTTGGAAGTTTTTCTTGCATTTCTATTTTTTGGAGTTTCAGGAGAATAGGAATTAATTCTTCTTTAAATGCTTGGTAGAATTCCCCTGGGAAGCCGTCTGGCCCTGGGTTCTTGTTTGTTGGGAGATTTTTGATGACTGCTTCATCTCCTTACTGGTTATGGGTCTGTTCAGGTTTTCTATTTCTTCCTGCTTCAGTTGTGGTAGTTTATATGTCTCTAAGAATGCATCCATTTCTTCCAGATTGTCAAATTTGCTGGCATATAGTTGCTCATAATATGTTCTTATAATTGTTTGTATTTCTTTGGTGTTGGTTGTAATCTCTCCTCTTTCATTCATGATTTTAGTTATTTGGGTCCTTTCTCTTTTGTTTTTGATAAGTCTGCCAGAGGTTTATCAATCTTATTAATTCTTTCAAAGAACCAGCTCCTAGTTCCATTGATTTGTTCTACTTTTTTTTTTTTTTTGGTTTTTATTTTTCTGCTCTGATCTTTATTTTTTTTTTTATAATTTTTTTTTTCAGCATAACAGTATTCCTTGTTTTTGCACCACATGCAGTGCTCCATGCAATCCGGTCCATATACGCTCTGATCTTTATTATTTCTCTTCTCCTGCTGGGTTTCAGCTTCATTTGCTGTTCTTTCTCCAGCTCCTTTTGGTGTAGGGTTAGGTTGTGTATTTGAGACCTGTCTTGTTTCTTGAGAAAGGCTTGTATCACTATATATTTTCCTCTCAGGACTGCCTTTGTTGTGTCCCACAGGTTTTGAACAGTTGTATTTTCATTATCATTTGTTTCCATGAATTTTTTTCAATTCTTCTTTAATTTCGTGGTTGCCCCATTCATTCTTTAGAAGGATGCTGTTTAGTCTCCATGTATTTGGGTTCTTTCCAAATTTCCTATTGTGATTGAGTTCTAGCTTCACAGCATTGTGGTCTGAAAATATGCAGGGAATGATCCCAATCTTTTGGTACTGGTTGAGACCTGATTTGTTATCCAGGATGTGATCTATTCTGGAGAATGTTCCATGTGCACTAGAGAAGAATGTGTACCTATTGCTTTGGGAAAGAGTGCTCTGAATATATCTGTGATATCCATCTGGTCCAGTATGTCATTTAATGTCTCTATTTCCTTGTTGATCTTTTGCTTGGATGATCTGTCCATTTCAGTGAGGGGAGTGTTAAAAATCCCCTACTATTAATATACTATTGTCGATGTGTTTCTTTGATTTTGTTATTAATTGGTTTTATAGTTGTCTGCTCCCATGTTAGGGGCATAGATATTTAAAATTGTTAGATCTTCTTGTTGGATAGACCCTTTGAGTATGACATATTGTCCTTCCTCATCTCTTATTATATACTCTTTGTTTTAAAATCTAATTGATCTGACATAAGGATCGCCACCTCAGCTTTCTTTTGATGTCCATTAGCATAGTAAATTGTTTTCCAAGCCCTCACTTTAAATCTGGAGGTGTCTTTGGATCTAAAATGAGTTTCTTGTAGATGGCATATTGATGGGTTTTGTTTTTTTATCCATTCTGATAACCTGTGTCTTTTGATTGGGGCATTTAGCCCATTTACATTCAGAGTAACTATTGAGAGAGATGAATTTAGTGCCATTGTATTGCCTATAAGGCGACTGTTACTGTTTAATGTCTCTGTTCTTTCCTGGTCTACTCCTTTTGGGCTCTCTATTTGCTTAGAGGACCCCTTTCAATATTTCCTGTAGGGCTGGTTTGGTGTTTACAAATTCTTCAAGTTTTTGTTTGTCCTGGAAGCTTTTATCTCTCCTTCTATTTTCAGGGACAACCTAGCTGGATATAGTATTCTTGGCTGCGTGTTTTTCTCATTTAATGCTCTGAATATATCATGCCAGTTCTTTTTGGCCTGCCAGATCTCTGTGGATAAGTCTGCTGCCGATCTAATATTTTTACCATTGTATGTTACAGACTTCTTGTCCTGGGCTGCTTTCAGGATTTTCTCTTTGTCACTAAGACTAGTAAGTTTTACTATTAGATGATGGAGTGTGGATCTATTCTTATTGATTTTTATTCTTATTGATTGTAAGTTTTACAATTAGATGACGGAGTGTGGATCTATTCTTATTGATTTTTATTCTTATTGATTGTAAGTTTTACTATTAGATGACGGAGTGTGGACCTATTCTTATTGATTTTATTTTTACTCATTTTGAAAATCTCCTGGATTTTGTTGCTTGTTTCCTTTGCCATATTAGGGAAATTCTCTATTATACTTCATTCCAATATACCTTCTGCCCCCCCCTTCTTCTGGAATCCCAATTATTCTAATATTGTCTCATCTTATGGTATCATTTATCTCTCGAATTCTCCCCTCATGGTCCAGTAGTCATTTGTCTCTCTTTTGCTCA
Organism: Lutra lutra; assembly: GCF_902655055.1. NCBI lineage: Eukaryota > Metazoa > Chordata > Mammalia > Carnivora > Mustelidae > Lutra > Lutra lutra. Next base: position 16,299,864 of record NC_062293.1, on the reverse strand, counting down.
GCCTCTTTATTCTCCATCATTTGGTCTTCTATATCAGTAATTCTCTCTTCTGCCTGATTTATCCTAGCACTAAGTGCCTCCATTTTTTATTGTACCTCATTAATAGTTTTTTTTTTTTTAATTTCAGCTTGGTTAGATTTTAGTTTTTATATTTCTCCAGAAAGGGCTTTTATTTCTCCAGACAGGGTATCTCTAATATCTTCCATGCCTTTTTTGAGCCCAGCTATCACCTTGAGAATCGTCATTCTGAACTCTAGTTCGGACATACTACCAATGTCCATATTGATTAGGTCCCTAGCCTTCAGATTCTCTAGCATCTTCCATGCTTTTTTCAAGTCCAGCTAGTATGTTTATAATCATCATTCTGAATTCTAGGTCCAGCTTCTTACCAATATCTGTATTGATTAGGTCCCTGGCAGGTGGTACTGCCTCTTGTTCTCTTTTTTTGAGGTGAGTTTTTCCACCTTGTCATTTTGTCCAGAGCAGCATAAATGAATGAGAGAACATAATGCTAAAAGGATAAGAATGACCCCAGAAAAACATACACTAAACAAATCAGAAGAGACCCAAAACCGAAGGGGAAAGAAAGGAAAAAAACAAAAGAAATATATATATATATATATATAAAATCATGCTGGTGAATAGAATAGAGCCACACACCTCCTGATTCTGGGTGTATTTTGATCTGTTAGGAGAAACTGCCTCCCAAAATTTTAAAGAATGAAAAACTTATATATATACAAAAATAGGGTAAATATGATGAAGGGGTGGAATATGATTGTAAAGAAGAAACTTTTAAAAAGTCTTTTAAAAATAGAAATTGATAAGAAGTTGGTGGGGTGCCTGGGTGGCTCAGTGGGTTAAAGCCTCTGCTTTTGGCTCACGTCATGATATCGGGGTCCTGGGATCAAGCTCCTCATTGGGCTCTCTGCTCAGCAGGGAGCCTGCTTCCCCCTCTCTCTCTCTCTGCCTGCCTCTCTGACTACTTGTGATCTCTGTCAAATAAATAAATAAAATCTTTTTTTTTCTTTTTTAATTTTTTAAATTTATTTTCAGCATAACAGTATTCATTGTTTTTGCACCACACCCAGTGCTCCATGCAATCTGTGCCCTCTCCAATACCCACCACCTGTTTCCCCCAACCTCCCACCCCCCGCCCCTTCAAAACGCTCAGATTGTTTTTCAGAGTCCATAGTCTCTCATGGTTCACCTCCCCTTCCAATTTCCCCCAACTCCCTTCTCCTAACTCCCCTTGTCCTCCGTGCTATTTGTTATGCTCCACAAATAAGTGAAACCATATGATAATTGACTTTCTCTGCTTGACTTATTTCACTCAACATAATCTCTTCCAGTCCCGTCCATGTTGCTACAAAAGTTGGGTATTCATCCTTTCTGATGGAGGCATAATACTCCATAGTGTATATGGACCACATCTTCCTTATCCATTCGTCCGTTGAAGGGCATCTTGGTTCTTTCCACAGTTTAGCGACCGTGGCCATTGCTGCTATAAACATTGGGGTACAGATGGCCCTTCTTTTCACTACATCTGTATCTTTGGGGTAAATACCTAGTAGTGCAATGGCAGGGTCATAGGGAAGCTCTATTTTTAATTTCTTGAGGAATCTCAACACTGTTCTCCAAAGTGGCTACACCAACTTGCATTCCCACCAACAGTGTAAGAGGGTTCCCCTTTCTCCACATCCCCTCCAACACACGTTGTTTCCTGTCTTGCTAATTTTGGCCATTCTAAGTGGTGTAAGGTGATATCTCAATGTGGTTTTAATTTGAATCTCCCTGATGGCTAGTGATGATGAACATTTTTTCATGTGTCTGATAGCCATTTGTATGTCTTCATTGGAGAAGTGTCTGTTCATATCTTCTGCCCATTTTTTGATATGATTATCTGTTTTGTGTGTGTTGAGTTTGAGGAGTTCTTTATAGATCCTGGATATCAACCTTTTGTCTGTACTGTCATTTGCAAATATCTTCTCCCATTCCGTGGGTTGCCTCTTTGTTTTGTTGACTGTTTCCTTTGCTGTGCAGAAGCTTTTGATTTTGATGAAGTCCCAAAAGTTCATTTTCGCTTTTGTTTCCTTTGCCTTTGGAGACATATCTTGAAAGAAGTTGCTGTGGCTGATATCGAAGAGATTACTGCCTATGTTCTCCTCTAGGATTCTGATGGATTCCTGTCTCACGTTGAGGTCTTTTATCCATTTTGAGTTTATTTTTGTGTACGGTGTAAGAGAATGGTCGAGTTTCATTCTTCTACATATAGCTGTCCAGTTTTCCCAGCACCATTTATTGAAGAGACTGTCTTTTTTCCACTGTATATCTTTATACAGTGTTATAGATATTATAGGTACAACAGTAGGTTATAGGTTTTGTCGAAGATTATTTGACCATAGAGTTGCGGGTCCATATCTGGGCTCTCTACTCTGATCAACTGGCCTTTGTGTCTATTTTTATGCCAGTACCATGCTGTCTTGGTGATCACAGCTTTGTCAAAAACCTCCCAAAAAACAAGAGCCCAGGACCTGATAGATTCCCTGGGGAATTCTACCAAACTTTCAAAGAAGAAATAATACCTATTCTCCTGAAGCTGTTTCAAAAAAATTGAAGCAGAAGGAAAATTTCCAGACTCTTTCTATGAAGCCAGCATTACCTTGATCCCCAAACCAGGCAAAGACCCTACCAAAAAGGAGAATTTCAGACCAATATCACTGATGAATATGGATGCTAAGATTCTCAACAAGATCCTAGCAAACAGGATCCAACAGCACATTAAAAAGATTATCCACTGGGGCGCCTGGGTGGCTCAGTGGGTTAAGCCTCTGCCTCCAGCTCAGGTCATGATCTCAGGGTCCTGGATCGAGCCCCTCATCGGGCTGTCTGCTTGGCGGGGAGCCTGCTTCTCCCTCTCTCTCTGCCTGCCTCTCTGCCTACTTGTGATCTCTCTCTCTGTCAAATAAATAAAATCTTAAAAAAAAAAGATTATCCACCATGACCAGGTAGGATTCATTCCTGGGCTACAAGGATGGTTCAACATTCGCAAATCAATCAATGTGATAGAACAAATTAATAAGAGAAGAGAGAAGAACTACATGGTCCTCTCAATTGATGCAAAAAAAGAATTTGACAAAATCCAGCATCCATTCCTGATTAAAATGCTTCAAAGTATAGGGATAGAGGGAACATTCCTAAACATCATAAAATCTACCTATGAAAGACCCACAGCAAATATCATCCTCAATGGGAAAAAGCTTGCAGCCTTCCTGTTGAGATCAGGAACACGACAAGGATGGCCACTCTCCCCACTCTTGTTCAACATAGTATTAGAAGTCCTAGCAACAGCAATCAGACAACAAAGAGAAATAAAAGGTATCCAAATTGGCAATGAAGAAGTCAAACTCTCTCTCTTTGCAGATGACATGATTCTTTATATGGAAATAAATCTTTAAAAAAAAAAGTTGGTTGAAAAAAGAAAGAAAATTTCAAATAATAAAAAAAATAAGAAGGAGAGAATGTGATCATGCAAGAGACTAGAACAAAGCCATAAACTAGATTTATGGTATATTTTGGTCTGTTGGAAGAAACTGCATCCCAAAATTTTAAAGAAAGAAGAATACACACACACACACACACACACACACACACACACACACACCCCAAAAATAAGGTTAAATACAATGGAGGGATAGTATATGACTGCAAAAGTCAAAATTAAAAAAGATTTTTAAAAAGGTATTGATAAGATGATGGTTAACACAGGAAAGTTGAAAAAGTAAAAAAAAAAAAAGAAAAAGGGAAAAAATAAAGAAAATTTCAAAAATTTAACTTTGAAAGACTGAAGAATCATGGGGAAAAGGGCTATGAATTCTATGTGTTGTATTCCCCTAGTGCCGTTGTTTTGTAGTTCTCATTGATCAGTAAACTTGATCTTGGCTGGATATTCTTGATGATCTTCTGGGGCAGGGGCCTATTGCAGTGATTCTCAAGTGTCTTTTCCCAAGGCAGAATTACACTGCCCTTGCCAGAAACTAGGCTGAGTAATCTGCCTGGGTTTGCTCTCATAGCTTTTGTTCCCTGAAAGCTTTCCTTATAGCTTTGGAGGATGAGAATGGAAATGGTGGCCTCCTAATCACTAGCCCCAGAGGAGCTGAGAACCAGGTGCCCACCTCCTCAGTGAACCCTCAGAGAAAAGCAGTCAATCACTCCTATCTCCCTCGTCTCTGGCTACATTCCAGCTCACCTGGCCTGTGACCAAGCGTTTCTATCTCTAGCACATGACCCCATGTGGAGTCTCCAAATCCAGCAGATTCCTGCATCATGCTTCCATGCAGCTCCTCCCAATAGAGGAAAGGGGGAGGTCTCCCCCAATATGCCATTTATGGGGTCCCTCCTTGAAAAGTAGTAGCCTGACTATGCCTGGGATCATGGTCTATGGCAACACTGACTGAAATCCCACTCCTCAGCTCGATCTCTGCAGCCAGCTTCCCTGCTCTGATACTTGGGAGCTCTGCCACACTCAGGTACCCCTGCTCTTTTGGTGACCCCGAGGGTCTTTAGACCACATTGTCCTAGCAAGGGTTACACACACACACACACACACACACACACACACACACCACTTAGCCACTGGAGCGATGTCCCTCCATGGAGCCGACTTTTAAAGTTCTGATTTTGTGTTCTTCTGTTCTCTCACTTGCTGGTAGCCGGCTGATGGAGGCTTCCACTCCTGGGTCAAATCTTCCTGTATATCACCTCGAATTCACTTCTCCACATGTCCACCCTTCCAGAACATGGTTGCTTTTCTGTTCATAGAATTCCTGCTGTTCTTTTCTTCAATCTCCTATTGAGTTGGTAGGTGTTCAGAATGATTTGATAACTATCTAGCTGAATTCCTGGGACCAGACAAAATTTAGGTCTCATACTCTGCCATCTTGCTCCTCCGCCATAAATCTAAGGTCTTAATTCTTCATACTAATTTATATTTTTATCTAGACCTATCATTTCCCCATTTCCTTCTTTGTTCTACCAATTTTTCTTCTATGTTGATGACTATCTGCATTCAGTTGCCCAGAATTACACTTTAGAATATCTGCATTTTGGCATGAATTTTACAGTGCAAAGTTCTAGTAGCAAATTTCTTTGTTTCTGGAATATTTGCCAAGAATAGTCACTAGATTTTGAATGCCAAATTTACACTAGCACAGCAAATGATAAGCCAACTTTCACAAATGTAAAATACTCTCATTGTTAAGAAATTAGGGAAAGTACAATACCCTTAAAACATAAATGGATACTAAGTGTACAGTGTCCTAACTTACATTACATATACAGTATGTCTATTACTTTACTCAGAGAAAGGCAGAAATTCCATTTCTGCCCCAGCCAATGACAGTGGTGAACAGTTAGCATATTATTTCATTAGTGTTTGCTCATTCAGCTATGGTAGCTGAAGCTGAAAAGGCATCAACAGGTTTGGGGAGGTATTAGACCCTTCTCTGTACTAATCTGTGTCCATTTGGTCATGTTGAAGGAGGAGAGGTTGATGTCAGTGATGTGGGAAATGTCCTGGAAGACATGGGAGTAACCGTCACAGATAAGGAATGTGGAGAGCTGGTAAAGAATCTGCCAGTTAATGGTAAGCATTTAAAATGTTACTGTGGTCTTGAAGGAAGCATACATTTCTTATTTTGTGAGCAATGCTATAAACTTCCTACTATGACAGCAGAGAAAAAATACTTCAACAATTACTTAGAATAAATGACTTCACTAATGTAATTATATATCTATGCATATATTGATGGATAATGTAAAGATATATTCTAGACTGTTAATGTGAGTTTTCTGGGAGCTTGTGGCTATACTGTAGACTGAGAAGGGAGAAGTAGAGAAAGGCATTCACATAAAAACAAAAAAAAAACTAGACTGAAAAAGCATAGCCATTATGATATGTTGCAATTTATGCATTTCTGTAAACTTACATATCTAATAGTCTAAATAATTATTAAAGATAATGATCCAGTTTCACCTTTAAAGGAGTCTGTCAAATGGTAGAACATCAGTAACTGAACTGAGTATATGGGAGGATTCATTGTTTCTATTCTACTTTTGTACATGGTTGAAATTTTTCATAACAAGAACATTTTAAGAGAAGATTTTTAAGAAAGAATTCTATCCATTATAGATTTTTAGTTGGAAATCAGCTGCTGCCTTATTCACAAGCTGCCATCAAGGTTAAGAAATACGCTTTGTAGGCGAGACTCCATAGAAAAGGGAATTCTAAAAGGTATCCTGGGTACTAACTAGATGAAAGAGCAGAACAAGTTTCTTTCAAAGCATGAAAGCACTGTAGATTGCCAGCATTAACTTGCTTAGCTGCCCACAGTTGCATAAAGTGGATACAGTGGTGGCCATTTCATTTTTTAAAATTTGAAAGTAATTTGGAAATTTTCTAGAGAAAAGCACAAATCCTCCTTACATTCAATTATGACTTGCTGCCTTGGTGAATCTCCCCAGCACTTACTTTTGTATATCTGATTTATGTTTCCTGTAGCTAATGGGAAAGTCTACAAGAATAGGTTGCTGGATGGTTTGAAGTCTCTTCATGGTAAGTGAGAAGCATAGTTCAAAGCCAGATGAATCTAAGAGGCACATACATACTACTTCCTAGATACCTGATTGTGATCGTCAAAACCCACTTAACTACCCATGTCATCCCTTCTGAGATACAGCGGCCTGTGAGCAAATAATCTCCACATTGAATTTTTAAAGAATTTTGTGCAGAAAAAAACTAATATGTGTGTCAAAATAGTGAAATTAAAGGGAAAATATTGGGGGAATTTGGTTAGGAGTTGAGACAACTAATAAAGTAAACAAAAATGAACCCACTTATTAGTGAGAAGATAAAATTATGTTTTTCATTTCTCTCATTCAAGCCCATTTAAGTATTTGAATCCAAAAACTATACAACTTGCTAATTGACTACAGTGAAATGCATTCTGGGCAATGAGTTTAAGATTTCACATTCTTTTTTTCTCACAGAGGGATATTTCTAAGAAGTAAATGTCCCCTAGACCAAAATTTTAGAAAAATGTCCCTTGCCTGCAAAGGAAAGATATTTGTTTTCTCTCTCTCTCTCTCTCTCTCTATTACGTTCAGTTGGCCAACATATAGTACATCATTAGTTTTTGATGGAGTGTTCAATGATTCATTAGTTGCATGTAACATCCAGTGCTCATCACCACACGTGCCCTCCTTAATACCCATCACCTGGTTATGCCATCTTCCCATTCCCTCCCTTCTGTAACCCTCAGTTTGGTTCCCAGAGTCCAGAGTCTGCCATGGTGTGTCTCCCTCTCTGATTTCTTCCCATTCAGGTTTCCCTCCCTTCCCCTGTGTCCCTTTGCACTATTCCTTATGTTCCACATATGAATGAAACTATATGATAAATGTCTATCTCTGCTTGACTTATTTCACTTAGCACAGTTCCCTCCAGTTCCATTTATTTCCTTAGCATTTTAACCAAGCCACTCTACTAGAAACTGATCTTTAAATGCGGTTTCTCTATTTCATATGCATATTTTGTTATAAAATTTGTTTAATTTTTGCAGGTAGGTCCCACATTTTCTTATATTTGCCAAATCTTTATCTTGGAGTTATAAGTTCAATTCTAGGTAGATACAACAAAACATGAAAAGGATGATAGGTAGCTAGTCTGAGGATTAGTTAAACAAGCAAAGAAAACAAAAATAGTTTCTATTTCAGAAAGACTGGGCAATGTTTCCTGATTGAATCGAAAAATCAGAAATAAATGTTCATTATAGTTCCTCTTAAAAGAATGTGTTTTTAGTGTGATTCAGTAAAAACAAACAAACAAAAACTATCAGCAAAGGCTGTGCCTAGGATTTGTGTTTGTTTTTGGTTTTGTTTTGTTTTGTTTTGCTTTGCTTTCCCTCTTCCCAGTGCTTAATCCAAAAGAAGAGAGGAGCATAAAGAGAATGAAGGAGAGACCTAGAAGCTCTGCCACTTGATATCTATGGAGGGGAGTCTCCTGCCACAAGAAGAATGCCTTTGGGCATTCCTAGGCCCTTTGGAAGAGTGGCAGCAGGATTGTTTTCTCATTTAATGTGGATTTAACCAAGCTTCCCACTTGATATCATCTTGCTGTGTGTCTTTATCAACTACATCAAGTGTCCCCTTAGAAATGGGACAATGATAGCCAGAAACTTGTATTGTCAGTCTCTCTGTAGTTGTCTCCCCCCATCTAGCTACTTTTCTCCAGTCTCTAGGTCTCCTGATTTACAATTTTTATAATAAGTTTTCCTTTCCATGCACACCCAGCCTCAGCTCCTGCTTCAGTTTCAGAACATTATTAACTGAAGTCCTCTCTGATACCAAGCCAGGTAGTTTCAAAGATAATTATATATTCTTTTATACCAATACCAACACAAATAGTTTTTCTGTCTTAACATAGTCACCAAAAAAAAAAAATAATAATAATCTGTGTTCATAAACTATGTCACAGCATGGATTCACCAGGCTCAAGGGAATTGTCAAGCTCCAGTGGAAACCAGTACAAGTTTTCTTGCAACTGAGGCTGTATTCAAAATCTTTCTCTACTATGAATTCCATGAGTTGTCTTTATCTTCAGTTGTAAAACCCCTTCATAAATTATTTCTTGTGTATAGTTTCATGAAGGTAAAGCTTAAGGTCCCTTAACACAATTTTAAGTCATTCGGTACTCATTTTTCAACATAATATTCATAGTACTGAAATATGGATTCTATTTGTCTTACTCCTAATTTTTTTTTCATTTTTACAGTAAAGCATTTTTAAGACAATAGTAACAGAGCACTGATATATTTCTAGTATTTTTCCTTATTTTTCTTTATTTTTAGAGTGAGAGAGCACAAGGGAGAGTGGGGCAGAGGGAGAATGAGAGAAAGACTCTTAAGGAGGCTCAAAGCCTAGCACAGAGCCTGACATGGGGCTTGATCTTGTGACTCTGAGACCATGACCTGAGCCAAAGTCAGATGCTTAACGTACTGAGCTGCCCAGGTGCCCCGGGAGTATTCCTTTTATGACATTAAGGACATGTGTTCTTTTTGTGGTTTCCCTGTAATTCTGTGTAGTTGTATGTGTCTCATTTTACCCATTTTCACTACTTCCAAGTTGAAGGTGATCATTTTGTCATTATTTGGAATCATTAGGTCCATAATTGTCAAGCACTGATGTTCTTGTCTTTTGAAAGGAAAACAGATTGATGCCAATGATCTGCTGGAAGTTCTTGGAAACATGGGGATCGAGCTCACTGAGGAGGAATTTGTGAAACTGAAACAAACTGTGCCAATTGACGGTGAGCCATATGAGTGCCAGGGTAGCCTTTCTGGGGAGCTGGGTTCTGGGGGTCATTGTAGACAGTTCTATAGTGTTGTCTCTTGAAAGTGAATTTTAAAAATGTAAGTTCACTGACATACAGATTTAATCTAGGAGTCATCAAGCTCTTCCACTGAGAATTTTGCCATCATAACTGAAAAAGATTGTAATAATGCCATCATTTCCCACTTCTCAGAGGCCCAAGGGAACGTTAGGAAAGTGAGAGACTAAGAAAAATAATTAGGAAAGGGACACAGAGAACTAGGGATATTTTTGTTTTTTTCCTGCATAGTAGTCTTCCCATCAGTCTTCTTGTTTGCTCAGCTGTATACATTTTTGTCACCAAGACCATGTTCTCCTTCCCAAAATAATTTTTATTTGATGCAAAGATGGAACAGATTTCCCAGGCAAAGAGTAAAAAGCTTTCTGACTGGAATTGCCCAATTGCCCAACAACGCTGTGACTTTTGCTTCAGATATAAACTGTGATTTCTCTGTTTTCTAATAGCTGCTGGAAAGGTGTATCAGAAAAGATTGTTGGATGGGGTGAAGTCATTAAAAGGTACTTAAGAACCATGGTTAGCAGGAGAGTCTGCTACATGTCAACACAAATACCAACACAGACATATTTACCATCAGGTTTTGAATCCTGTCTACATTCCTACGTTTAGATCTTTTATTTCCTTACATTCACCACACAGTACTTTTACCTAATCAACCACGCTATAGCATTGCAAGGAATCCATTCTCTCTTGAATGGATCTGAAATCTGCTTTATACAACAAATAATGTAGAGAATATCACAGGCAGTCCTTCCGGGGATTGGCCCAACAACAACACCACAAAGGAATTTGGAGTGATCTTTAATATCATTTATTGCATGAATCAAGTTATTTTCTATAAAACGTTCTTACTCAAAGCCCAGCAAGAACAGCAGCAACAACAAATGTAGAAAAGAAGGGGCACCTGGGTGGCTCAGTGGGTTAAAGCCTCTGCCTTCAGCTCAGGTCATGGTCCCAGGGTCCTGGGATCGAGCCCCACATTGGGCTCTCTGTTCAGCAGGGAGCCACTTCCCCCCCTCTCTCTCTGCCTCTCTGCCTACTTGTGATCTCTCTCTGTCAAATAAGTAAATAAAATCTTTAAAAAAAAATGTAGAAAAGAAGCATGGCATTGTGGCCAAGATACATTTTTACTTCCTCTTCCTATCAGTCCTTGGAAAAAGAGATTAGAAGGGGAAGTAGGAAGACAGAGAGGAAAAGTTGAAGGTTTTGCTGCTTACTATTTGATGAGAAAGTCTCCTGCAGGTGGCTGGTCTGCCGTCCCAGACCTTTGGAATAATGACAGTCAGCAGTATTCCTTGCAGAATTTTGTGGCGAACGTGTTGTGCATGACACACTCTTCGCTCTGAGAGCAAATGAATCCACGTTTGTAATCTTTTAATCTTCAATACTTTTTTGTGTATTGCAAGAGCAGAACATTGATGATCTGAAACTGGAACTATCCCTCTCAGCGGATGCTTTGATTTTGTTTTGGGGACAGACGTGTGCAGTATTCTCTCTGTATTACCCACAGGGATAATCCTACCATTGGTATTCTTTTGGGCTCTCTTTGAACAGATGAGTATTACTTGATAGTACGAATAATACCTTCAAACACATAATCACAGCCTGCCACCAGTAATGCTTCAACCTCAAAATATTTTTTTGTGTAAGCTCAGTGTCCAAGGTGGGGCTTGAACTCATGACCCCAAGATCAAGAGTCACATTCTCTACTGACTGAGCCAGCCAGGACCCTCAGCCTGAGAATGTTTTTATCTAAATTGTTCTTGTTCTCATTATAAGGAGATTTGCTGAGCTAACCTTTTACACCAGTTCACTAATATAAATATGTTACATGTTTCTCTTTATTTTTTGTTAAATTAAGCACGTGTGAAATAAAATATTTACATATATACTAATCTTGTGAAATCATGTAATACTTTTTTTTTCATGATTCTTCTTTGTTTGTTTCTTAAGGAGGAATGGTTAAAGCCCATAACCTAGATAATGTGCTGGAAAACCTGGGAATTGAACTCACAGAAAAGGAACGTGAAGATCTGACAGAATATTTGCCACCTGACGGTGAGGACTGTAGGTGATAATGAACCTTGGAGAGGAGTTTACATTTAGGGGCTGGTGTCAGAGAATGCACTTTAGTTAGTGACATTGGGTATACCAAAAGAAAATAGAAGCATTTTGCAAAGATAGGGATAAGCCAGTCCTAATTTAAGAACAGAGAATGTATTATTTAGGGTAAACTAAATTTGAATTTAAAAACAAACACGAAAATGTGTCATAGAAGTTTCATTCTCTTCTCCATGAAAGTCCAAGGTAAGAGTACTCTTGGTTGACAGGCAATGGCTCCTCTCCATTCAGTGATACAGGGATCCAGGTTCTTGCCTCTTGGATTCCTTCTTAGGGCCTTTTCATTGTTTATACAAAATTAATGGAAAGGAAAAGAGCGCACAAAGGAGGGAGATGTGACACACATCATTTCCATAACCATTCTTTTGTTGCAACTAGTCACATGACTATATCGAAATGCAAGGAGAGGGGGGTGGGTGATGGTAGGAACATAGTATCTGGCTGTGCATCCACTTCCCTCTATAATTCTATACTATGAGAGGAAATAAGAGTTTTGGGTAGACACTTAGCTGTTTTTTTGTTTTGTTTTCATTAACAATGGCCTAAATATATATGTACACCCTATGCTTTGAGGCCAAGTCGCACTTTCCTAAAAAGCCTCATGTGGCTACAACTCAGGACGAGAAAATCAAACGAAATCACATGAAAATAAATCAATAAAGGAGGACTGTTTCCCCGTCATCAACATTGACTAAGAACACATATTTCCAGGTTACATCCAAAATCCAGATTGCAGCACATCGTTTTGCTTCGTCCCCACCTGAGAATTTTCGTTCTTAAAGGAGCCTGGCACCAGCCACAATTTAGACAAGCCTTAAATTCCACAAGGGGGAAACTGGCTCATATCCAGATTCTTCTGGTGTCATCTTAGCTTCTTTCCTCCTCTTGCACATGCTCAGCTTCTCTTGTCACCTCCCCATTCCAGCCTCATGCTCTTGCATTCCCAATCACATTACTCTATTGTGATTCATTATATTTCATTATATTTAAAAACACCTTTCAGAAACTTTGTGAAGACATAAGGAACAGGGGTTATGGATTATGCAGTTAGGTCTCCTCTTGAGTCTTTCGATTCATAAATTTGTGGCACTGTGGGCCTTCCTTTTATCTTGCTTTGGTTAATGACAATGTGTAACCAGTGCAGTTAGCAGGACAGAGCCCTGAGCTCAAAGAGTGTCATGCTTGGGATTTAATGGTCTGCTTTGGCCATCACCGAGAATCTTCATAATTTTATCTTTGAATTTGTGTTTCCTAATTGATGTCCAATGGCAAACTAGAGCATGGCTGGGACTTGGCACCCTGGCTCAGGCACCTATTTCTTCATTTAGCTCCTTTATCTTCTTACAACATTGCCACATCCTAATTATGATATTTCTTACAGCAAATGGGAAGATTGGTTTCAAAAACGTGATGGAAGCAGTGGAAACTGTTACAGGTTAGTTACAAGTTTCTATAAATCTAATGCCTTTATTCTTCATACTAATTATATTTTTATCTAGACCTATCATTTCCCCATTTCCTTCTTTATTCTACCCATTTCTCTTCTGTGTTGATGACTATCTGCATTCAGTTGCCCAGAATTACACTTTAGAATATTTGCATTTTAGCACGAATTTTTCAGTGCAAAGTTCTAGTAGCCAATTTCTTTGTTTCTGGAATATTTGCCAAGAATAGTCACTATTCTTGATTTTGAATGCCAAATTTACACTAGCACAGCAAATGATAAGCCAACTTTCACAAATGTAAAATACTCTCATTGTTAAGAAATTAGGGGAGGTATAATACCCTTAAAATATAAATGGATATTAGGCCTATAGTATCCTAACTTACATATACAGTATGTCTATTACTTTACTCATAGAAAGGAAGAAATTTTAGTTCTGCCCGATCCAATGACAGTGGTGAACAGTTAGCACATTCGTGTGTGTTTGCTCATTCAGCTATGGTAGCTGAAGCTGGAAAGGCATCAACAGGTTTGGGGAGGTATTAGACCCTTCTCTGTACTAATCTGTGTCCATTTGGTCATGTTGAAGGAGGAGAAGTTGATGTCAGTGATGTGGGAAATGTCCTGGAAGACATGGGAGTAACCGTCACAGATAAGGAATGTGGAGAGCTGGTAAAGAATCTGCCAATTAATGGTAAGCATTTAAAATGTTACTGTGGTCTTGAAGGAAGCATACATTTCTTATTTTGTGAGCACTTCTATAAACTTTCTAGTTCAATTTATACAATTATGTAAACTTATATGACTATTAGTCTAAATATTTTTTATTTTTTTTTATTTTTTTTATTTTTTTTAAGATTTGTATTTAATTATTTTACAGAGAGAGAGAGATCACAAGTAAGCAGAGAGGTGGGGAGAGGAAGCAGGTTCCATGCTGAACAGAAAGCTCGATACAGGGCTAGATCCCAGGACCCCGAGATCACGACCTGAACCGAAGACAGAATCTTTTTTTTTTTCTTTAAGGATTTTGTTTACTTATTTGACAGAGAGAGATCACAAGTAGGGAGAGAGGCAGGCAGAGAGAGGGGGGGAAACAGGCTTCCTGCTGAGCAGAGAGCCCGAAGCGGGGCTCCATCCCAGGACCCTGAGATCATGACCTGAGCTGAAGGCAGAGGCCTTAACCCACTGAGCCACCCAGGTACCCCTAAATAATTTTTAAAAATAATGAATGATCCAGTTTTACCTTAAGGGATTCTATCAAATAGTAGAACATCAGTAACTGTGCTGATTTTATAGGAGGATTCATTGTTTCTGTTCTGATTTTGAATATGGTTGAAATTTCTCATAGCAGGAATATTTTAGAGAGGATTTCTAAGAAGGAATTCTATCCATTACAGATTTGTAGTTGGAAATCAACTGCTCCTTTTTTCACAACCTGCCATCAAGGTTAAGAAATGCGTTTTGTACCCATGACTCCATAGAAAAGGCAATTTTATTTTTTTTTAAGATTTTATTTATTTATTTATTTATTTGACAGAGAGAGATCACAAGTAGGCAGACAGGCAGGCAGAGAGAGAGAGAGGAGGAAGCAGGCTCCCTGCTGAGCTGAGAGCCCGATGCGGGGCTCGATCCCAGGACCCTGGGATCACGACCTGAGCCGAAGGCAGAGGCTTTAACCCACTGAGCCACCCAGGCACCCCGAAAAGGCAATTTTAAAAGGTACCCTGGGTACTAACTAGATGGAAAAGCAGAAAGAAATTTTTTTTCAAAGCATGAAAACACTGTGGATTGCCAGCATTAACTTGATGAGATACCAACAACTGCATAGAGTGGATACGTTGGTGGCCATTTCATTTTTTAAAATTTAAACATAGGGGTGCCTGGGTGGCTCAGTCATTGAGTGTGTGCCTTCAGCTCAGGTCATAACCCAGGGTCCTGGGATCGAGCCCCACATAGGTTATCTGCTTGGGGGAAGCCTGCTTTCCCTCTTCCACTCCCCGGCTTGTGTTCCTGCTCTCACTGTCTCTGTCAGATGAATAAATGAAATGTTTAAAAAAATTTTTTTTGAAAGTAATTTGAGACTATGGACTCTGAAAAACATTCTGAGGGTTTTGAAGGGGCGGGGGATGGGAGTTTGGGGGAACCAGGTGGTGGGTATTGGAGAGGGCATGGATTGCATGGAGCACTGGGTGTGGTGCAAAAACAATGAATACTGTTATGCTGAAAATAAATTTAAAAAATTTTTTAAATAAATAAATAAGAAAGGAATTTGGAAATTTTCTAGGGAAAAGTACAAATCCTCCTTACATTAAATTGTGACTTGCTGTCTTGGTGAATCTCCACATCACTTACTTTTGTGTGATCTGATTTATGTTTCCTATAGCTAATGGGAAAGTCTACAAGAATAGGTTGCTGGATGGCTTGAAGTCTCTTCATGGTAAGTGAGAAGCATAGTCCAAGCCAGATGAATCTAAGAGGCACATACATCCTACTTCCTAGATACCAGATTGTGACTGTCACAAACCTACTTAACTACCAATGTCATCCCTAGCTTCTGAAATAGAGCTGCCTGCGAGCAAATTATCTCCACATTGAACTTTTAAAGACTGTTTTGCAGAAAAAAAACTAATATGTTTGTCAGAACAGTGAAATCAAGGGAAAATATTGGGGGAATTTGGTTAGGGGTTGAGACAACTAATAAAGCAAACAAAAATGAGCTCACTTGTTAGTGAGAAGATAAAAATATTTTTTTCATTTCTCTCATTCAAGTCCATTGAAGTTATTTGAATCCAAAAACTGTACAACTTGCTAGTTGACTACACTAAAATGCATTCAGAGCAATGAGTTTAAGATTTCAGATTGTTTTTTTTTCCCACAGGGGGAAATTTCTAAGAAGTTAGTGTCCCCTAAACCAGAATTTTAGAAAAAGCTCCCTTGCCTGCAAAGGAAAGATATTTCTGACAGAAAATACCCTTTACATTTCCACCTATACTTAGGTCCTGTGGGCCCCTCGGTTGTTTAAATATGTAAAATGGATTTTTCTTTCATTTTCTTGTTTCTTGACCGTTTCTCATTTCCCAGGAGGGGTTGTTAATGTCAATAAGCTCGATTCGGTTTTGAGAACCATGGGATGGAAACTCACAGAAGATGAAATTAAGGATCTCAAATGCAGCCTGCCCACTGATGGTGAGCATGTAAAATATTTTTAAGTTCTTTAGGAAAATCCTACCATAGTGATTAGATTCCCAGACCATTGTTCTTTGTGGATGTTGGCTACGCCATTGAGGAAATCCTACCATTTTTCATTATTCATCTTCCCTCGTCTGAAGAAGGCACTGAACAATGTCCCCTTCTTGTGGGCTGAGGCTTTCTTAGTCTACTTCCTATTTGTAAAGTGCAGGAGACCTAGGTAAAGTCATGAACAGAGTATCTTTTACTTTAGGATTTATACTAAAATAGAGTTGACTTTTTATCTGTTTGGCTATGACTAGGTTGTGTGGCAGTACTTGTTTTTGAGACCTGCTTCTCATTAGATTTAACTACAGATCCCTTGAGTTTTATCAGATGTCCTTGGAGAGAAGCACAACCTAAAATGCTTATTCCCGAATTGTTTTTTCAAACTTAGAGGATTTACTAGCCACCACATTAATCAGATTAGAGATTTTAACAAAAGGAATAACGACCACACTTTTCATTGTGTCTTTGCTGGGAGCTCTACTTTTAAATCCCCTGGTCACTAAAAGAAATCCTTGGTGTTGTCTCCCATTTGTAAAAGAGGAGAAATGGTTCATGTTTGTTTATGATGCAGGACCCAGAATTTCTGAATTCTCTTTTCTCTCCAGGCAGACAATTGTTTTCTGAGTTCATATCTTTTTCTAGTAACTTCTCCATGACAGCCAATATCAGCCAGATACTCCAGTAACACTGTGTTTCCTCAGTGTTCAGTACATTATCTGCCTTCTCAGCTGTTGACATTGATAGACCTGCCAACACCATTGCAAGGCAGGAGTTCATTCCAGCCTCTAGGAACAGTTTCCTCACCAACCCCCCAAGCACCAAAGCCAATGCCATGTGTTTTCAGTGGTTTTGCTATTGCCATTGTTGTTGCTAAGAGCACCACACTTGAGTTTCTAGTTTCTGTATCAGGTAGCTGTGGTGCAGTAGTAACAAACAACCCCCAACTCTCAGTGGCTTATGGCAACAGGTTTTTTTGCAATCACTCAAAACTGGATACTGCCATGGGTTTGCTCTATCCCTCTGCTCTCTATTATTAGGGCACAGGCTGAAGGAGCAATCCCTGTCTGGGTGATGTCACCTTTGTAACAGGGAAAAGAGATGAAAGTACCATGTAGCAGTTCTTGAAGTTTTTGCTCAGAAGAGACAAGTGTTTCATTAGGCAAAGCACCTTACATGATTTCATTAGGACCAGAGGTATCATCCTTCCACAAGGACAGGCTTGATAGAGAGGGGCAGGGAATATATGACCAAACAATATACATTCTCTTAAAGCAAGGTATCTGAAAATACAGGGAAAAGCAATTTATATCAATTTTAGTGCTTTTTAAAATTGATTCCATAATTGCAGAGCATCCATTCACTGAAATATAGAGAGCCATCAAAAGAACCAGTCAGCTCTATATTTGTGTACAAATATATGCGTAGAATATCTCTAAAACAGATTAAAATGTCAATATTTGTCCCTTAGAGGGAAGAGAACTCTGATAGAGGATATGTTTGTGAAGGAGATTTGTTTTTCGCTTTATACCCATTGGTCACATTTGAGTTATATAACTTACGTTTATGTTACCTAGTAAAAGTAAATTAATTTAAAAACATATTACATGAAAAGCATGACCCATAACAGGAAAAAACGGATTAGTTAAACCTCATCAAAATGAAAAGCTTTTGCTTGTGAAGACAGTGTGGAGATGGTAAAGTCAATCTATAGTCTCAGATGAAATACTTGCAAATACACATTTGACAAAGGACTAGTATCTCTGATATTCACAGAACCCTCAAAACTCGGCAACATATAATACAACAGTACATTTAGAAAATAGGGAAAATAGGTAAAAATACCTTTCACCATAGAGGGTCTATCAGTATCAAATAAACACATGGAAAGATGTTTGACATCATTAGACATCAAGGAAATGCAGTTTGAAACTACAGCGAGTTATCACTGCATATCTATTCAAATACCTAAAATTAAAAGTGGTGACAACACCAAATGTTGATGAGGATGCTAGAGAATCTGGGTCACTCCCCCTTGTTGGTGGGAACGTAAAGTGATAGAATCACTAGTGAAAAAAGTTGCAGGTTTTTAAAAAACTAAGCATAAAACTACCATAGGACCCAGCAGTTACACCTTTGGGCATTGATCCCAGATAAATAAAAACTTGTGTTTACACAAAATTCTATACATACATATAAGAGCAAAAAACTGTGGAGTCAACCCAGGTACCCTTCAACAGGTAGATAGCTAAACAAACTGTTTTCCATACATGTCATGGAATACTATTCATCAGTAAAAATAAAGTAACTATTTGATTCATGAACAGCTTGGGTGATCTTCCAGATAATTATGCAGAGCCAAAAAAGCCAGGCTCAGAGGTCACCACTGTAAGATTCCATTTACATAAGATTTTGAAATAATAAAATTGTAGAAATGGAGGGCAGATTAGTGCCTGCCAGGATTTAGGGTTTGGGGTCTGGTGAAGGAAGAGGGAGCTGGGTGTGGTTAGCAAAGTGTCATTGTGGTGCAGTCAGGATCTTGACTGTGGCAGTGCATACATGAACCTTCACAGGTAATGAAATGGTATAGAATTACACACACACACACACACACACACACACAAATGAGAACAAGGAAAATGAAGGAAATCCAAATAACATTGGAGGATTGTATCAATGCCAACAACCTATTTTTGATATTATACTTACGGTTTTATAAGTCTTATCATTGGTGGAAGCTGGGCAAAAATTTACAAGTCATCACTTTATATTTTTTTCTAACAACTCTACATGAATGTACAATTATCCAAATAAAAATTTCCAAAAATTATTAAATTGAAATAAGCATCTCTTAGTCTCTCAGTATGATAACCACCCCCCAACTGCTGATGTAATGGAATTTTCTTCAAAGTGATTAATAATTGATCTTGTAATCCAAAAAGGAGGAACTAAATCTGTCCAGAACGAAAACCATCAGGGAATACTGGATGAGAACACCTTACACAAGAAAATCATTGCTAAAACCCCAATTTCAACATTTTTGTAGAGCATATGCCAACTTGAATTCCTGTTCGGTGGGTCTGATATAAATAAGAAAGTTCTTCAGAATCTTAGAGCTCAAAAGTAGACCCTAGACAATTGGTTGCCTTTGAGTCTTATCCCTTCACTGTTGCAAGTTTGATATAAGAAGAGTGAAATCATAGTTATGCTGTTGAAGTTGTTACATTTTTCAGATTTCACTTCTTTACACTCCTTCTCAGGTAGAGGGTAAAAGTAGAGAACGTTCTTGGTATGTCAGTATTGCTGGAATGTTTTTGTCTCCTATTATTTCTAAGTCTCACAGTCTGTTTCTCTTTATTATTTGCATTTCTTCTTACAGTATATGGGAGAGTTGCAATGAAAAAGTTGTTTGATGGATTAAGAGCTACTAAAGGTCAGTGGGAAGTTATATAAAACCAAGATTGGTAGGCTTTATGTTGTAGTAGAGTTTTAAATAATATTTCTACCATTCTCTTAGTGATTTGTAAATTTTAGCTTTCAACCTTTCCGAATAAAACATTTGCTACTGATGTCCCTTAGTTTGCCTTTTTATATATTAATTAAAAGTCTCTAACTTAAAACTTCTGAACTTTCTGGAGTTTTTACACCAACAGTAGTATTCACTTCAATGTTAATAATAGATTCCCACATTAGGATTTATCAAGCAACAACATAAAGCTTTTTTATTGTCAGTATTGAAAGTAAATGACATTTCAGAAAACAAATTTGAAATACATTAATACTCTCTGGTAAGATGTATAAATGAGTTGATACTGATATCTTCATTAACCAGATAATTATTCAGATAAAATTTATTCTCTTCTGCTTTGACTCCTTGTCAGATTCGGAAATCATACTTTTCAGTATCTTTACATAAATTTGATATATGATCCTTCTTAATTCTGTAAAGATGTATATATCTTATTATATCCTTGAAATTCCATGAATTAGGTTGAAACATGTTTCACATTATGAAATTATTATTTGAGATAACTAATCTCTAAAATTCTTGAATGGTCACATTTCATATTTTCAAAGGAAAAAAGATGAATGTGCAGCATGTACCAGAGTTTGTAAGCAATTTGGGTGTTGAGCTAACAGGTAAAGAAAATAAGAGGCTGCTGAAGAAGCTTCCAGTTGATGGTGAGTCATAGATATACCTTAGTTGCCTTCTAGAGTACTTAGTGGTATAGTATGCTGGGAGAAGTTTTTTAAAAGTTCTCTTTTAGCTTGAAGTATATGTATATTTAAAGTAATTAAAAAAGATAAGTCTTAAGTTATATGGATACCCTTTTGTTCATTTTAACCCAGGCCATCAGGGGCAAAACAAATGTTTTAATGTCATGAGCTCGAGGGAATGACAAAACTACAAGAATGAAAATGAAGGAATGTCATCTGGGGAGAGATTTTTAGAAGAATTAGACACAAGAGATCAAAGAAAAAACAAATAGCATATAGAGTCTGTTAACAGTTCTATCAGGTGCTTAGAATTGCATAATACTCAAAGAAAGTTCTCACATGGTGTCCATTTTTTTTAACTGGAGGATGAAATAAGAACATATTTATTCAGTAAATGAAAACTCTCCCTGATATTTTGGAATATATGTAGTATCTTTCTCATCATCAACATAGTATTTTATTTGACAAAGAGTGTGCTTTGCATTGTAGCTTCTGGGAAGTTCTCTCAAAAGAGATTGTTGGATAATCAGAAGTCTTTCACAGGTAAGTTATTGAACAATTTAAAGTTCACAGTTTAAATTATTTCATTAGAGTTTAACAGAGCAATGCTACCATGACTGAATTTTAAATATTGTTTTGCTATTTTAAATGTGGCATTTTATTATAAAATTTATTTAATTTTTGCAGGTAGGTCCCACATTTTCTTATATTTGCCAAAACTTTATCTTGAAGGTATAAGTTGAAATTGAATTCTAGGTTAAGTACATGAAAACATGAAAAGGGTGATAGGTAGCTAGTCTGAGGATCAGTTAAGCAAGCAAAGAAAACAAAAATGGTTTCTATTTCAGAAAGCAATGTTTCAATGTTTCTATTTCAGAAAGGGCAATGTTTCCTGATAGAATCAAATAAATGTTCATTATAGTTCCTCTTAAAAGGATGTGTTTTTAGTTTGTTTTTAGTTAAAAACAAACAAAATTGTACACAAAGGCTGTGCCTAGGATTTGTTTGCTTTTGTTTTTGTATTGCTTTCCCTCTTCCCAGTGCTTAATCCAAAGGAAGAGAGGAGCATAAAGAATGAAGGAGAGACTTAGAAGCTCTGCCACTTGATACCTGTGGAGAGGAGTCTCCTGCCACAAGAAGAATGCCTCTGGGCATTCCTGGGCCCTTTGGAAGAGTGGTAGCAAGATTGTTTTCTCATTTAATGTGGATTTAACCAAGCTGCCCACTTGATAACATCTTGCTGTGTGTCTTTATCAACTACATCAAGTATCCCCTTACAAATGGGACAATGGGGCGCCTGGGTGGCTCAGTGGGTTAAGCTTCTGCCTTCAGCTCAGGTCATGATCTCAGGGTCCTGGGATCAAGTCCCGCATCGGACTCTGCTCTGCAGGGAGCCTGCTTCCTCCTCTCTCTCTCTCTGCCTACTTGTGATCTCTGTCTGTCAAATAAATAAATAAAATCTTAAAAAAAAAAAGAAAGAAAGAAAGAAAGAAATGGGACAGTGATAGCCAGGAACTTGTATTGTCAATCTCTCTGTAGTTCTGTTCCCCCATCTAGCTACTTTTCTCCAGTCTCTAGGCCTCCTGATTTATAGTTTTCATGATAAATTTTCCTTTCCATGCACACCCAGCCTCGGTTCCTGCTTCAGTTTCAGAACATTTTTAAATAAAATCCTTTCTGATACCAGGCCACGTAGTTTCAAAGATAATTATATATTCTTTTATATCAATAAATAGTTTTCTGTCTTAACATATTCACAAAAAAAATCTGTGTTCATAAACTATGTCACAGCATGGATTCACCAGGCTCAAGGGAATCATCAAGCTCCATTGGAAACCAATACAAGTATTTTGGCAACTGAAGCTGTTTTCAGAATCTTTCTCTACTTTGAATTCCATGAGTTGTCTTTATCTTCAGTTGCCAAACCCCTTTCATAAATTATTTCTTGTACATAGTTTCATCAAGGTAAAGGTTAAGGTTCCTTAATACAATGTTAAATCATCCAGTAGTCATTTTTCAAGGCAATATTGATAGTACTGAAATATGGATTCTATCTGTCTTTACTCCAAATTTTTTTTCATTTTAACAGTAAAGCATTTTTAAGACAATAGTGACAGAGTACTGATATATCTATAGTATTTTTCCTTATTTTTTTAAATTTATTTTTAGAGTGAGAGAGCACAAGGGAGAGTGGGGCAGAGGGAGAATGAGAGAGAGTGACTCTGAAGCAGGCTCAAAGCCCAGCATATGTCCTGACATGGGACTTGACCTCATGACTCTGAGACTATGACCTGAGCCAAAGGCAGATGCTTAACCTACTGAACCACCCAGGTGCCCTGGGAGTATTCCTTTTATGACATTAAGGACATGTGTTCTTTTTGTGGTTTCCCTGTAATTCTTTGTAGTTGTATGTGTCTCATTTTACCCATTCACTACTTCCAAGTTAAAGGTGATCATTTTATCATCAATGTTCCTGTCTTTTGAAAGGAAAAAAGATTGATGCCAATGATCTGCTAGAAGTTCTTGAAAACGTGGGGATCGAGCTCACTGAGGAGGAATTTGTGAAGCTGAAAAAAATTGTGCCAGTTGATGGTGAGCCATATGAGTGCCAGGGTAGCCTTTCTGGGGAGCTGGGTTCTGGGGGTCATTGTACACAGTACCACAATGTTGTCCCTTGAAAGTGAATTTTGAAAAGGTTAAGTTCACTGATTACAGATTCAGTCAATCTAGGAGTCACCAAGCTCCCGCACTGAGATTTTTGCCATTAGAAGTGATGAAGATTGTTATAAGGCTACCATTTCCCACTCCTGAGAGGCGTAAAGGATAGGGAGGGAAAGGAAGGAAACTGAGGGGAGTAAGAGAGAAGGGATAAAAAACAAAAACAGGAAAAGGGACACAAAGGAGAAGGGATTTTCTTTTCTGCAGAGTAGTCTTCCAATCAGTCTTATTGTTCGCTCAACTGTATACATTTTTGTCACCAAGACCATGTTCTTTTTCCCAAAATAATTTTTACTTGATGGAAGGATGGAACAGATTTCCCATGCAAAGAGTTAAAAACTTTCCTACTGGAATTGCCCAGTTGCCCAATAACGCTGTGACTGTCCATGTTCTCTTTCTTCAGATTTAACTGTGCTTTTCTGTTTTCTAATAGCTGCTGGAAAGGTGTATCAGAAAAGATTGTTGGATGGGGTGAAGTCATTAAAAGGTACTTAAGAACCATGGTTAGCTAGAAAGCTCTGCTACATAGGAACACAAATACCACAACATATCAACACAGATGTTTTTACCAGCAGGTTTTGAATCCCGTCTACATTCCTACGTTTAGATCTTTTATTTCCTTACATTCACCACACAGTACTTTTACCTAATCAGCCACACTAAAGCATTGCAAGAAATCCATTCTCTCTTGAATGGATCTGAAATCTGCTTTATACAACAAATAATGTAGAGAATATCATAGGCAGTCTTTCCGGGGATTGGCCCAACAACAACACCACAAAGGAATTTGGAGTGATCTTTAATATCATTTATTGCATGAATCAAGTCATTTTCTATAAAACGTTCTTACTCAAAGGCCAGTTAGCAAGAACAGCAGCAACAACAAGTGTAGAAAAGAAGCATGGCATTGTGGCCAAGATACGTTTTTACTTCCTCTTCCTATCAGTCCTTGGAAAAAAGAGATTAGAAGGGGAAGTAGAAAAAAAAAAAAAAAGAAAAAAAGGGGAAGTAGGAAGGCAGAGTGAAAGGTTGAAGGTTTTGCTGCTCATTATTTGATGAGAAATTCTCCTGCAGGTGGCTGGTCTGCCATCCCAGACCCTTGGAATAATGACAGTCAGCAGCATTCCTTGCAGAATTTTGTGGTGAATGTGTTGTGCATGACACACTCTTCGCTCTGAGAGCAAATGAATCCACGTTTGTAATCTTTTAATCTTCAATACGTTTTTTGTGTATTGCAAAAGCAGAACATTGATGATCTGAAACTAGAACCACCCCTCTCAGCGGATGCCTTGACTTTGTTTTGGGGATAGACATGTGCAGTATTTTCTCTGTATTCCCCATGGGGACAATCCTACCATTGATATTCTTTTGGGCTCTCTTTGAACAGGTGAATATTACTTGATAGTATGAATAATACCTTTAAATACATAATCACAGCCTGCCACCAGTAATGCTTCAACCTCAAAATATTTTTTTGCATAACCTCTGTGTCCATGGTGGGGCTTGAACTCATGACCCCAAGATCAAGAGTCACATAGTCTACTGCTTGAGCCAGCAAGCACCCCAACCTGAGAATATTTTTATCTAAGTTGTTCTTGATCTCATTATAGGAGATTTGCTGAGCTAACCTTTTACACCAGTTCACTAATATAAATAAGTTGTACGTTTCTCTTTACTTTTTATCAAATTAAATGCATGTGACATAAAAAATTTACATATATACTAATCTTGTGAAATCATGTAATATTTTTTCTTCATGATTCTTTCCTGTTTGTTTCTCAAGGAGGAATGGTTAAAGCCAATAACCTAGATAATGTGCTGGAAAACCTGGGAATTGAACTCACAGAAAAGGAACGTGAAGATCTGACAGAATATTTGCCACCTGACGGTGAGGACTGTAGGTGGTAATGAACCTTGGAGAGGAGTTTACATTTAGGGGCTGGTGTCAGAGAATGCACTTTAGTTAGTGATGTTGGGTATACCAAAAGAAAATAGAAGCATTTTGCAAAGATAGGGATAAGCCAGTCCTAATTTAAGAACAGAGAAGGTATTATTTAGGGTAAACTAAATTTGAATTTAAGAACAAACCCCAAAATATGTCATGGTTAAACACAATAGAAGTTTCATTCTCTTCTCCATGAAAGTCCAAGGTAAGAGTACTCTTGGTTGACGGGCAATGGCTCTTCTCCATTCAGTGATACAGGGATCCAGGTTCTTGCCTCTTGGATTCCTTCTTAGGGCCTTTTCATTGTTTATACATAGTTAATGGAATGGAAAAGAGGATGAAGGAGAGAGATGTGGGACACGTCATTTCCATAACCATTCTTTTGTTGCATCTAGTCATTGACCACATCGAAATGCAAGGAGAGGTGGAGTGGTGATGGTAGGAACATAGTATCTGGCTGGGCATCCACTTCCTTCTATAATTCTATACTATGAGAGGAAATAAGAGGTTTTGGTAGATAGGCCATTAACAATGGCCTAAATATATGTGCACCCTATGCTTTGAGGCCAAGTTGTACTTTCCTAAAAAATCTCATGTAGCTACAGCTAAGGAGGAGAAAACAAAATGAAATCACATGAAAATAAATCAGTAAAGGAGGACTGTTTCCCGGTCATCGACATTGAGTAAGATTACATATTTCCAGGTTACATCCAAAATCCAGATTGCAACACAGAGTTTTGCTTCGTCCCCACCTGAGAATTGTTCATTCTTAAGGGAACCTGGCACCAGCCACAATTTAGACAAGCCTTAAATTCCACAATGGGGAAACTGGCTCATATCCAGATTCTTCTGGTGTCATCTTAGTGTCTTTCCTCGTCTTGCACATGCTCAGCTTCTCTGTCACCTCCCCATTCCTCATGCTCTTGCATTCCCAATCATATTTACTCTATTGTGATTCATTATATTTCATTATATTTAAAAACATCTTTTAGAAACTTTGTGAAGGCATAAGGAACAGAGGTTTTGGATTATGCAGTTAGATCTCCTCTTGAGCCTTTTGATTCATAAATTTGTGGCACCGTGGGCCTTCCTTTATCTTGCTTTGAATAATGACAGTGTGTAACCAGTGCAGTTAGCCGGACAGAGCCCTGAGCTCAAAGAGTGTCATGCTTGGGATTTAATGGTCTGCTTTGGCCATCACTGAGAGTCTTCATAATTTTATCTTTGAGTTTGTGTTTCCTAATTGACATCCGATGGCAAACTAGAGCTTGGCGGGGGCTTGGCACCCCAGCTCAGGCTTCTATTTCTTCATTTAGCTCCTTTATCTTCTTATAACATTGCCACATCCTAGTTATGATATTTCTTACAGCAAATGGGAAGATTGGTCTCAAATACGTGATGGAAGCAGTGGAAACTGTTACAGGTTAGTTACAAGCTTCTATAAATCTAATGCCTTAATTCTTCATACTAATTTATATTTTTTTATCTTTTTCTTTTTAGATTTTATTTATTTGACAGAGCGAGACACAGCGAGAGAGAGAACAGAAGCAGGGGTGTGGGAGAGGGTAAAGCAGGTTTCCCACTCAACAGAGAGCCCCATGTGGGCCTCAATCCCAGGACCCTGGGACATGACCTTAGCCGAAGGCAGACGCTTAATAACTGAGCCACTCAGGCGCCCCACTAATTTATATTTTTATCTAGACCCATCATTTCCCCATTTCCTTCTTTATTCTACCCGTTTCTCTTCTGTGTTGATGACTATCTGCATTCAGTTGCCCAGAATTACACTTTGGAATATCTGCATTTTAGCACAAATTTTTCAGTGCAAATTTCTGTAGCTAGAATAGTTACTATTCTTGATTTGAATGCCAAATTTAAATTAGCACAGCAAATGATAAGCAAACTTTCACAAGGGTAAAATACTCTCATTGTTAAGAAATTAGGGGAGGTATAATATCCTTTAAAAATAAATGGATATTAGGTCTACAGTGTCCTCTAAATTACCTCACATAAACAGTATGTCTATTACTTTATTCAGAGTTCTGTCCCAGCTGATGACAGTGGTGAACAGTCAGCACATTCATTCATGAGTGTTTGCTCATTCAACTATGGTAGCTGAAGCTAAAAAAGCATCAACAGGTTTTGGGAGGTATTAGACCCTTCTCTGTACTAATCTGTGCCCATTTGGTCATGTTGAAGGAGGAGAGGTTGATGTCACTGATGTGGGAAATATCCTGGAAAACATGGGAGTAACCGTCACAGATAAGGAATGTGGAGAGCTGGTAAAGAATCTGCCAGTTAATGGTAAGCATTTAAAATGTTACTGTGGTCTTGAAGGAAGCATACATTTCTTATTTTGTGAGCACTTCTATAAACTTTCTAGTATGACAGCAGAGAAAAAAACTTCAACAATTACTTAGGATAAATGATTTCACTAATGTATCTATGCATATATTGATGGGTAATATAAAGATATATTCTAGACTGTTAACATGAGTTATCTGGGGGCTTGTGGCTATACCATAGACTGAGAAGGGAGAAATGGAGAAAGGAAGAAATTTATACAAAAACTAAAAAAAAAAATGATAGACTGAAAAAGTATAACAATTATGATATGGTTCAATTTATACATCTATGTAAACTTATATGACTAATAGTCTAAATAATTTTTATTTTTGTAATTTTTATTTATTTTTGTTGTTTTTAAAGATTTTTATTTATTTACTTGACAGAGAGAGAGAGATCACAAGTAGGCAGTGAGTCAGGCAGAGACAGAAAGTTTCCAGTTGATGGTGAGTCATAAAGATAGCTTAGTTGCCTTCTAGAGTACTTAGTGGTATAGTACGCTGGGAGAAGTTTTTTAAAAGTTCTCTTTTAGCTTTAAAAATACAGCATGAGGGACCACAGGGGAAAGGAGGGAAAACTGAATGGGAAGAGGTCAGAGAAGGAGAAAAACCATTAGAGACTTTGAACTCTGGGAACCAAACTGAGAGTTACAGAAGGGAGGGGGTGGGGGAATGGGGTAGCTGGGTGATGGGCATTAAGGAGGCCATATATGTTGATGAACACTAGTTGTTATATGCAGCTAATGAATCCTTGAACACTACTTCAAAAAGTAATGATGTATTATATGTTTCCTAATTGAACATAATTAGAAAAAAAAAAAAGATCTCCTAGAGCATTATAGCCAGTCCATGGCCTGTGCCCCTGGGTGACTTTTTGGGGTTCCAAGTACAGAACTTGAAAGAAAGGGAAAAAATATATGTGTGTGTGTGTGTGTGTAATTAGAAAAGGTAGGTCTTAGGTTATACGGATACCCTTCTGTTCATTTTAGCCCAGGCCATCATGGGCAAAAAAAAAATGTTTTATGTGATGACCTCTAGCCAATGACAAAACTACAAGAATGAAAATGAAGGAATGTGACCTGGGGAGAGATTTTTTTTTTTTTAAGATTTTTTATTTATTTATTTGTCAGAGAGAGAGGGAGAGAGAGTGAGCACAGGCAGACAGAATGGCAGGCAGAGGCAGAGGGAGAAGCAGGCTCCCTGATGAGCAAGGAGCCCGATGCGGGACTCGATCCCAGGACGCTGGGATCATGACCTGAGCCGAAGGCAGCTGCTTAACCAACTGAGCCACCCAGACGTCCCTGGGGAGAGATTTTTAAAAGAATTAGACACAAGAGATCAAAGAAGAAAGAAATATCAGCGTAGAGAGCCTGTTAACAGTTTTGTCAGGTGTTTAAAATTGCATAATTCTCACCAAAAGTTCTCACATAGTCTGCATTTTTTTTAACTGGAGGATGAAATAGGAACGTATTTATTCAGTAAATGAAAACTCTCCCTGAAATTATGGAATATATGGAGCATCTTTCTGACCAACAACATAGTATTTTATCTGACATAGAGTGTACTTTGCATTGTAGCTTCTGGGAAGATCTATCAAAATAGATTGTTGGATAATCTGAAGTCTTTCACAGGTGAGTTAATGAGCAATTTGAGAGATCACAGTTTAAATTACTTCATTAGTGTTTTGACCAAGCCACAATACTATGAATTGACTTTTACTTTATTTTTTTAAAGATTTTATTTATTTTTTACAAAGAGAGAGAAACAAGCAAGGGAAGTGACAGGCAGAGGGAGAGGGAGAAGCAGGTTTTCTGCAGAGCAGGGAGGCTGACCTGGGGCTCTGTCCCAGAACCCTGGGAACATGAACGAAGCCGAGAATAGGCATTTTACTGACTGAGCCACCTAGGCGCCCCTAGTAACTGATTTTTAAATGTAGTTTCTTTATTTTAAATGTGGTATTTCATTATAAAATTTGTTTAATTTTTGTAGGTAGTTCCCACATTTTATTATATTTTCCAAAACTTAATCTTGAAAGTATAAGTTGAAGTTGAATTCTAGGGTAGATACCTCAAAACATGAAAAGGATGATAGGTAGCTAGTCTGAGGATTAGTTAAACAAGCAAAGAAAACAAAAATAGTTTCTATTTCAGAAAGATTGGGCAATGTTTCCTGATAGAATCAAAATAATAAATAAATGTGCATTATAGTTTCTTTTAAAAGAATGTGTTTTTAGGGGCGCCTGGGTGGCTCAGTGGGTTAAGCCGCTGCCTTTGGCTCGGGTCATAATCTCAGGGTCCTGGGATCGAGTCCCGCATTGGGCTCTCTGCTCAGCGGGGAGCCTGCTTCCCTCCCTCTCTCTGCCTGCCTCTCTGTCTACTTGTGATCTCTCTCTGTCAAATAAATAAATAAAATCTTAAAAAATAAAAAAAATGTGTTTTTAGTGAGATTCAGTTAAAAAAAAAAAAAGTAGACAAAGGCTGTGCCTAGGATTTGTTTTTGTTTTTGTTTTGCTTTCCCTCATCCCAGTGCTTAATCCAAAGGAAGAGAAGAGCATAAAGAGAAAGAAGGAGAGACTTAGAAGCTCTGCCTCTTGAAACCTATGGAGGGGAGTCTCCTGCCACAAGAAGAATGCCTCTGGGCATTCCTGGGCCCTTTGGAAGAGTGGCAGCAGGATTGTTTTCTCATTTAATGTGGATTTAACCAAGCTGCCCACTTGATAACATCTTGCTGTGTGTCTTTATCAACTACATCAAGTTGCCCCTTAGAAATGGGACAATGATAGCCAGAAACTTGTATTGTCAATCTCTCTGTAGTTCTGTTCCCCCACCTAGCTACTTTTCTCCAGTCTCTAGGCCTCCTGATTTATAGTTTTCATGATAAATTTTCCTTTCCATGCACACCCAGCCTCAGCTCCTGCTTCAGTTTCAGAACATTTTTAACTAAAGTTCCTCTTTGATACCAGTCCAGGTAGTTTCAAAGATAATATATATTCTTTTATACCAATAAGTAGTTTTCTGTGTTAACATATTCACCAAAAAAACTCTGTGTTCATAAACTATGTTACAGCATGGATTCACCAGGCTCAAGGGAATCGTCAAGCTCCAGTGGAAACTAGTACAAGTTTTCTTGCAACTGAGGCTATTTTCAAAATCTTTCTCTACTATAAATTCCATGAGTTGCCTTTATCTTCAGTTGCAAAAACCCTTCATAAATTATTTCTTGTGCATAGTTTCATCAAGGTAAAGCTTAACGTTCCTTAACACAATGTTAAGTTTGGTACTCATGTTTCAAACCAATATTTTTTTTAAGATTTTATTTATTTATTTGACAGAGAGAGATCACAAATAGGCAGAGAGGCAGGCGGCGGGGGGCGGGGTGGAGGAGCAGGCTCCCCGCTGAGCAGAGAGCCCTATGCGGCTGATCCCAGGACCCTGAGATCATGACCTGAGCCGAAGGCAGAGGCTTTAACCCACTGAGCCACCCAGGCGCCCCATCAAAGCAATATTAATAGTACTGAAAAATGGATTCTATTTTTCCTTACTCCTAATTCTTTTTCATTTTAACAGTAAAAAATGTTAAGACAATAGTAATTGAGCACTGATATATTTCTACTATTTTTTCTTTATTTTTCTTTATTTTTAGAGTGAGAGAGCACATGGGTGAATGGGACAGAGGGAGAATGAGAGAGAGACTCTTAGTTAGGCTCCACACCTAATTCGGAACCAGACATGGGGGCTTGATTTCATGACCCTGTGAGCATGACTTGAGCCTAAATCAAGATTCAGACACTTAAACGACTGAACCTCACAGGCACCCCAATATTTCTAGCATTTAATGTGCTTTTATACTTTAATGGTTTTTTCCTCGCTTTTTCTGTCTCTTTCCTAAGGAGGGAAGGTTGAAAGAAGTAAAGTCAATACCGTTCTAGAAAACATGGGAATCGAGCTCACAGGAAAGGAGCTTCAAAGTCTAACAGATAACCTATCAGTTGATGGTGAGCACTATAGTCATCGCTTAACTTTCTGCAGAGCTTTACCTGTGATTGTGTATATGAGAATTTTTGAAATAAGGATTATTTGATGCTAAAAAGAAATGTCAGTATCTTAGAGTTGAACCGATTTCTAAAGTAAAAAGAAATACTGCCTCTTTTTTTTATTTAAAATTAACAACTTGTTGTCTTGTAGATAACAGAGAAACCAGGGTATTTGCAGAATAGTTAGAATGTAGAATAAAAATTTTATGGATTAAGTTTGAAAGTGATCATATGCTTGCTAACCCTTTATTTCTTAGCTCCTCCAATCCTGAAACATTTTTTTTAATTTTACATGCCCTCCCTGATTGAATTCCCACTTTTAACCATTTATTTGAACCATCAGATTTTTTTTATAATTTTTTTTTCAGCGTAACAGTATTCCTTGTTTTTGCACCACACCCAGTGCTCCATGCAATCCGTGCCCTCCCTAATACCCACCACCTGGTTCCCCCAACCTCCCCCCCCCCACCGCCCCTTCAAACCCCTCAGATTGTTTTTCAGAGTTCATAGTCGAACCATCAGATTTTTAAAAGGTTTTATTTATTTATTTGAAAAAGAGAAAGAGCAAGAGACAGAGCATGAGAGCAGGGAGGGGCGGGGGCAAAGGGAGAAGCAAACTCCCTGCTGAGCAAGAAGCCAGATGTGCTGCTCTATCCCAGGACCCTGGGATCATGACCTGAGCCAAAGGCAGATGCTTAAATGACTGTACCACCCAGATGCCATGAACCATCAAATTTTATATTCTTTCCAGTCTTTCCTTCAGTCTTCAAGCTATTTTATTCTAAATCTTATAAGACATTTATATTTACTTACCTCAAACAGCCATTCAAACCTAATTTTCTTCCATCCAAGTACTAACCAGGCCCGACCCTGCTTAGCCAAACATAACTTTCTTAATCTTATATATTCCACATCTTCTTAAACTGATCCTTTTTTCTACCTCATAGACCCTGCTGGAAACATATCCACTTGATTACTTTATGCTGCCTATTTAAGCCACTAAATATTCTTTAATCCATTCCTACTCCTTAGCTCTGTATCACTGTCTTATTTTTATTTCTTTTTGTCTCTGCTTAGACTGCTAGGTAACTCTCTCTCTCTCTCTGCCTACAATTTTGTTACTTCATATCCACTCTTCACATGATAGACAAAATGACCCATTCTATATAAATCTGATCATAACTACTTGGAGTTTCTTTCTCTCTCTCTAGTCTTCCCCTCTTCTACTTTTCTCTACCTTCTTTCAAAATGTTGAAGTACCTCAAGGCTCAAATAGGTTCTCTAAGTGATCTTACCTGATTTCTTAGCTCTAAATTTTATTTGTATGATAATGAAGCACTAATATATATTCCTAACCTGAAACTCTCCTTGGGTCTCTCTTTGGTTTATCTGTTACCTATTTGCAATCTCCATTTTTGGATGGCTCAAATAATCTGTAACTTGTTTAAGTCTGAGCTCTTGATTTTCCTACTAAAACTCATTCCTTCCCAATGTCATTAGAAGGCATCAACACTGTAATTCATTTGTTTTGTGATGTGTTTATCAAGCTTTCGTATCAAGGTAGCACTGGCCTCATAGAATGAACTGTGTTTTTCCTGCCTCTGTTTTCTAAGATAATCTGTGTAGAGTTGCTATTTTTTCTTTAAACATTTGAAATAATTAACCAAAGAAGCCATCCAGGCCTAGGCCTTTCTTTCTGAGAAAATTTCTAATACTTAATCAGTGTTCTTATTTGTTATAAGACTATTCAGATCTGTTTCTTCTTGATTCAGTTTTGGCAATTTGTGTCCTTTTCAGGATCTATTTCATGTAAATTGTTTAATTTCTGGCATAGAGTTAATCATAGTATTCCCTTTATAGCCTTTAACTACTGTAAATTTAGAAGGTTATCCCTTCTTACATTACTAATATTAGTTATCTGTGTCATCTCCCTTTTTCTTGTCAGTCTAGGTTAGGATTTCCCAATTTTTGTGATGTTTGCAAAGACCAAACTTTTGGTTTTATTGATTTTCTCTGTCATTTTTCTATTATCTGTTGCTTTATATCCACTCTAATCTTTATTTTCTTCCTTCTGCTTATCTTTGCTTTGGCTTGCTTTTACTTTCCTAGATTAAGTAAAGCCATAATTATTGATTTGATCTAAGATAGTTATTTAAGATTATAAATTTTACTCTAAGAACCACCTTCACTGCATCCCATACATTTCATTTTCATTCAGATCAAAATATGTTCTAACTTCTCTTGTAATTTCTTCTTTGACCCATGGGTTATTTTGAAATGTGTTGTTTGATTTCAAAATATTTTTGAGTTTCTTAGATTTCCTTTGGTTGTTCATTTCTTTTTTTTTTTTTTAAGATTATTTATTTTGGGGGGAAGGGACAGAAGGAGAGAGAGGATTCCAAGCAGACTCAGGGCTTAATCTCATGACCCCGAGACCATGACCCTGAGATCATGACCTGAGCCAAAATCGAGTCAGAGACTTAATCTTCTGAACCACCCAGGCTTCCCTGGTTGTTCATTTCTAATTTAACTCTGTTATGGTCAGAGAATATACTTGGGATGATATCAGTCCTTTAGATTGCTTTATGATTTAACATACAAAATAATCAAATGCTCTTTAGAGTCTCCAAAAGCTTTTATGAGTTATCCCCTTATAAATAAAGTATTCTATGATCAAAATGTGTGATTTAAACATTTTTAATATAATTTTTAATATAATTCTAACATTTGAGTCATCTCAGGGTTGGCGTGTGTTGGTTACCTTTTCGCTTGGTAATTGATCTCATTTTTCTTAGCTCTTTGTGTGTTAAATAATTCTGAATTATATCCTTAACCTAGTTGACTGTTACGTTGTATAGACCCTGAGTCCTGTAAAATTCCTTGAACAACGTTCACTGTTTTTATTTTAGTAGATAATCATCAACTCACTGAGATTGAGAACACAAATTCCATCTCTCCTTCTCTGGATGATTCCAATCTCAGTTCACTCTTCAAAGCTTTGTTTTACTGCTTTGGGTCTATATCTTGCATGTGCCACTTGGGTTAGTCTGACATGGGCCCTCGTTTAACCCTAATTAAGTTCTCAAAACCTTTGCTATAATACTTTGTGTCTGTCCCATGCATGCACAATTCAAAAGTAAGTCCAAGAATTTGCAGATTCATATATAGAATTAGGGGGTCCCTTTCTCCATTTTTCTCTTCTCTCTGGAATTCCCCCATGTTTTCCAACCTGAAGGGGGGGCTCCTTTTCCAGGTTTCCCTGGCCAGGGGGATGGAGTTTTTTATCAGTTTAGCTTCCTACTCTGCCATGTTGTTCTGAGACTGGGGCTCCACCCTCAGGACAAAGTCATTAGGGAAAAGAGAAAGAAAACCAAAAACAGAAGGCTTACCCCCTTGCCAGTCATTTGTGCAAGTTTTGGTTCTCTTGTGTATTGTAGTGTTGTTGCTTTTCATATTTTCTTCAGAGTTTTTAGTCTAATCATCAGGAAAAATAAGCTGTAGAGAGCTGATAATGTCATGACAGAATCAGAACCAGCCTCCTATTTTGTCATTTAAAAAATATATATTCTTTCACATTTTGATAGGTGCATTAGGATACATCTTGTAATTGTTGTCAATCACATAATAGAGTTATCACATACTTGTCATTGTGTCTGCATATGTGAACTTGCTTTTAGGTCATCATTGTGGCATATTACCACTTTAAGTTGTGTACTGTCGGTACCACATGTGTTGAGTTTAATTGCTGTTTAAAAACACATAAAAAAAAAAGTCTCCAAAATTTTGCGCTATGGTTAACAATTGAACAGAAAGTTTTATATATAGGAAAAGTATGGAAATAGTGGAAAGGTATAAAATTGTTATTAGTGAATAAAACAATGTATCATTGGAAGAATGATCACAATTCCATTTTTCCAAATTTTATTGCAAAGCTATAATGAAATACTTTTTGGACCTAAGGAAGGAACATGCCCACAAGTAGAGAATCTCTATTACCTGTTGTTAATGATACATATGCAGAAGAACTTCCTGTGATACACTATATACTGCTGTTGAGGCAAAAGAAACTGCCAAATCCTTCAAAATAAGTGGAACAAAATTCAAAGCAATGGAAGGATGGGCATCAAACAGCAACTTGTCAAAATTTCTTATTAACTTTAATTGCACCAAAAAGAATGAAATACCTAGGAATAAACTTAACCAAAGAGGTAAAATATGCTTGGAAAAACTATGGAACATTGGTGAAAGAATTTGAAGATGACACAAAAAAATGGAAAGATATTCCACACTCAGGGATTGGAAGAACAAAATTGTTAAAATGTCCATACTACCCAAAGCAACCTACAAATCCAGTGCAATCCTTATCATGATACCAATAGCATGTTCTACAAAACTAGGACAAATAATCCTAAATTGCATAGAACCACAAAAGACATAAATAACATAAAGACATAAAATAATCTCAAGAAAGAAAAACAAAGCTGGAGATATCACAATTCCATTTTTCAAGGTATACTATAAAGCTATAGTCATCAAAACAGTATGGTACTGGCACAAAATAGACACGTGGCTCAATGGAACAGAATAGGGAGCCCAGAAATAAACCCATGATGATATGGTTAATTAATCTATGAAAAAGGAGACAAGAATATACAATGTGCAATGAATAGTCTTTTCAACAAATGGTGTTGAGGAAATTGGACAGATTGAAACTAGACCACTTTCTAATACCATACACAAAAATAAACTCAAAATGGATTAAAAACCAAGGAGCCTGGGTAGTTCAGTCAATTAAGTGTCTGCCGGTGGCTCAGGTCATGATCCCAGGGTCCTGGGGTAGAGCCTGCATCAAGCTCCCTGCTCAGCATGGAGTCTGCTTACCCCTCTCCCTTGCCCTTCCCCCCCGTTCATGCTCTCTCTCTCACTGCCTCTCTCTCTCTCTCTCTCTCTCAAATAAATAAAATCTTCTTAAAAATGGATTAAAACCTAAATATGAAACCTAAAATGATAAAAATCCTAGAAGAGAACACAGGTGGTAATCTCTCAGACATCTCTCGGACATAAGCCATAGCAGTATTTTTCTAGATATGTCTTCTAAGGCAAGGAAAACAAAAGCAAAAATAAACTATTAGGACTACACCAAAATAAAAGGCTTTTGCATAGTGAAGGAAACCATCAATGAAATAAAAAGCCAACCTACCAAATGGGAGAGGATATTTGCAAATGATATATCCAATAAGGGGTTAGCATCCAAAGTATATAAAGAAGTTTTACAACTCAACACCAAAAAAAACAATATAATGGCAGAGGATCTGAAAAGACACTTTCCCAAAGAAGATATAAGATAGCCAACAGACCCATGAAAAGGTCCTCAGTATCACTCATCATCAGAGAAATGCAAATCAAAACCACAGTGAAATATCTCACACTTGTCAGAATGGCTAAAATAAAAAACCTAAGAAATAATAAGTGTTGGTGAGGTCGTAGAGGAAAAGGAACTCTCACGCACCATTGGTGGGAATATAAATTGATATAGCTACTGTGGAAAACAATATGGAGGTTCCTCAAGAAATTATAAATAGAAATACTATAATAATAATAATATAATAAATCCAATAATTCTACTATTGGGTATTTACCCAAAGAAAATGAAAATGCTAATTCAAAAAGATCTTTGCACCAGTGATTCTGAGTTGAAAAGATGAACAGCAATTAAAAAGAATTAAGCTCTAAATATGAATTTATAGTAATTGCTAGTTTATTTCACATATTCTTATGTTTGCATAAGAGTATTTTAAAAATCTGTTTGAATCTAAACATCATTCAATAAATATAAATTAAACATTCTAAATGATAAGGAAAAAAGTAAGTAAATTTCCAGGCCTAGATGATTTTCATATTCTTATTGCAGTTTTTCATCTATCTTTTGAAGTAGGACACATGTATATTTAAAATACTTTGCTTAAAAATAACAGATAATTTAATTTAATTTGTTATATAGGGAAAAGGAAAATTAGTATGTGGCGTGTATGGGGAAACTTCAGGCAATTGGAACAGGAGTCTTCCATAACTGTACACTTTCTCTGAATTTTATTTACTCAGCATACCAGTTTTTCTAAACTCTGAAGTAATGGTAGAAAGTATACTTTAATCATCTTTGTACCCTGGTGACCTAACATATTTCAAATATTAGGTATGTAACTTGAGGGAAATGGCTCTTTTCTGACAACTTTGCTTATCTCCACATAGGCCACATAAATACATCTCAAGGCAAATCTAACCTAAGTCTTAGTTGAAAGCTTCATGATTCCTCGCAGAATGAGGGGAGGTAAGCAGCCTCGTGAGGAGCCGCCACCAGTTTCTCTATTGGCTTCCCTATCTGCAGGAGACTGTTACAAGTTCATTTCTCACCCATCTGCCTAGTTTCTGTTGAACACAGACTTTCCATCTCTCTCCCTTAGGGTACAGCTGCAGGGTTCTGTGTAAGTCCATAGAACTAGTTGGTTACAGTTTTAAGGGAGCTCCTCAGCAGTGAAACAACTCATTGTATGTTCCAGTCATTTGGCCCAGCTGGTTCAGTGCTGTATCCTGGGACTACAGAGGCAAGGCTCGACCCTGTGCTGATCTTGCTTCTAGTTTATAAGTAACTGTCTAAACCCATTTATGCTTATTGTCTCATTACCATCAAAATCTGTGGAAATGTGGCAAGCCAAACTAGGAGCTTCAGTGATGACTTTTGTGACCCTGTTAAACACCACACCACACCATTAATAGGGACTTGTCAGTGACTAAATACATAGTGACTAAATAAATAAAAGTATTGGAAAATAAAAAAGGAAGGGAAATTTACCTATATGAGATGAATAAAGTCTTTAACAGTTTCTTTATAGGTTTTTTATGTGTCACAAATAACATCCTTTTGGGTTTTTCAACCATTTAAAAATGTAAAGATTCTTAGCTCATGGACCATAAAATAAGTGGTAAAAAAAAAGATATATGGACCTTAAAAAAAAAAAAAGATGGTGGGCTGGATTTGGCCAGTGTTCCATAGTTTACTTGTCTCTGATAGGGAATACAGCATGTGTTCTATTATAGAAGTTCTGAAAACCAGGATTTGTAAGTTGAAGATTAACATAGGGCACAATGAGAAAAAGTAGACTTTCACAATATAGGGGTTTCATACATTGTTTCTCTGAGCCTGGGTCACTTTATTATTCTTATTTTTACCTTTTCTTATAGGTAATGAGAAGGTTGATTTTGATAAGTTGATGTATGGTGTGAAAGCTCTTACAGGTGAGAAGTTGATATTAGCCTAAGAGTATAAATTTTTCTCAAAATTATATTCTAAAGATTTTTTTACTACTTGTTTTTTCTACCATTTCATCTTTCATCTGATAGAATTTTTTAAATCTAATTTCTTAGAGTTGGGCTTTTCCTCATCTATATTTTAGTAATAAAATTTCAGTTCTGTGTCTTGGTAGCAAATTCTTTGTTTTTTGAACTTGACATTATCGCTTTTCCTATGTTGGGGGAAAATGTTCTAGATCAAATCAATGAATAGTAAAGTAAAGCCCTAATAAAGATATAGGTGATTATATTATTTAAAGATGATCAGAAACATTGTCTAATCTGATGACAGAATTATTTGGATCAATCCTAATAAAATTCTAATTCACTAGAAAAATATGTAAACCTTCTTTTCTTGTGTTGATAGTCCACACTTTTTGTAATTATTATTTTATCTCCATTAATAGAACGTGGGTCATTTTAGTAGTGTTAAGGGAAGGGATTTATTTGCATGAATGCTACTGGTTAGGTAATTAGATATGTCTACTCTGCCTTCATCAAGCAGTGCAGTTCACGTGAACAGGCTCAGATGATTTTTTTTCACACTTTGAAATTAGGTCATCCTTAAAGTTCTTATCTGATAACATCTTGTGTTTTTGAAGGAGGGGAGATTGATGCCAGTGATGTGGGAGACAGTCTAGGAAACATGGGACTAGAGCTCACAAAAAAGGAATTGTTGACGCTGCTGAAAAATCTACCAATAACTGGTAAGAATTTCAAATACTCGTATAGACTTTAAGGGAACTTACATATTTGTAAAAAGTTTAAACATTGTCTTTATTTGATCATGGAAGAAAGAATATGTATCTTGAAATATTAAGCATGACCTTATTCTGCCTCAGAATCAAGAAGTTCCATTTCAGTTTAGGAATCACAAATACAGCAGTCATGGATCCTGCCATTAAGGGAAAAAAATTCATATCGTCACTTTTGAGTCCACTGAGAGGCAAAAAAACATTGAACTGTGAATATGAGAAACAGAAAGTATGCACTAAGAGGTAAAGAAGGATAAGTCAAAGCGAGAAATGAAAAAGAATGTGTTTCATTAGCCAAGAGTAGCTGCCTCTACTGCTCATGATTAGGTGGAATGTCTGCATTGTGAATCCTCTTTATTTCTTGATTTCCTTGTTTTAGAGTAAACTGGGTATTTCTAGTGTAAGTAATCATATATGTGCTGCCAAAGTGAGCACTCTAGTGTAATTAACCAAATATATCTTCTTAAAATTCTAGCTCTTATATTTTTATCTCAGTGAATTTCTACATAATTTGTGACCCTAATTGTGCAATTTCTTACAGCAGATGGAAAGATCTATCAAAATAGGCTAATGGATGCTGTTAAGTCTCTTAGAGGTGGGTAAGAATTGTGAGAAAATACAGATAGATCTGAAATCTGTCAAGTGTTTTATTTCCACTCTTTCCTAGTCACTAGATTTTGGATATAACTGGGCATCTATATTGATCTTATACTCC
Source organism: Lutra lutra (assembly GCF_902655055.1). Classification (NCBI taxonomy): domain Eukaryota; kingdom Metazoa; phylum Chordata; class Mammalia; order Carnivora; family Mustelidae; genus Lutra; species Lutra lutra. The sequence continues at coordinate 16,259,547 of NC_062293.1, read as the reverse complement.
TTCCTAAGACTGTAATTTGCTATTGTATTTTTACTTTCGTGTGCTAGGAAGAAGTCTCATACTTCTTAGGGAATTTTTTGAACTCAGAGGAAAAAAATGAATGAAGCCTGTCTGTAATTTTATTAAATTAAGTAATGATTCAGTTATGCAGGTAATCTGGTCATTAGTAGAAATAAGCTGGAGTTTTAGCTAACAAAAGTAAACTTCACTTATTGGTTAAAAAAATACAAAAGTTGTCTCCCTATGACTCTAATACTGAATTGGCTTTACAGTAATCTCCCCTTATTCATTAGGGATGTGTTCTAAGAGCTCCAGTGGATGCCTGAAACCATGAATAGTACTGCACCCCATATTATACTCTGTTTTTCCTATACAAATATTCCTCTGATAAAATTTAATTTATAAATTAAGTGCAGTAAGAGATTAACAATAGTAACTAATAATAAAATAGAACAGTTATAATAATATACTATAATAAAAGTTATATGAATGTGGTCTCTGTCTCCTTCTAAATAGCTTATAGTACTGTGTGCTCATCCTTCTTTTTGTGATGATGTGAGGCGGTAAAATGCCTACAATGATGAGATGAGAGGACGTGAATGACATAGGCATTGTGATGTATCATTAGGCTACTATGGACCTTCTGATGACAGGTCAGGAAGATATCTGCTTCCAGACCATGGTTGACAGTGTATAACTGTGGAAAGCTAAACTGCAGATAAGAGGGGGGGAGACTACTGTAACCTTCAAATTAATTAATTTTCCCCTTTAAAACTTTATGCCATGTAGCTTAGTCCTTGGAACCAGATTTATTTGAAGAGGTTTTAATTATTATGCCTGTTATTGATTTTTGTTATCAGTTTATCAGACTTACTGACCCTTGGGTCTTACTCCCTTATGCTAAAGGGTTAATCATAATACATAAGAATTAGTAGTTTTGTCACTTTTTGGATTCCTTAAATTTTGTCTATATACATGTCTCTTTCCCAAGGAGGAATGGTTGATGTCAACAAGCTGGACACAGTTCTGGGAAATATGGGCATGAGCCTCATAGAAGAGGAACTTAAAGATCTGACACAGAATCTTCCAGAAAATGGTAAATATGTAAACATCACTGTGCTCCACAAGAGCACAGGAAAGTGTGTATTTTTTTTTTTTTTTTACAAAAACCCCAGAGTATGATTATTTGGAATCAAAGAGCCCTTTTGGAAAAGTTACAAGAAAAAATAGGCTTAATGTAAGAATCTTTTCTCCCATCAGTCTCATCAACTTCATGACAGCTTTTTGCACTGTGGAGCTGGGCTCAGGGAAATTCCCAGGGCAGAGAAAAAGAATAAATCAGAAAAGAGGAAACAGTAAAAGAAATAAAGTAAGAGGAAGATGAAGAGGGATGGAAGTAGGATATAATGAGGAATAGAAGGAAGAAACTATAATCATTGAAAATTATTAAAGTGCCAATAGGAATTTTCTTAAGTAAATTTTCTTAAGTAGCTATTCAAAATAGAAAGTTAAAAGGAACAAGGAGTAATGAACAGGACTGCTCCTCCACCACAGATGGCAGCTACTGCAGAGGAAAGCCATTGTGGTGACACTAGGAAGTATGTCATGTTTCTCCTATTCCTGGCACTGTGGAGTCCCACATCTCTGAGCAAGTCTCCATGAGTCTATGTAATGTTCAGGAGCTTGAAATCCCAGTTGAAAGATGGAAACAGTGAGACTTTTCCTAACCTCTCTATTCATATTTCAGAATTGATGAACAAGGTGTATGTAATTTTTGTTGGCTTATTTTCTTCGTAACCTGCCATTTGTTTGATCCCAGGAAACAGACCTGTAACAGAGATTTATATGCAAGAGGTTTCTTGGGGAATACTCTTAGGACAATACCTATAAGAGAGTGAGGGAAGCAGGATTGGGCAGTATGGTTGCTACAGAAGCCTCTGCTGATCCCACAGGGGTTGGGCCTTTGTGCCTGTACCAACCAGTCATTGGATGTAGGCTGTTCTCTGAGAGGGGACATAATCTTAGGTGAGGCAGCTCCTCTGATGTTGATGGTGAGCCTCAGACAGTGAATGATCATTCAGAGACACATCAGTACATTGGTTAAAGACACAGACTCTTTAGCCAGACAGACTAGGTTTGAATTGTGACCCTTCTGCTTAAAATTTGTGTCCTCTTACTGTTTCTATGCCTTAGTTTTTTCATCTATGAAAGGGTTATATTAGTACCACCTACTTAATAAGAGTTTTTTATAAGGATTAAATCAGGCCAGTTCCTGGCACATAATAGTGTTCAATGAAGTTGCTTATGATTATCATCATCTGTTATTATTATAATCATTACTATTGTTATTAAGTCCCTCTAAAAGCTTATGGGATTATATTTGCAAACCTTTGCAAAATGTTTACTTGATATGAGTCATTTAGAAAAACTTTGAGTAGGACCCAATACTAAAGTAAGAACAAACCTTTCTCTTGACATTTACATCAATCTATGTTAGTGTTTTCTTATACTGTGAAGTCTACACATTGCTGAGAATGTCACCAGGATTGGTGTAGGGCCAGGAGGGAGGCAAGGAAGGAGAAAAAAATGTGGAAAGAGGGTGCAGAGTCCAGGACCTGTGACTGGAATGTAAGAGAATTTAAAAGGGTCAAATGGAAATAAATAAGGGAGAAACACAGAAAGCCCTAATTGGTATAATAATGATTAAAATTTCACACAAGATTGCTTTAAATTTGCAGAGACCATGTTCCCCCAGCTATTTACAATACAGAGAAAGAGATATTATGTCACCTTTTTTGTTCCCTCATAGACACTTGTCACAGAGCAAAGTTATCCGTAATTTGGGCCAGCGTGTTTGACATGTTCTCCCTTCTTGAAGGCTTTAGGGATTCCCATGGGTGTTATATGCCACTCATGAGTCATTGAAAACTACATCAAAACCAAATGATAATACTGTATGTTGGCTAATTGAATGTAATTTTTTAAAAAAGAAACAAGCTCTGGTTTTTAAGAAATGTTAAATAAAGTTGAAGTGTGACTGTTCACAAAGCAATTCCTTTCCAGAAGGGCAAGAACTAGAATATGTTAACCTTAGAAGATTCCAATAAGGCCAAGAAATAGCTCCCCTAGAACATTTCCTACCTAGCTACTCCCATTGGGCAAGTCAGTTTTTTCTCACCTTATTCTGATGGTGTTCAGTGGCATCTTTGCCATTTCTACTTACCATTTGTCAGAGATAAGCTCCTTATAGCAGACATTTTGTTAAATTACTTTTGATCTTCCATTATTTTTGATCCACTAGTGCAACATGTGTATTTTGTTTCCTTATTTTGTTTGTGGCTTGAATTTACACTGATATAGAGAAACATTGTTCTAGATGTGAGCCAATCAACTTTTGCCTTGAAGACCTTCTTTCGGCTCAAAGTGCCTGTGTGAGATCATGGTAGATTTTTGTATTGCCCTTATTAGTTATATTTTCTCAATAATGTAGTTCACGTTTCACTAATTTTGTCTTCTGCTGTTAGTCAAACAATAGTGCAAAATAAAGGTGCAAAAGTGTTTTTGCTGCTTTTCTTTCTAGGAATACAATAGAGTTGAAATTCTGACTTAGTGAGCTAATTCTAAGTAATGTTTCCACTTTCTTGTCCATTTAAAAAATTGATATAGGGGCAGCTGGTGGCTCAGTTGGTTAAGCATCAAACTCTTGGTTTTGGCTCAAATCATGATCTCAGGGTTATGAAATCGAGCCCCAGCTCAGGCTCCGTGCTCAGTGGGGAGTCTGCTTGAGATTCTCTCTTTCTCCCTCTCCCTTTGCCCCTCCCCACCCACATGCTTACTCACTCTTGTGCTCTCTCTCAAATAAATAAATAAATCTTTAAAAAAAAAGCTAATGCAACAAACCATTGAATATCTATTATATATCTGAAGGCTATAGTTAACCTCTAGTAAATCATTTCTTAAATTTCTTCTTAAATCATTTCTGACTTGCACATATAATTTAAAGGGTTGATGAAGTCTTTTCAGTTTAATTGTAATAATGAATAAATAGTGAGTTGGGCTGGCTTAACATGAATGGAAATTTTCCAAACTTAAAACATTGAAATATTGTAGATATTAACTTTTTTATTTTTTTCCATAATAGCATTGGTAAATAATAATTTTCTAAGATCTAAATGCTTAAAAGCAACTAAGATAGAAGGGATTTCCTTTATATATCATTCTTTTATGACTAAAAGTTTTAATATCTTAAAGGAAAAAAGTTAAAGCCACATTAACTGTGTTTGTGAAGTGTAAAACCTTTCTCTTCACACTAATGAAGGGGGAAAATAGAATAAGATTCTAGAACAGGTAATAATTACTAAATTCTTTTTGGCTCAATTTCTCTTCTCTAGTGTTACATATGAGTATAATTTGTATGTTGTCTTTCAGTTGATGGGAAAGTTGCTATGGAACAGGTTATGAATGCAGTGAAATCTTTCACAGGTTAGTGATACATTAGTAATAAACTGGGGGCCCCACAGCTTTATAATAGTTTCTGCTTTTCTGTGGTGTTTTTCCAATATCCTGCCACTAGATCCAATAGAAAGTTTTAATCTTAGATTATGTAAATTTAAGTTTGGCAAAAGGAAGTAAAAGTAAAACAATACAAAAAAATACCTACAAGACTAAATCTTGGTAAGATCCTGCATTCTATAGAGTTTTACTTCCTAATAAAATGTTTCCCTGTGTGAAAACAGTGAACAAAACCAAAAGACAACTGACAGAATGGGAGAAGATATTTGCAAATGACATATCAGATAAAGGGCTAGTGTCCAAAATCTATAAAGAACTTAGCAAACTCAACACCCAAAGAACAAATAATCCAATCAAGAAATGGGCAGAGGACATGAACAGACATTTCTGCAAAGAAGACATCCAGATGGCCAACAGACACATGAAAAAGTGCTCCATATCACTCGGCATCAGGGAAATACAAATCAAAACCACCATGAGATATCACCTCACACCAGTCAGAATGGCTAAAATTAACAAGTCAGGAAATGACAGATGCTGGCGAGGATGCGGAGAAAGGGGAACCCTCCTACACTGTTGGTGGGAATGCAAGCTGGTGCAACCACTCTGGAAAACAGCATGGAGGTTCCTCAAAATGTTGAAAATAGAACTACCCTATGACCCAGCAATTGCACTGCTGGGTATTTACCCTAAAGATACAAACGTAGTGATCCGAAGGGGCACGTGCACCCGAATGTTTATAGCAGCAATGTCTACAATAGCCAAACTATGGAAAGAACCTAGATGTCCATCAACAGACGAATGGATAAAGAAGATGTGGTATATACACAATGGAATACTATGCAGCCATCAAAAGAAATGAAATCTTGCCATTTGCGACGACGTGGATGGAACTAGAGGGTATCATGCTTAGCGAAATAAGTCAATCGGAGAAAGACAACTATCATATGATCTCCCTGATATGAGGGAGAGGAGATGCAACATGGGGGGTTGAGGGGGTAGGAGAAGAATAAATGTAACAAGATGGGATTGGGAGGGAGACAAACCATAAGTGACTCTTAATCTCACAAAACAAACTGAGGGTTGATGGGGGGAGGGGGTTGGGAGGGGGGGTGGGGTTATGGATATTGGGCAGGGTATGTGCTATGGTGAGTACTGTGAAGTGTGTAAACCTGGCGATTCGCAGACCTGTACCCCTGGGGATAAAAATATATGTTTATTAAAAATAAAATAAAAAAAGAATGTTTCCCTGTGTGAAACTTTAAGCAGGCACAGTAAATGGCACTGTGAATTTTCAAAGGATTGAGTTAACATTGTCAACATTTCCATTATTAATAAAATCACATAACACTTTCTTACATTAGCCACCTATGTGGATTAACTTGAACAGTAATAGAAATGAATTTATTTTTCCCCAAAGTTAAAAAGATCCCCTTACCTATTAGTACTGAAAGATCAACTAAGATTTCAATACTATGTAATGAATGAGGACTGTGTTGTGCTTTTGTTATTCAACCTAAAACTTGAGATCATCAATAATATGTATACCTATCTCTAACTTTTTGAAGGTGAAAAGGTTGATTTGGATAACTTGGAAAATGTACTGAAAAATATGGGGATTGAACTCACTGATCCTGAATATACAAAGCTGGTGAAAGCACTGCCCGTTAGTGGTAAGCCTAAAAAAATGCAGCCAGAACCTTAACTAGATTCTGTACAAGCCTGAGAGCAAAAGCCTAAAGCTTTAGAATTTAATGCCTAAGGACTACTAGAAAATAGAAACCTTGGGTTATTTTTAAAAACCTGTCAGCCAGGTTGTTTTACAAAGTGAATGTTTTGTACTCTCCAAAAATGTGAAAATCATAAAATACAAAGATTGATGAATTGTCCCACATTAAAGGATATCAAGAGGGAGCACCTGGTTACTCAGTCAATTAAGCATCAGTCTTTGGCTCAGGTCATGATTCCTGCCTTGGGCTCCCTGCTCAATGGGAAGTCTGCTTCTCCCTCACCCTCTGTCCCTCCCCACTGCTTGTGGGGAGTGTGCTTTTGCTTTCTCAAATAAATAAAGTCTTAAAAAAAAAAAAGCCATGACAACTTAATGGTTAATTGTTATAGATGACATCAGTGGAGCAATTGGTGAAATTGAGTAAATTTTGTGCATTAGTTGGGTGTGCTGCACCAATTTTAATCTTTTAATTTGGATAATTATACTGTGGTTGTGTGAGAAGTGTATATATATGTGTGTATATATATGTATGTATATATATTTTTAAATTTTTATTTAAATTCAATTAAATCAACATATACTATATTATTAGTTCCAGAGGTAGAATTTAGTGATACATCAGGTGCATACTTTTTTTAAAGAAAATACACACTAAAGGATTCAGGGGTTAAGGGCATTGTGTCTGCAACTCACAAACATTCAGGAAAAAAATAACATTCACATACAGAAAGGATGACAAAACAAAATGGTAAAATGTTAACACTTGAAAAATCTGGGTGAAGAGCAAAAATTTTTTGTACTATTTTTGCCATTTTCTGTAAGTCTCAAACCATATTAAAATAAAAAGCTACAATTAAAAAATTAATAAAGCTCTGTCAGTGTCATATCGATTTTGGCTTGAGACTCTGAACTCTCCAGTGAAAACCTGCCATGATAAGGTAAGCAATGACCCAAATGTTGCTTTAAAATGATTTTAATATTTTTAGATGGTTGAGTTTTTTGGTTCCTATTATTTTAACTTTTTATTTCTATTTTGACATAATTTCAGACTTACAGAAAAGTCTTAAGAATAGTACAAAGATTCACAAATTTGTTCAGTTTACCCATTTGTTTTATCATTTATTCACACCCTCCCTTTCTCCCCAACACACACACACACACGTGCATGCACACTTTTTTCCTGAATCACTTGCAGAAATATTACCATCAAATACCCAGAAATAATAAATTCACAAGATTTAAAACCTCTGCATCAGAAAAAAAAAAAACACAATTTTAAAAAAGCATTTGTGTCAGGTATGACAAAGACATAATGAAGAGCTTCTTAAGGACCTTTATGGTAAGTAAAAAGACAACCAAATGTAAGAATGGACACTGGACAAGGAACATCAACATGTGTGTGTGTAAATCGGTGTGAAATACCTGAAACACTTTTTTTTACAACCATGTGTATTTCAGCATGATAGAATTCTGCTAAAAATAGTCTTATGAGACAAAGTGTACATTTGTACATTTAAAGATTTCGCATTCCTTTAGTGCTACTTCAAGGTAAAACAATAAAATTCTTGGACAAATTGTTATTCTTTTTGAATATAAGAAATAAATTGTATTCTTATGTATTCCCTTATAAATTTCCTATCATAAACCAGCTCCATTTTTTTTAAAACAGATGATGGAAAGGTGTATCAAAATAGAATATTAGATGCCATGAAGTCTTTAAAAAGTGAGTAAGAATTCTAAGGTATTGTTGTTTTTGTCTGAAATCTTTAGGCTTTGCTAAAGATTTTGAGTCCTGTGTCTCTCTTTATATTTTTAGGCCTTACTTTTGCTTCTTTCCATATATTTTCACTTGACAGAGAAATGGTGTCTGTATTTTTATCTTCATAGGAAATAACATACTTGAAATTTTCCTGATTTTGTTCCAAAATAAATAACTGGTATCTGGATATGTGCAGCAAAATTGAAGTAGAGGATTAGTTTCACTTTCCCATATTAGGAAAGTTGTCCAGCAACGGACAACAGCCAATCTTGGAGTCTGAGCAATGAAATAAATGCTTCTTACTATGTGTTAGGACTATTAGAAATAACGGAAGAGTAGGTGCCAGTTGCCATTAAGTCTGGTAATCTTGTTAAGAACTCCTTTTCTATGTAGATTTGTCACCAATATAGGTTTTAAAGAAATGTATGCAAAAACAATGAATACTGTTACGCTGAAAAGAAATGAAAAAAAAATTAAAAAATTAAATAAGGGACAGAGTATACCTAAAAAAAAAAAAGAAAAAAAAAAAGAAATGTATTCCATTTCCATTGTTCCTACTGACTTTCTTTGTCCTCTTGGACAAGTCAAATGGAAATTATAGTCTTATCAGGAATGTCAGTAACAATCCAAAGATACAAATCATATTTTTTGCTGTCTCTTTTATTATAAATATCTATACATACTCATTAAAAACATCCAAAGGCATGAATGTATTTTTCATGTTTTAGATCATTTAGTTACTCTCCTGTTCCTTTTCTGCCTTTCTTAAGGAGGAAAAGTTGGTATCAACAACCTGATACCTCTTCTGGAAAAAATGGGTATCAAGCTCACAGAAAAAGAACTTGCACAGCTGAGAAAAAATCTACCTGCTGATGGTATGGATAACAGATAACTATTGTCAGTCCCTAAAAGGGACTTTTTTCTGTCTTGTACATGATAATTTCTAACACTAGATTTAGTTAGTGGTATAATAAATGCTCAAAATCCTGGGGAACCCTAAAATGAGGAACAAGGCACAGATGCCTACTGATGTTACTGCCACACAACATTGTTTTAAAAGTTCTAGCTACTTCAGTGAGAAAGTAAGATTAAATAGTATCAGGAAAGACACGATATTATCTTTAAATCAGATGACATGATTATGTGTCTAGGAAACCCAAGAAGCACACAACCTAAAGGAAATCTATTAAAACTATTGAGTCTTCAATAAGACATTTTTGTTCAGGTTGGCTCAACATAAGATAAATGTGCAAAACTTAATTGCTTTCCCTAAGCTCGCAATAAACAAGTAGAAATAGAAATGGGAAAAATATCAAACCATAAAATATCTAGGAATGAATTTTCTAAGAAATAGGCAAACTGAACATAAAAAAGAAGAAATATGATTCATATGAAGAAAACTATAAAATCTTAAATGGAACCTAAAACAAAAAATTAATGTCCTTGAAGCACCAACATACAAGATCAGATATGTTAAATCAGACTCACATGAAACAGAGATCTTATCAAGTATCAAGCTTTACTAAATAATGTCAAGGATAAAAGCAATCAAAAAATCAAAACAGGTCCAAGATGTCAAAGACAGCTCCATAGTTTTCTTCCTTCCCATGTTGGACATACCATTCTGACCCAGAATAGATGAAGTCTCTGTACGAAGACCACAAGGTCGCCTTACACAACAGAAGGATTTAAATTATGAAGCCTCTTCAGAGAGTTCTATAGACTGTGTTACATTTCCAGTGAGCCATGCCTCATAAGTCATGGGCTCTATTTACTGTAGGTTATTCTTAGCGAGAGACTTAATGTTAAGGACATTTCTAACATAAAGCCTCTTCCTATAACAAGTATCATTAGTCTGTTTATCTAGAGGATCATTTGACAAAGATATTAAAGATATTAAAGTCACTTGCCTTCTTTTCTTTCCTCTAAAGGCATTCCCCTCAGTAAGGGAAGTTAATGGATTATAGACCATCTGCTTTAACACTTTCCTCTCAGAAATATTTAATATAGAATATTTAATATAAAATTTTCAGAATCCCAGTGGGGTGTTATCATAAGAACTTAGAAATGATTTAAAAGAACAAATGAAAGAAGAAATTCCCAACTATAGCCAAGAAAATTATGAAAAAAGAAAACTAGAATGGAGATTTGCCTTATCATATATTAGCACTTACTATAAAACTACTATGTAATCAAAACAAAATTTCATTGGCAAGTAATAAATAAACAAATAGATGTAACAAAATAGTTAAAAAAATAGAGCCCAGTAGAATGGCTATCTTGATTCATATTAAAGAATGATTTTAAAATAATATTGGCTGGGGCACCTGGGTGGCTCAGTGGGTTAAGGCCTCTGCCTTCGGCTCAGGTCATGATCCCAGGGTCCTGGGATCGAGCTCCACATCGGGCTCTCTGCTCAGCGGGGAGTCTGCTTCCTCCTCTCTCTCTGCCTGCCTCTCTGCCTACTTGTGATCTCTGTCTGCCAAATAAACAAAGAAAATCTTTAAAAAATAAAAATAAAATAAAATAGTATTGGCTATCTGTCTAAAAGAAAAAAATTAGAAACCGCCTTACATTACAATATAAACAAAAATACTTCCTATGTGAATTGAAGCTCTAAATATAAAATATAAATAAATTAATTTATTGGTAAAAATTGGGGGACTATTTTGTAACATTAAGTTGAGGGAGACTTTCTTAAATAACACAGTTATTCAGAAGTAGGAAAAGAAAAAAAAATCATGAGTTTGTGGGGTTTTTTTAAGATTAAACATATAAAGGAGATCATACAGTATTTGCCTTTCTCTGTTTTATTTCACTTAGCCCTCAAGGTCTATCCATATTATTGCAAATGGTAGATTTTCTTCTTATTTATAACTAAATAATATTCCATTGTATATATACACAACATTTTCTTTATCCATTCATCCACTGATAGATTGCTTAAGTTGTTTCCATGTCTTTGCTGTTGTAAATTATGCTACGTGGATGTGGGGGTGCAGATATCTCTTCAAGATAGTGATTTTGTGGGACGCCTGGGTGGCTCAGTTGGTTGGACCACTGCCTTCGGCTCAGGTCATGATCCCAGAGTCCCGGGATCGAGTCCCACATCGGGCTCCCAGCTCCATGGGGAGTCTGCTTCTCCCTCTGACCTTCTCCTAGCTCATGCTCTCTCTCTCACTGTCTCTCTCTCAAATAAATAAATAAAATCTTTAAAAAAAAAAAGATAGTGATTTTGTTAACTTTGGATGTATACACAGAACTGTAATTGCTGGATCACATGGTAGTTCTGTTTTAATTTTTTGAGGAACCTTCATATATTTCACATTGGCTGTACCAATTTTCTTTTCTTTTTTTTTCTTTAATTTATTTAACAGAGAGAGAGAGAGATCACAAGTAGGCAGAGAGGCAGGCAGAGAGATGGGGGGAAGCAGGCTCCCTGCTGAGCAGAGAGCCTGATGCAGGGCTTTATCCCAGGACCCTGAGATCATGACCTGAGCTGAGGGCAGAGGTTTAACCTACTGAGCCACCCAGGCGCCTGGTTATACCAATTTTCACTTTCACCACAGTACACAAGGTTTCCCTTTTCCCCATGTCCTTGCCAGTACTTGTTATCTCTTGTCTTTTTGATACTAGCCATTCTCACAGGTGTGAGATGATATCTCGCTGTGGTTTTGATTTGCATCTCCCTGATGATTAGTGAGGATGAGCCACTTTCTCGTAGATTTGTTGGCTATTTGAATACCTTCTTTGGGAAAATAACTTTCCAGGTCCTTCACCCATTTTTAAATTGTATTATTTTATTTCTATGCTGTTGAGGTATATCAGTTCCCTATATAGTTTAGATATTAACCTCTTACCAGATACATGGTTTGTAAATATTTTCTTCCATTCTATAGGTTACCTTTTTACTTTGTTGATTGTTTCTTTTGCTGTGCAGAGAAGCTTTTCAGTCTGATGTAGTCCCACTTGTTTATTTTTTTATGTTGTTGCTTGTGCTTTGGTGTCACATCCAAAAAATCATTGCCAAGACCAGCATCAAGGAGCTTTTTCTCAATTTTCCTTGGGAGTTTTATCATTTTCAGGTCTTACATTTAAGTCTTTAGTTCATTTTGAGCTGATTTTTGTAAATGGTCTAAGACATGAGTCTAATCTCATTCTTTAACATGTGAATACCCAGTTTTCCAAGAACCGTTTAATGAAGACACTTCCTTTTCTCCACTAAGTATTCTTAGCTCCCTTGTCAGATATTAGTTGGCCATGTATGTATAAGTTTATATCTAAGCCATTAATTTTCTTTCATTGGTCTAAAGCATGTGTGTTGTATGTCAATACCATACTCTTTTGATTACTATAGATTTGTAATATAGTTTGAAATAAAAAAGTGTGATCCTCCAGCTTTGTTCTTCTTCTGAGGATTGGTTTGTCTTTTGTGGTTCCAAATGAATTTTAGGGTTATGTTTTATATATCTGTCAAAAATGCCATTGGACTCCTGATGAGAATTGCATTGAATTTGTAGGCAGCTTTGGCTTAGTATGGACATTTTAGCATTATTATTTTTTCCAGTCTTTGAACACAGGATATCTTTCCATTTATTGGGTGTCTCTTCCAAAATTATTCCTAAGCCCTTAATTGTTTGTGATGCTATTGTAAATGAGATTGTTTTATTTCTTTTTCTGATAATTCGTTACTAGTGTAGAGAAACACCACTGATTTTTATGTGTTGATTTTGCATCCTGCATCTTTACTGAATTCATTGATTAAATCTAACAAGATTTGTTGGTTTTGGTTGTTTTTTTGTTTTGTTTTGTTTTGTTTTTTAGTCTTTAGGATTATCTGTATCTAAAATCATGTGATCTGCAAATAGAGACAATTTTACTCTTCCTTTCTGGTTCTGATGCCTTTTATTTCTTTTTCTTGCCTAATTTTTCTGGCTAAGACTTAGAGTACTGTGTTGAATAGAAATAGTGGACATGAGCACCTTTGTCTTATTCCTGATTTTAGAGAAAAGGCTTTCAACCTTTCACTACTTAGTATGATGTTAGATGTGGGTTTGTCTACAGATGGCCAGAGCTAATGGCTGGGTTCTTCACTCAGACACTGCTGCAAGAGGAACTGTAGGGTGACCGACACAGCCTCTGGAATGCTCTCAATAGGTTTCCTGGTCAGGTGGGACAGAAGGCTATACTCAGCAATAGGCAGAAGCCATGAATTTGCCTTCTTACCTGGGTGGGGTGGCAGAACAGGCCCCAAGACCAGGGTGGCTTATTGGCTGGGACCCAAATCAGGCAGAGTTCCCAAGCAACCAGCTTGGCTCTGCAGATGGGCAAAGCCACTGTCTAGGATAGCTACTCAGGTACTGCTGCTAGGAGAAACAGTCTGCCAAGATCCAAATTCTGGTTGCTATAAGTTATTCTCCCTTCCCCCATTTCAATCTGATCTCCATTGGTCAAGTCCCACAGATTCCTCCCACATTATCTATGGGACAAGACCCAACTGGGTCTTCCAGGAAGCAATCCACAATTCTGGAGGAGTTAGATGTCCACCTTGGGCTCTCTTTTTCCCAACAGAGAAAATGTAGCTCTGGGAGGCCCTCTCAGTGCAGCACTATACCAGCCTGAGAGAGGGTTAGTACAGTTCGAGTGTAGCCGATTCTCTTACCCTTCAGTCTCTATAGTTCAGGGAGGTGCTTCACCCTTATTCTCATATCCTATATTCTGGGATTTTCATAATGGTGACTTATCTGTGGATACTTGCAAGTGGTCTTTTTGTGAAGACCCAACTGAATTTGGGAACAACCTATGTCACCATCTTGATGACATCACTCTATATTTCAATGCAAATGTAATTTTGCAATGATAAAAGTAATTATAATTTAAAGAAAGTTAAAAGAAAATACAAATCAGTCCACATCATTCCTGAACTTCCCTTCAATGATTCTATATAGCCTAGTAGATGAAGGCTAAGCTTCTTAAAATAGTTTACAAATCCCTCAATAATCTCAGCCCAACCTGACTCTCTTATATCAGCTTTCCTCTTCCAAATCCATACTTTATGGAGGGCACCTATTGCATGGAGCACTGGGTGTGGTGCATAAGCAATGAATTCTGAAACACTGAAAATAAATTTATAAAATAAAATATTTTTTAAAAAATTAAAAAAAATCATACTTTATTCTTCATGTTGGACTGACTATAGTTCTCCATACCTTGCTTATGTATACAATGTATATATTGTGCCTAGGTTTTTGGCAGGTTTTGTTTTGTTTTGTTTTGTTTCTACATTTCTCAGACTCTCTTCCATGTGGAAGGCTCTTTCTACGCATTCCCCTTTCCTTTAGTTAAAGTCTGATATTTTAACTTGTTCATGTACTACATACTCCAAGATACAATCATTTAACACCCTAGTTCCACCCAGTAGTGGTTCCTATATGAGCTGTGGCCCTCATGGTTCCCCATTATCTGACCAATACCAATGATCCAGAAACACTGGAAAAGGTACCTTTTTCTTTCTGCAAACTCCAATATCCAAGACATCTTTTTGCAAATACGCAGATCCCTGAAATTCAGAGATTTAATGAAAGTGTGGGTAAAATTATGATATTAGTGGAACTTAACTATCATTTTCCATCAATATATGTCCTTTATATATGTTTTTGGAGCTCATGACATTGATTACATGTCTCAATTTTCCCCTTTCAAAGCTGATGGAAAAGCTGATCTGAGTGAAGTAATGGATGAAGTGAAAGCTATTACAGGTGAGTGAGAAGTTAATATAAACATAGAAGCCTAATTTTTATAGTAACTGCTATGCTAATTCTATCATTTTTACCTCCTATTTGTTTAATGTTTTCATATCCAGTAGCCCAGAAGTCAGAGTATTTTCTGATGTTATTTTCCACTAAAACACTTCATTTTCCTTATTTTAAGACAGCCAAAATCTACAATAAAAGGTGAAATGATCTTTGGAAGAGACCGTGATAATCACTTAAAGAAGAAATAATATTTCCTTATGTCAATAGAATTAAGATACACTGTCTGCAGTTTTCTAACTAACAAAAGAGATATATAATGCCCATTTCTTATCATTGTCATTTTGAGTATGTTAGTTCAAGCCTTCCAAGAAGCAGGATTGCATGTGAAGGACATTATTATGGGAAATGCCTAAGAGAAAATAAGGAGGGGAGGTGAAAACACTGGGAGGCTGTCAGAGTGCAGTGCAAATCTGACACCAAGTGAAGGAAAAAGGAAGAAAAGTTTGGGTGAAAGCATCCAAGACTGCCATGCAGTCTGAGGAAGGTCTGGCAATACTATTTTCAAGAATCCTCTGGTCACGGGCACCTGGGTGGCTCAGTCGGTTAAGCCTCTGCCTTCAGCTCAGGTCATGGGATGGTCAGGTCATGGGATCAGGTCAGGCCCTGGGATTCAGCCTCACATCAGGCTCCCTGCTCAGCAGGGTGTCTGCTTCTCCTTCTCCCTCTGCTCCTCCACCCAACTTGTGCTCTTGCTCTCTCCCCCTCAAATAAATAAATAATCTGTTTTTTAAAAAAAAATCCCCTGGTTAAAGTCTTCATATTCCCCAGAAACTAGGCTCCCTTAGGAGCTGCGCCCAACCCTTGACCAGTGCCAATGGTAGGTGTGGATTTTGTGCAAAAAACACAGATTAATTTCAAAGCAGAAGATGGGGCCCTTGGTTAATTATGTTCTCCATAGTTGGAAGTCCTGCAGGTACATTATCATGATTACCAGTGAGATTGCCCTCTCTTATTAGCCTTTAGAAAACCAATTATGTTTCTGTGAATGACATTACCTCAATGTAATTGGTCAGAGCTCAGCAACCCTCACTTCCCCCAGCTCATCCTCATTTTGTATGGGCATCATAATTTAGTTTTATTATTTGCAATCATTTGATTGTACTTAAATTCATTGGATGTCATTATTTTAATCTTTTTATTAAGGAGAAAAGGCTGATCTCAACAGTGTGAAAACTGTTCTGGAAAACCTGGGGAAAGATCTCAAAGATAAAGTATTCTTGGACCTGATAAAACGTCGTCCTTCTAAGGGTAAACGTTTTAAATACTAATGTGACCAAAAAGAGGCTTTAGATTTCGGTGTCTGTGAGAACCTCTAAAATTATTTCCTCAGTTCCAGGAAAAAGAAAGTCTATCTAAAAAAATTTTTTTAGAATGTCCATTTATACATGAAATGAATCCCTATCTACACAGTTTTATTTTTAGATTGGGAAACAGCATTTTCATTATGATGAGCGTTATTATCAAGAACGAAAAATAAAGGGGGTGATCTGGGATTTGTAGAAAGAGGAAAAGGATTGTTTAGAAGTGAAAAAAGCGAGTTTGGGCAGAAGAAAAGGGGCATGTGTGTTGTTGAATGCCTGATGTGCTAAATTTCACCCAATTTTCTCTCAAAAATTTTTATAAGAGATTTCTAGTGAAAACTCTTGAAAAACCATTTATCCTAAGAGTATCCTAATGATTTTCCACATTTCTCTGTGACTTCAATTCTGCCTTTTCTTATAGAAGATGACAAGATCTTTCAAAACAGGTTGCTAGAAGTTGTGAAGTCTCTAAAAGGTATGTGAGCAGCATAATGAAGTGCAGACAAGTACAGCATCTCCGCATTTATATACTGTTTCCAAGACATTAGTGGATGCTGCTCTCTCTCTACACTGATTGTAAATTTATGCTCCCACTGAACATCAAGCTTCACTTAGCTGCCAATCTTTTACTTTATATCTAGGAAGAAAATCTTGTACTTTTCCAAGATTTTCCAAACTTTTCAAGAAAACAAATACCAAATTTCAAGTTGGATAGCAAAATGTAACAGAAAAGGTTAGCACTGACTCAGGGAAATGAATCAGCTGCCAACAAGTACTAAACTGGGAGTTCGGTCATCAGATTAAATATTTTTACTACTTTACTTCTGAACAAATAACAAAATATTGTTCAGAAGTAAAACAGATTTTCCTCCAGAACTTGAATTCGCTTAGCATTTATTCAGTGCTGTTTAAAACCTTGTGTTCTATAGTCTGGTCCCCAAGACAAGTCTCAAGAGAAGGACCTTAATTCTAATGTCATAGCTGACTTTCTCTATAGACATAAGGTCCTTAGTCTCTTGTTCTAAAATTGATGGTTTTTTTTTCCCCACACTTTACAACAAGAATCATTAACCCTACTACTTGGGGAGGGGGGATGTCTATGAATAGGCTTTAAAGAATATATGACCCCCCTGAAATTGTATGCAATCTTTGTGAATACGGATATATAGTTCATGAAATTCACAACAAGGTTTAAGAACCTCTTTTTTGGAGTTACTTAATTTTCTTCATGGGCTGTCTCTCTCCTTAGACGGGAAATTCAATGTCAACGACTTGAGTGCTATACTGGATAATATGGGAATCAAGATATCAGATAAGGAACTTAAGGCTCTGACTAAAAATCTCCCTGCTGATGGTGAGCAAGTTTTCAGATACCATAGTTACATGCTGGGAGAGTTTAAGAACCATAGCCAGTGGTCTGAGGGAAAAGGGCCTTAGGAATGGTAATCTACCCTGAAAATAATCAAGAAGCTATAAATATCAGCAAAACAAGTAACCAGCATACAAGCAGGCAATTACCAAAATCAACATGAAAACATCGCACTTTGTATGTATGTCTTTTATGCTCTTTATCCATCTTATGTTTGCTAGAAAACAGTCTTCCACATTTTGAATAGAAAAATGCAGGCAACTTAGATGATGGTACTTCCGAATGTCTTCCGATTACTAACACATATGGGTTTGAAATATTATAAAACTCTAAGTAACATTTATATTACTGAAATGGTATATTTTTATATTTAAGTTTTTCTTTCTAATATTAAAGAAGGAAATAAAAATTGCATAAATCAATAGCCTAGAAAAATATTGTTCAGTAGATATTTCTTAAATAAGCATAAATGAGGTACTTAAGATAGTGCCTGGCACAAAGTTAATAAGATTTATTATCTTTACTCCCATGTTTTCTTTCACAGTATTTTCTGAGTCTTTTTTATCTCATGTGACTTTGATTTTCTCCTATAGTTGATAGGAAGATTTCATTAAAAAGACCAATGAATGAAATGAAAGCTAATTTTACAGGTAAATGAGAAGTTAAGGTAAATCTAGGGCTTCAGCCCTTTATATTAGTTTTTTAAGTAGCATTTCTACTATCTTACTTAATTCTGATGTTTCATTATTAAATACATGCTTCTAAGACCCCTTGGGTTGGCATTAGGAAGGCTTCTGCAATAGAATACAAGACTATATGTTAATTTTAAATCCTAAGTTTTCTGTTGCTTATGTAAGTAAAGGCTTCATGTCACAAATGTTTAACTGAACATAATCTAGAAATGTATATGGTAAAGCTTAGAAATGATTAAGATAATGTATTCACTGAAATCATCAATAATTCTTGCCAAAACAATCAGATGTTTTTGAAGAATAATTTAGATACAAATCTACATTATTTTAATTCACTCAACAGATTTTATTCTGGAAGTTGTCTTTTCCAACTTCAGAAAACACTCCCTTTAATTTATATTAAATACGGTATTTTATAAATACCATAAATCATTCTCAATGGTTCTACAATTGAGACTATCTTTGCCTAACTCTTCATCTTGAAATTGGCATCTCATTAAGGGGCAAGAGAGTGTATCTTATAACTTGAGATACTCTGAGAGTACCAGAAGCTCATACATGTACCATCCCCCCTCTTGAAAGGTGAGACGATTGATCCTAGTGACTTGAAAAATTTCCTGGGAAGCCTGGGGATTGAGCTCACAGATGAGGAAAAAGAGGAACTGCTGAAAACCCTGCCAGTTGATGGTGAGCTATCATAGAAGGGCCATGGTCTTTTGTGGGTCTTTATGTCTGTGTAAATATCTCCAAATTCATTTCTGTTTATTTTTCTTCAAAAGTACGAAAGAAAAAATATTAAATTGAGTTCTAAGGTATATAGCAACCTGAAGGTATATAGCAACCTGTCTTAGCATTTATAATGGAAATTAAGTAACCCTTTAGACAAGAGTGGACATTAATAACTAAACATGTTGTTATTTGTCAAGCCACTAATTTGTTTATAGCTTGAGAAGGGAAGAGAGAGAGATTGGAGATCCATGAAGAAAAAAATAAAGATAGGAAGCAGAAATAAAAAGAAAGGGAAGTTCTATATGATTTCACTCATATGTGGAATTTAAGAAATAAAACAGATGGACATAGGGGAAAGGAAGGAAAAATAAAATAAGATAAAAACAGAGAGGAAGGCAAACCATAAGAGATTCTTAACTATAAGAAACAATTTGTGGGTTGCTGGAGGGGGGGTTGGTGAGAGATGGGGTAACTGGGTGATGGGCATTAAGGAGGGCACATGATGTAATGAGCACTGGGTGTTATATGCCAGTGATGAATAACTTAATTCTACCCCTGAAACTAATAACACTGTATGTTAACTAAACTGAATTTAAATTTTAAAAATTGGAAAAAAAAAAAAAAGAAAGAAAGAAAGAAAGAAAGGTTGGCTATACTCATGTTTGAGCAAGTAGACTCCCTCGGGTACTGGAATAGGAAGGTTTGTCACCATGAAAGAAGTTTCTGTTTCCAAACTTTGCTATATAAGATGAAGTAATCTAAAAATTAGAGACAAGTCTTCTTTTTTTTTTTTTTTTTGAGACAAGTCTTCTTAAATGTTTTTTCTGAAATTATTTAATTCAGGCCATTTTTGTGATTCTATGTTAGTTTCACCATTACATGAATTACGGCTTTTTTCACAGCTGCTGGGAAGGTATATCAGGATGGGTTGCTGAAGGGTATGAAATCTCTCTATGGTAAGTAGGAAACCCAGTTAAAATTCATATTGTCTGACTTCCCCAACTTGACACCATTCATTTATGAATCCTGGCTCCTTGCTTTGGTATCATTACTTATTTATTATTGTTTTCAGTATATCCACATTTTAACCAGTAACAGCATATATATTTATCTTATAGGAAATTCCATATACTCGCATTTTTTTTTCAACTGTGTACATCCCTCTCCCACCAAAAAAACAATCAAACCTAGGAAGTCACAGCATAAGAGAAAGGAAGGGTTAGCCTTGTTCAAGGGATTTGGTCAGTTCTATGGGTAGCTAATATAGAAACTCATGCAAAAAACATTATATATATACAGCCCCTATTTATTACGTACAAGTATTAGATTGGTCGTCTGCAGTTTCACTTTCTTAAACTGCTTAATTTGTTTTGTTATATAGGCTTGTTATTTTTTTTTTAAGATTTTATTTATTTATTTGACAGACAGAGATCACAAGTAGGCAGAGAGGCAGGCAGAGAGAGAGAGAAGAGGAAGCAGGCTCCCTGCTGAGCAGAGAGCCCGATGCAGGGCTCGATCCCAGGACCCTGAGACCATGACCTGAGCCGAAAGCAGAGGCTTTAACCCACTGAGCCACCCAGGCGCCCCTATATAGGCTTGTTATTAAGACAAGATCTAACTTTAACTGTTTTCCTGATTTTGTATACTTGAACAGGTCTGTTTGGGATTTGGGCTTTGTTCAAAGGTTATTATACAAAGACACAAAATTTCTCTTTTTTGTTCTGTTTTACTTTAATAGAATTTATGATTATTATATTCATTAGGGCTTTATTAAAGAAGCAAAATCACTATGAGAGACATGGAATAAGAGATTTGTTGTAAGGATTCGATTTTGTGCACTTGTGAGAGCGGGTAAAGAAGTCTTTGAAAACTGTCACCTCTCCTTTTGGTGGTGGGCCTATGGCCCTGAAATCAACATAGTCAGCAATGCCAGCACTCAGGAGGGAAAACTGGTATGAAAAAGTTGGATAGTGGGACGCCTGGGTGGCTCAGTTGGTTAAGCAGCTGCCTTCGGCTCAGGTCATGATCCCAGCGTCTTGGGATCGAGTCCCACATCGGGCTCCTTGCTTGTCAGGGAACCTGCTTCTCCCTCTGCCTCTGCCTGCCATTCTGTCTGCCTGTGCTCGCTCGCTCTCCCTCTCTCTCTCTGACAAATAAATAAATAAATAAAAATCTTAAAAAAAAAAAAGTTGGAGAGAACAAGAAAAAACTAGAACCCATGAGGACAAACTGGAATTCATGTCTCTCTTGTTTCTCCCACCCTTAAGACTGTAAGTGACCTGAGAAAGAAACTGGCATCTCTCTCCAAGGAGATAGACATGTGCTTAGCCCAAGACTAGAAGTGGTGAGAGTCAGATCTGGATGCGTGGTTTCCGCCCTCTGCCAACAAGGCGATCCAGAAGATTAAGAACATTATCAGGGGCTGTAATGGCACCTGGAACCCGACACCGACATTTATGATTGATTGATTGTAATATTTTTTGAGAGAGAAAGAGAGTGTGTGTGAGCCAGGGCAGGGATGTGGTGGGGAGTAGGAGCAAAGGAAGAGGTGGAAAATCTTTTTTTTCTTTTTTAAAGATTTATGTATTTATTTGACACAGAGAGTGAGATCACAAGTAGGCAGAGAGGCAGGTAGAGAGAGAGGGGGAAGCAGGCTCCCTGCTGAGCAGGGAACCCGATGTGGGTCTTTATTCCAGGACCCTGAGATCATGACCTGAGCCGAAGGCAGAGGCTTAACCCACTGAGCCACTCAGGTGCCCCAAGGTGGAAAATCTTAAGCTCAACCTCACAACCCTGAGATCGTGACCTGAGGAGTGAGACGTTTAACTGACTGAGCCACCCCAGGGTCTCCCTGACACTGACCTTTAGAGTATAGGAGCAGCTCCTTCACTTGTGCCTTCCAGATCTCCTGCATAATTTTCTGTGGCCTGCCAGAACTCTATAGGTGAGGGAAATCCTAGAAATATAATTCCAGTTTAGCCAATTTGACATAGTCACAGTCTACCATCATCTTCCCCTTGGCAACTTGGCAGCCATATATATATATCTTTTAGCCTCTCTTATATTTCTAATAAAAACAGTAATCACAGTTTCTCATACAACCAAAACTATGCTAACCCTCTTCTCAGAATATGTTTCAAAATCCCAGCTATCACTCTAACCATCTCTAGGTTATGTTCATTTTCTAATTGACTCACATTCTTCCTTGACATCCTATAATTTAAACAATGATATAAGACTAGCTACTGTTCACAAATCTTCTGTTCACAAATCTTATGTAGATGCAGGGAAAACGGAGGAGGAAATAAAAAGAAAAGAATTGGTTAAATACTCATAACTGTTACAGTCTTGGGCAGTCCTTTAGCAACTGGTCACATGGATATAGCTAGTATTTATCTTTCCTTTTGAATTTCCATTTCATATTGCCCTCTCTGTCACCAAGCACTTAGCTGCTCCTAACTCCTTACCTGGTGGGTGATCCTAAATTTTGTTCCTGAAGGATAAGGGCCATTGTCGGACCTGTCTCTATTGTATTGCATTATTTAATTTACAATTAGCTTTAATCACAGAACAAGGGGATACCAGCAGGTGTCCTACATTCTAGACATATCTATCCCTATCCCCACTGTGTAGTAGCAGCAGCCCAGTTTCCCCTGATGGTCAGAATAAATCACTCCAACCAGTAAAGTCATCCCTTTTTTTACTTGTAGACACATAGGAACAGGAAGACAAAGTGGCTCAGATTCAGTTTTTTTTTCTTCCTCAGTCAGTTGGCCATGGGATAGTCTTTTCTTTATCAACTTTATTGGTGCATAATTGACATATAACATGTAGGTTTAAAGTATACAGTGTGATATTTGATACACTTATATATTGCAAAATGATTACACATTCATCACCTCACCTTATAAAAACCAATAAACAGAATGTTGATATGCATGCAAAATTTTGGTATAATATACTTATATACTTTTTTCATAATTCCTACATTGTCTCTTTTCTAAGGGGGGAAGGTTCGTACAAATGAGCTGGACAACACTCTAAAAAAATTGGGAATTGAGCTCACAGAAGAGGAACTTGCAAATCTCTCAGAAAACCTAGAAGTTGATGGTGAGCACTAGATATCTTCAGGGCATCTTCTATTTTGCTTTATATCTGATGTGTTTAAAAATAGATTGATTTGACAGATGCATATTAGAGAGGCTGGAGGAGAGCCTAATTTTATTTTTTTAATTTAAGTTTTTAAAATTTTAATTCCTATAAGGTTAACATACTATGCTATATTATTTCAAGTGTACGGTATAGTAATTCAACAATTCTATACATTACTCAGTGCTCATCATGACAGGTGTACTCATCAAGCCCCATCATAAATTTCATCCATTCTCCCACAGACCTCCCCTCTGGTAACCACCAGTTTGTCCTCTAT
The DNA here is from genome assembly GCF_902655055.1 of Lutra lutra. Taxonomy (NCBI): domain Eukaryota; kingdom Metazoa; phylum Chordata; class Mammalia; order Carnivora; family Mustelidae; genus Lutra; species Lutra lutra. The sequence continues at coordinate 16,236,212 of NC_062293.1, read as the reverse complement.
AGTTAAGGGTCTGTTTCTTGGTTTGTCTCCTCTCTCTTTTTGGTTTTTTGTTGTGGTTGTTGTTGTTCATTTGTTTTGTTTCTTAAATACCACAGATAAGTGAAATTGTGTGATATTTGTCTTTCTTTGATTTATTTCACTTAGCATTATACCCTCTAGCTCCATCCGCATTGTTGCTGCAAATGACAAGATCGCATCCTTTTTTATGGCTAAAAAATATTTGCCTGTGTGTGTGTGTGTGTGTGTGTGTGTGTGTGTGTGTATCACATCTTTATCCATTCGTTTATCTATGGATACTAGGAGGGGAGCCTAATTTTATTCTTTTTAAAGATTTTATTTATTTATTTGACACAAACCCCGAGAGAGAGATTACAAGTAGGCAGAGCAGCAGGTAGAAGGGGAGGGAGAAGCAGGCTCACTGCTGAGCAAGGAGACTGATGCGGATCTTGATCCTAGGACCCTGTGATCATGACCTAAGCTGAAGGCAGAGGTTTAACTGACTGAGCCACCCAGGTGCCCCTGGAGAGCCTTATTTTAAAGTCAGAGTAAATCTTGGATCATCATTACAATTAAAGTAGCATCACCTTTCCCTGTGTATACCAAGAATTGCAGAGGGTACTGTCAGGATCTAGTAGGTCTAGATAATAAGAAAGCAAAATAATAAGGATTTGAAAATCTATTTATAGAGAAGTCAACAGGCCCATTTTTCTATCTATCCTTCTGTCTACTGAAATCTTCACTCTAAAATGAATTCAAAGATTCTTATAGTGCATGAGACCTTCAGTCTCCATCTGCCCATCTGGATATATCTTCTCTCATTTTCCTTCTGTTCAAGCCATGTTGAACTATTTGTAGTTTCACACACATAGCATGATGCCCCTCTACTTTTCCCTTTTCTCAGCTTCTCCATGTGAAGTTTTTTCCATCCCTCCATATTTTAGATCAGCCGCTCTGATACATTAATATAGTTCATGCATTATCTCCTGCAGGAAGCAATCTTAAAACATACCAAGCTAGATTAATGGTCCCTTTCTCAGCTGTTTGTTGCTACATGAAGTAGAGTTTCCAGAATACCTAGTCAACTCCGATATCTTCAACTATGGCTTATAATGGCATCCAAAACACTGGGAAGAGCACAGTTTTCCTGACCCAGTTTCTAAGATATAAGAGACCTTTGTATTAACGGAGATCATTTTAACTCCCTGAGATCCAGGGAATTTTTCATGGAATTGTTTCCACAAAATATGTGTCTTATGTTTGTGTTCTGTACTTCTGACATTATTTGCATTGTGCCTTTTTTGGTAGCTAATAGGATGGTTGGTCTGAAAGAGGTGATGGATGAAGTCAAAGTTACTACAGGTAAGTGAGAAATTATCAATCCAAGACATTTAGTATTTATAGTAATTATATTTTATCATTATCCCTCAATTGCCATCTAGTTATGGCATTTATTTCCTTATTAAATTACTAACAATTCATGTATTTTCTAGTATATATTTTATTTATATATTTTGTTCTTTCCTTTAGAACAGCCAAATTCTTTTTTTTTTAATAAAGGGGCCCAGGTGCTAGGTTTGTTTTTTTTAATGTTATGTTAGTCACCATACAATATACCCAAATTCTATATTAGTAAAATAATATATGAAGTAAAATTTTGGTAAAGACTGCAGAAAACTTATAAAAGTGAGACTAACAGATCTTATTTGATATAATTATTTGAATAATTAATTGACAGTATTCTAGTTGAAAAGACAGATACACAGTGTAAGTTTCAGTGGGTTCAGAGTTGCTTTGTCATTGTCAATATGATTGTGACTTCTTTTGTTAGCATTTAAAGATCAAATTCTTTTTTTGTGAATGTCATAGTATACTTGGAGAGGTCTCATTGGCTTTCGTTCTTTATTCCGTACATATTCAAGCTATGTAGCCATCATAGATTGATTTTTCTTATTTGGAATCATTAAATGATCCTTTAAATTCATATATGTCATGATGTCTGCCTTTTTTAAGGAGGGGAGCTTGATGCTAAAGATGTGAAAACTCTTCTGAGAAACATGGGAATAGAATTCACAGATAAGGAACGTTTGAAGCTGATGAAAAGTCTGCCTTTCAATGGTAAATATTTCAAATATTGATGTGACCTTAAAGGGTTTTTAAAAGTTAGTTAACATACAGTGTAATATTAGTTTCAGTTGTAGAATTTAGTGATTCAGCACTTCCATACCCACTGTTCATCACAAGGGCCTCCTTAATCCTCATCACCTATTTCACCCATCTCCCTACCCACCTCTCCTCTGGTGACCATCAGTTTGTTCTCTATAGTTAAGAGTCTGTTTCTTGGTTTTATTCTCTCTTTTTTCCCCCATGTTCATTTGTTTTGTTTTGTTTCCTTTTGAGCTCTTTTTTAAAACTCAAATTATCCCCATTTGCTAAGATGCAAAAATAAATAAATTTAAAAATTATACCCATCTCAAAATAATTTAAATGTTTACTTATTCCTGAGGGAATTTTCCATCTATGCAGTTTATCTTTCAGTTTTGGGATAAGCATCCCCAACATACTGACTCATACCATTGAAGGGAATAAATTTCTGAGGATACCCTTACCTTGTAGATAGCTACAGGCAATTGTGGGAAGTAAACAAGGGAAAGAGGGGTGTTAACCTGTGAGGGGATAAAAGGTGAGAGGTGCTGTTACCAAAAAAGTTGTGTATATTATAGGGCACCTTGTGTGCTAAATTTTGGATAGACTTACCGTGTTATAAACTTTCCCTAATTTTCTCTCATACTTTATATTAATGGGGGAAATTTCTAGAGTATATCATGAAAATCCCAGTTTTAGTGAAATAATTTTAGTGAAAAGCCACATCATTCACCATGACCTTAAATGTGCCCTTTTTTTTTTATAGATGATAACAAAGTCTTCAAGAACAGGTTGCTAGAAAGTGTGAAGTCTCTTAAAGGTGAGTGAGAAACATAATGAGAATACAAATGAATATGAGATCTTCATTTTATACTGTTTCTGAAATATGAATTTGCTGCCATCTGTCATATATACTGATTGCAAATGTATACTTTTTTAGAGCTCAATCTTTATTTTAGCAGATAATCTCATGTTCTATCTTGGAAGTAAAGCACCACACTTTCTTGTCATTTTCCAAATTTTCAGGAAGAAAAATACCAAATTTCAAGTTTGCATAGCAAAAAAAATATAGAAAGGATTAGCAATGATTCAGGGAATTTAATAAATAGCAGAAAAAACTAGACTGAATTCATTCATCAAAAGTCAATCTACAACCGTTGAGAACTAAAGAATATTTACCTCCAGTACCAGAATTCCCTGAGCATTTATTGAACACCATTTATTTTTTCTCCACCAGATTTTTTTCAATTCTCCAAGAAAATTGAGGCTAGCAAGAGTGATAGCCCTCAGCTTTCTATCCCCAATCCCTACCTTTACAGGTATCTTTAAGCATACCCATCCTAGTATCAAAGGATGAGTGAAAAGTAGCTCTTCCTTTTCAAGGCTTACCAGGATTGACTCCATTCTCTCCCACATCTTTAAGACTTCATCCCATTCACCATTTTCAACCTCAACCATTCAACCATTTTCAATCCTCAGTGGACAGGCCTTCCTTTCAGCCCGTCTACATGCTCAGCGTATCCCATCCTATAAAATAAGCAAACTAAAACTTTTCATACCCCTCTTTGGCCACAACTCAATCTCTTTCTTCCCTTTCTCATTCACTTATTGAGAGACCTGTCCATACTCTGAGCCTCTATTTCTATACCTTTTTCAAACTAATTTCAGTACTGAGTGCCCTTTAAAACCTTGTGTTTGTGTAGGCTGGTCCCCAAGACAAATCTCAAGGGAAGTAGCCTTAATTCGAACTTTGTAGTTGAGGGCTTAAAATATTTGGTCTCTGTGTTAAAATTGTTGAACACTAATTAATTTATTTTTTTCACTTTATTTGTTTAATGGAGAGGTATATTTTACTAGTGAACGAGATATATTCTACTAGTAAACAATACAAGTGTATTGGCACCAAAGAAGTGGCAATTTTCCCAAATTATTCTTTTTTTTTATTATGTTCACTTTAGAGCAAATATTCTTTACTTTAGGTAAGTAGTAGACTTTGGGGGAATCCTTGAATAGGCTTTGGTGAGTATATAACCTGTCTGAAACAGTGTGCAAATTATATGAGTAACGATCTACTGTTTAAGAAATTCACAATGGGATATGTGTATCAAAAGAGTGTAAGCACTTCTCCTTTTGGGTCATTTAATATTCTTCCCCCCCCCCCAAGGTCATTTAATATTCTTTATGGACTGTTATATTTCTTAGGTGGGAAAATCAATATCAACAACGTGGACACCGTTCTGAACAACCTGGGGATCAAGCTTGCAGATACAGAACTTAAAGATCTAGTTGAAAACATGCATGTTGGTGGTAAGGATGTTATCAGATACACTGGTTAACCCTGAAGAGTTTAGTTAAAAGAACCTTTAAGGAAAGAAATCTCCTTTTCCATAAGGGGAAGGGAAGGCCCAAGAGCCCAGTGGTGATACAACACAGCAATGACTAAAACATGGAGAATGTCATTTGAGTTGATGAGTATCCAGTTAACAAAGTCAAAATTGAAACAGATTTTTTATGTGTTATAGGTGTGACTTTCATACTCTCTGCAAGTATCATGGTTAGTAGTCTTTCCAATTCTGAATATGAGAATGGAGCATTCTTTCAGCGCACTCACTTCTGAATAACTTCCTCTAACACAAATAAATTTGAGATATTATAGGCCAAATTGCATCACTGCAATTGTATGGTTTTCATGTTGGGCTGTTCCTCTCATTCATGCTAATCTTAAACACTGGAGAGAATAATAATCTAGAAAATGTGTTCAAAAATATTTGTTAAGGGCTCCTGGGTGGCTCAGTGGGTTAAGCCTCTGCCTTTGGCTCAGGTCATGATCTCAGGGTCCTGGGATCAAGCCCCTCATTGGGCTCTCTGCTCAGCGGGGAGCCTGCCTCGCCCTCTCTCTCTGCCTGCCTCTCTGCCTACTTGTGATCTCTCTGTCAAATAAATAAATAAAATCTTTTTTAAAAATTGTTAAATAAACATATAAAACAATTAGGATAAGGCCTGACACATAGAAGTGCAACTGTTATAGTTGTTCCTATGTTTTCCCACCAACTTTGTATTGTATCTCATAATATGAGATCTGTATGATATATGAGATCTATAACATATGAGATCTATAATATAATATACTGTGATTTGATCTTCTTCTATAGTTGATGAGAAAATTCCTCTAGAAACACTGATGGAAAACATCACAGACTTTACAGGTGAGTGAAAAGTTACCATAAAATTAGGATTCCTATTATCTACATTAAATTTTGTTTTTTTCTGATATTTCCTAGTACTCCATCATTGACTTATAAATTCTGGTATTTCTCTTTATTTATTAATGAAGTATTTGTCTCTAATGTTTCATGTATTGATATAAAATTATCTGTTTTTACAATGAAATTACCATACTATCTCTTGCTTTCAAGTTCTGTAATCTCTGTTGTTTATGTCAATAATATAATTCAGTTCACCAGTGATTAATAACCACATATAGAATGACACAGAAAATCAGAATGGAGCCTAAAATTGATTGAGGTAATGCCTTCATTGTATTTATAATTTAATTCTTATTTTTTTAACTAAAATACTTTTTCAAAGAAAAATTCATGTAAGCATCTATTTTTTTAATCAATAGATCAAATTTTATTCTGAAAGTAGTCTGTCCCTAATTTTAGAAGAAACTCTCTTGTTCATATTAAGGAAATAAATTTGACCTAACATCTACACTGATTTTGTTGTTGAAATGTTTTATTTTTACTTTATTCTTCAGTCTGAAAATGAGGAGATGATATTAATTATCCTAAAATAATTTTTTCATTAGAAATAATTACTGTTATGTGAAATGAAGGTGTGTACCAAATTTCCTATTTTCAAAGGTGAGAAGATTGAGTCAAATAATCTAAAAAATGTTCTGGGAAATCTGGGAATTGAGTTTGCAGATAAGGAACTAGAGGAGATGCTGAAAATACTGCCGATTGATGGTGAGTCATACAAGAGTCTGTGGAAGCTTCCAGGGAACTTAGATTTTTGTGGTTCTGCATGCAACTTTTTAATTTCTTCTAAAACATGATAGAACATTTTTTAAAAACCAAAATGCAAGCTACATATAAAAACTGTGAGTGTCATTTAGAGTTTATTTTAGAAGCCAAGCAATTCCTCAGATGTAAGTTGCCATCAGAACTAACAAATGTCTGCTGTTGCCCTTCAGGGCTTATACCAGAAGAAGGAAAAAAAAAGAGATAAGAGAGCAGTGGAAGAAATTAAAGATAAAGTAATTAAAAAGAAAGGGAAGATATTTATACAGTATAGTAAGCCTACTCAAGAGGATAAGTTTATCATATTGAAAAAGGCTTCTCTTCCTTAATTTCATTGTTACACAAAGATGAAAATTTGGAGTAAAACATTTTTAACAGAATTACTGAGACATCATGCACGTATCATACAATTAACCCAATAAAGTATACAACTCAGTGAATTCTAATATATTCACAAAATCCTGCCTTCATCACTGCAAACGACTTTAGAACACTTTTATTATCCCAGAAAGATATCCCAGACCCATTGACAGTCACCTTCCAATTTCTCCATGCCCCTCAGCTCTGAGCAGTGACTATTTTCTCTCTTTATCTGTTTTCCTGTTCTGAATGTTCCACATAAATAGAATCATACAATTTGTGGTGCTTTGTGACTAGTTTCACTTAGCACAGTGGTTTCAAGGTTCATCCCAATCTTGTTACGTATTCTCAGTAGAGTTGACCCTTGAACAACACGGGAGCTAGGAGCACTGACTCCCTGAGCAGACAAAAATCTGTATATAACTTTTGACTCTCCAAAAACTTAACTACTAATTGCCTTCTGCTGACCAGAAGCCTTACAGACAACATAAACAGTCCATTGATATATGTTTTATATGCTGTATGTATTATATACTCTTACAGTAGGTAAGCTAGAGAAAAGAAAGTGTTATTAAGAAAATCATAAGGAAGACAGGTGCCTGGGTGGCCCAGTCGGTTAAACTTCTGATTCTTGATTACAAGCTCAGGTCACAAGCTGACATTCAGGTCCATGCTCAGCACAGAGCCTGCTTGAGATTCTCTCCCTTTCCCTCTACCCTTTCCCCCTTCTCCTGCTTGCACTCTCTCTCTTTCTCTCTCTAAATAAATAAAAATCTTAAAGAAAGAAAGAAAGAGAAGGAGGGAGGGAGGGTAGGAAAGGAAAGGAAAGGAAGAGAAGAGAAGGAAGGAAAGAAATTAATTGTAAGGAAGAGAAAATACATTTACATTTACAGCATTGCAAACACTCCATGCAGAGTTCAAACCCCTGTTTCAAAGGTCAACTGTACTTTGTTTCTTTTCACAGCTGAATAATATGCTGTGTATGGACATACTACATTTTATCTATCCATTCTTGGATTGATGGATATTAGGATGGTTTCCACATTTTAGCTATTATGAATAATACTCCTCTGAACATTCATGTACAAGTTTTTACATGGATACATATTTTCTTTTGTCTTGGGTATATAACTTAAGAGTGAAATTGTTGGGTCATATGGTAACTCTATGTTGAACCATTTGAGGAAGCTAGGCTGTTTTCCAGAGTGGCTGCCCTACTTTACATTTCTACCAGCAGTCCATCAGAGTTCCAATTTCTCCACATCCTAGTCAACACTTGTTATCTGTCCTTTGATTACATCATAGTGAGTGTGAGGTTGTATCTTATTCTGGTTTCAATTTCCCTGATGGCTAATGATGTTAAGCATCTTTTCATGTGTATATTAGCTAAATGTATGTCTCCCTTGGAGAAAAATCTATTCATATCCCTTGTCCATTTTTAAATTAGGTGTCTTTTTATTATTGAATCATAGAAGTTCTTTATATATTCTAGATACAAGTCCCTTATGTTTTCTAGATACAAGTTCCTTATCAGATATATGATTGCAAAAGTTTTCTCCTGTTCTGTGAATTATATTTTTACTTTCTTGATAGTGTTCCTTGATGTGCAGAAGTTTTTAATTTTGTTGATGTCCAGATTATAATTTTTTTCTTTTGTTGCTTGTGTTTTGGGTGTCATATATTAAAAAAAAAAACAAAAAAACATTGTCTAACCTAAGGTTAAGAAAACTTACAGCTGTTTTCTTCTAATATTTTTATAGTTTTAACATTTATAATTTGGTCTTTGATCCACCTTCGGTTAATTTTTTATTTTTATTTTTTTACAGAGAGTTGAGCAGGAACAGAGAGAGAGGGAGAGAGAGAATCCCAAGCAGGCTCTACACCCAGCATAGAACCTTATGCAGAGCTCAATCTCATGACCCTGAGATCACAGCCCAAACCAAAATCAAGAGTCACACACTGAGCTGACTGAGCCACCCAACTGCCCCATCTTGAGTTAATTTTTGTATATAGTGTGAGATAGGGATCCAAAAGAATATTCTCTTTGCATGTGAATATCCAGTTGTCCCAGCACCATTTGTTGAAAAGCCCGTTCTTAGTTCACTGAATGGTGCTGGTACCCTTGTCAAAAGTCAATTGACCATAAATTGGAAGGCTTATTTCTGGATTCAAAATTCTATTCCATTGATCTATATATCCACTTTTTTTTATGCCAGTATCCCACTGTCTTGATTACTGTAGTTTTGTAGTTTTTAAAATGAAAAGTGTGTGGGGTGCCTAGATGGCTCCATTGATTAAGTGTCCAACTATTGGTTTCAGCTCAGGTCATAATCTCATGGGTTGTGGGATTGAGCCCTATATGGGGCTCTGCGCTCAGCAGGGAGACTACTTAAGATTCTCTCCCTCTGCCCTGTCCCTCCCACCATGAACATTCACAAGCCAGCGTGCTCACTTTCTCAAATAAATCAATAAATCTTTAAATAAAAAAAGTGTGAGACCCCCATTTCTTTTTTCCTTTTCAAGATTATTTTTGCTATTTGGGGCCCCAGCTTTACCATATGAATATTAGGATCAACTCATTAATTTCTGCAAACAAACCAGCTAGAATTTTTTATAAGATTGCATTGATTCCGTGGATCAATTTGGGGAGTATTGCTATATTCACAATATTAAGTCTTCCAATCCATAAACTTAGGTGTCTTTTCATTTCTTTAGGTCTTCTTTAATTTCTTTCTACAATGTTTTATAATCTCCAGAGTATAAGTTTTGCACTTCTTTTGTTAAAATGATTCTTAAGCATTTTACTCTTTTTGATGCTCTTGTAAATGGAATTGCTTTCTTAGTTTCCTTTTTGGTTTGCTCATTGCAACAGTATAGATATACAATCAATTTTTGTATATTGATAAAAGACTAGATTTTCTGTTTCCAAAATGATTCTACTTGTGCTATTTTTGTGAATTTCATATTCATTTTACCATTACATGAATTCTGACTTTTCTTACAGCCAATGGAAAGTTATATCGTAATAGGTTACTGAAGGCTATGAAGTCTCCTAAAAGTAAGTAAGAAACAAAATTATAAGGTATATTATCTGGATTCTCCAGATATATCATCTAAGCATGAACCTTGGCCCTCTTTAAGTTTTCATTTATGATTCCTTCAGCATAACAACATTTTATCTGCTGTTAATATGCACTCTCTCTTAGCAGGCAGTCCAGTATCTTCTTAGATTTTTTTCAACTCTTTCTCAAAAAGAAAAATCAATCCTATGAAATACAAACAAACAAAAAACCCTGATCATTTTCAAAGAGCAATGGTCAGCTACAATGATACATAATATGTCAAATCAATAAACAAAAATAACCCTACTTTTTGTTCTGAGTAATTAAGTTAGTGGCCTTTAGTTCTATTTGTTCAAGCCCCTTAACCCTGTTTTATTATGTAGGCTTGTCAAAAAGAATAGACTAAAGGAAATACAATTCTCATTCTGACTCTCTCTTGACTTTCTCTTTGGGTCTTCAAGTGGACAGGTCTATTTGGGGTTTTAGTCTTGTTGAAATGTAACCATAGCAGAGGCATGAAATATGTTTTATGTTTTATCTCTTTTGTTTTAATAATAGGTGGTCATTAAAGTTAATAGTTTTACTATTTTTTTTAAATTTTGCTATATATACTTTTTTTTTTTCCAAATGTTGCTTCACTGTCTCTTTTCTAAGGTGGGAAGATGAAAACTAATAACCTCCATACTAATTTGGAAAATATGGGAATGAGGCTCACAGAGGAGGAATTTGCTGAACTGTCAGGACAACTACAAGTTGATGGTGAGCCCAAGAGATAGCACTAGGGCATCTGGTTATCCTCTACTTACAGGAATATCCATTAAAATTAGGATATGAGTCAAATTTAGCTGGAATTTATTATACTATATGAATAATTTATATCTTTTTCTAAGCTCATGTCACTGATTATATGTCTCTTTTGGACTTATGTAGCAAATGGGAATGTTGATCTGCCTAACTTGATGGGAGCAGTGAAAGCTATTACAGGTGAGTACAAAGTCACTATAAACCTAGAATTCCTATTGGAACAGTAACTACATTTACCATTCACCTTAACTGCCATGTTGATTCTGTTACTGTACTCCTTATTGTAAGTATTTGCCCAGAGTTGGACTTTGTGGTATCCATGTTTTGGTAATAAAATTTTAGTTTTTATGCCTTGACAGAAAGACCCATCTTTTCTTAAAAAATTTTTTTTAACTTAAAAATAACTTTTTTAGAGTCACTCAATTTTCCTCACAGGCCTTTCTCTTTCTGATTAAGGGAAGGTTGACGTCAAGAACCTGGAAACCGTTGTAGGCAACATGGGAATCGAGCTCACTGACAAGGAACTAGAAGATCTGAAACAAAACCTGCCTGTCAGTGGTGAGCATATGAGATACTGTTGGATTTTGAGTTTTAGGTTTTATGTACCTTTTAGCAATGAGAGGAATGGAATAAGGGAACTTTTTATGCAGAAGATGTCAAGATTGGAGATGGGGCAATGACACTGACAAAGAAGCTGGGAATGTAGTATGTGGACACAGGTGGCACGGTTGCTAGAAGAGTCTTCCCAATTCCAAGAACAAGAAAGCCACTTTTGAATCCTATATTTTCATCATCAAATTCAATAGTTAATATTTTATGAAATAGAAAGTCAAATTTACATTTTTGAAATAAGTATATCTTTAATACTTTAAATTTTTTTCTACTCTGTGCTCATAACATATTCTGAGTAAATATTTATTGAATGACAATTTGAAGTGCTTAATAAGATGTCCAGGACACTTAAGTGCTATTATAATGTGAAGGGGAGGAGTTGTGTTTTACATCATTGTGTTTTACATACATACATGTGTATGTGTTTTACGTCATTTTATGAGCTTCAAGTTATGGTTTTTTGTTACAGGTGATAATAAAGTTGCTTTGGAAACTTTGAAGGATAAAGCAAAAGCTTTTACAGGTAAGAATTTGTTATAAATGATTTGTAATAAATCATGATTTACATTAAAATTTTAATAACATGTTCTCAAACTGGCTATAAATTCACATATTTTCAGCATTCATTTTGATAAATATTTGCATCTACTGTTCAATGGCTTAATCTAAATGATCTGAGTTTATAAGTAAAACAAAAAGATAACTTCCTCATAATAAGTCTTATACTCTGATGCTTCTTTTTTTTTCAATTGAAACTATCTGGCTGGTACTTATAGACCAAAAACTAGATGGACACAGTAAAAGTAGAGTGGAACATTAAAAATAATAAGTCCACTGCCGCCAACTAATCACATAGTTTTAACAAAATAAAGTAAAATATGTCATAGTTTGTTAATTGTGTATTGTATTATACTAACCGTCTCTTGAACTTATTTTTAAATAACTATATGATCAGATTTGCTTCTGCACTATGTGGTATTATTCTCAGTATCAGGAATATACCCTGTTCACTATCTTTTTGAAAGACATTATTTATTTATTTGAGAGAGGGAGAAAGAGTACAAGCAGGGAGAGGGGCAGAGGAGAGAGGGAAGCAAACTCCCTGCTGAGCACGGAGCTCAATGTAGGGCTTGATCCCAGGACCTCAGGAACATGATCTGAGCTGAAGGCAAACCCTTAACTGACTGAGCCACCCAGCCACCCCTTCCTGTTTAGTATTACTAAGGGACAAATTCTATTTTTTATTTACCATTTGACTCTTTTTATCAGGAAATCTTTCACTCTGCATTTCCTTCTTATTCTGGTATTAGAGAAAAGACTAGAGCAGCAGAAGTGTATGTCTAGATGATTTAAAATAATTAGATTGTCCCTTCATATTTTAACCTACAACTGTTCCATCTTTTCAAAGGAGAAAAGATTGATGCCAGTGACCTACAAAATATTCTGAAAGACATGGGGATTGAGCTTACAGATAAGGAGCACAAGCACTTGCTGAAAACACTACCCATTGATGGTAAGTAAATGCCACATAAATGCCAACTTGCCATCCAGGGAACTTGATTTAATGGGTCAATGTGACTCATTCTCAATCTTTTAATAGTACATTTTTGCCTAAAAAATGCCTTAGATTGATAGAAATTCTGTCATTACCTCTTCGAACACAATTTTAGATTCATCACTACATTGCCATATAGTTGTCCAAGTGACTAATACTTCCCCTTCAGATCAGCCACAGTTTTTCAATCAGAGCAACGAAAAATCAGAAGGAGAAATAGGACATCAGTGGAATAAAAAGAAAGACATGGGCACCTGGGTGGCTCAGTTGGTTAAGCAACTGCCTTCAGCTCAGATCACTATCCTGGAGTCCCTGGATGGAGTCCCACATCAGGCTCCCTGCCCAGCAGGGAGTCTGCTTCTCCCTCTGACCCTCCCCCTTCTCACGTTCTCTCTCTTTCTCCCTCTCTCAAATAAATAAAAAATATGAAAAAAAAGAAAGACACAATTTAATGTATTTTTTAGAATTGCACCATGAGAGAGTTCAATAAATGTCTCTAATTCCAAAGAGTTGGTATGTTTGTCACTATGGAAAACACTTATATTTTTAAATGTCCTTATTGTATAACTATAAAATAGGTTAATTTTTAAAGCAAATCATTGAAATGTATCTTCTATGGTCATATAATTTATAATGATTTGGTGACTCTTCATACCAATTTCCTAGAGATCTGAACTGTGCCTTCTCTTACAGCTCATGAAAAGGTGTTTCAGAACAGGTTGCTGAAGGGTGTGAGATATAATAAAAGTGAGTAAGAAGTACAAAGAGGAGACATATGAAATATCCTTAAGCCTTAAATTTTTAAAATTTTATTTAAATTTAAGTTAGTTAACATATAGTAACATATTTTTTAACATATTTTAAACATAACATTTAAGTTAGTTAACATATAGTATTGGTTTCAGGAGTAGAATTTAATGATTCATCAGTTACATAGAATACCCAGTGCTCATCCCAACGAGTGCCCTCCTTAATCCCCATCACCTGTCAAGCCCATTCCCCCACCCACCTACCCTCCAGCAACCCTCAGTTGGTTCTCTATAATTAAGAGTCTCTCTGGTTTGCCTCCCTCTCTGTTATTTTACTTTTCCTTCCCTTCTTCTGTGTTCATCTGTTTTGTTTCTTAATTCTGCATATGAGTAAAATCATATTGTATTTGTCTTTCTCTGACTTATTTCATTTAGCGTAATATGCTCTAGTTCCATCCACATCATTGCAAATGGCAAGATTTCATTCTTTTTGATGGCTGAATAATATTTCTCTGTGTGTGCATGTGCGTGCGTGTGTGTGTGTGTGTGTGTGTACCACATCTTTAACCATTCATCAGTTGAAGGACATTTGGGCTCTCTCCCTAGTTATCATTAAATTTATACCAATAGATTATAACACATTTTGCTGCTTGTATCACATCTGTGTTTTTCCTGGTAATAACCCTTACTTTGTCTTAGATGAAAGTTTTCTACTGGGTTGCATTTTTCAGGCTTTCTCTGAAGAAACATATGAACAGAAATAAAGATGGAAGGAAAGATAGGAGGAGGGAAGAAAGAAAGCAAGGAAGGAAGTGGGGAGGAAGGAGGAAAGTGGGACGCAGAAAGGAAGGTTTAACATTTATTCCAAAATGTGAGCAGGAGCAGAGAAAATAATCTGAGAGTAAGAGTTTAGGAAACAAATACGATCTCTGTTTCTGTGTGGAGATTTTTGTTCAGTGCTGTTCAGTTACAGCTGCGCAGCCCTGTCCCACCTCACTTTGTCCTGGGCCTGTATGTCTAACACTGGAAGAAACAAGTTCTAATTCTAACTTTTAATTCTTTAAATTGTAACTCTGCTTGTAAGGAATCATGAAAATCTATTGTGGTTTTGTTCTTTGCCTGAAAATTTTCGCAGTTATACTAGATTAGGAAGTCATTCTCTTTCAGCATGTGTATTCACATAACAGTAAACAACTATTACTATCTTAAAGAGGTGTTTATACCCCCGTGTTCCTTGAGGTATTATTCACAATACTGAAGACACAGAAACAATGTATCTATGGACAGATGAATGAATAAAGAAAATAGGAGATACACACACACACACACACACACACACACACATTAGAATATTACTCAGCTATAAAAAAGAAGGAAGTCTTGCCATTTACAACAACATGGATGAATCTTGAGGACATTATGCTAAGTGAAATAAGTCACACAGAAAAAAACAGTCTGATATGATACTATATGATTTCACTTATATCTGGAATCCAGAAAAAACAAACAAACAAACAAACAAACCCAGAACTGATTGATAGTTGCCAGAGGCAGGGGAATGGGGAAGGGAATGGGTGAAGATAATCAAAGAATACAAACCTCCAGCTATAAGGAGTAAATTCTGGAGATATCATGTACAACATGTACAACATAGTGACTGTAGTTGACAATACTATATCGTATTTGTGGAAATTGCTTAAAGAGTAAATCTTAACTACACACACACACACACACACAATGTAACTGTGAGATGATGGATGTGTTAACTAACCTTATTGTGGGAACCATTTTGCAATATACGTATATCAAATCATTACATTGTATACCTTAAACTTATACAATTTTATATGTCAGTTATATCTCAATAAAGCTGGGGGAAAACAGTATATTGCCTGTTAGTTAAAGAAAATAATATGTGTTTACACATTTTTCTAAATACTTATAATCATTCCATTTTTTCCCTTTCCTTTCATGTTTTAAGGGGGGAAGGTTGATGTAAATAATCTGGATCCTGTTTTAGAAGCCATGGAGGTCAAGCTTACAGAACAGGAACTCAATCTGTTAAAGGATCTTCTGAGTGGTGAGCCCTATGGAAAACACTGTGATTTTAAAAGATGTTGAGCTTGCAGGATTAACTGTGACTGTTTCAAATGTTTAAATTATTTGTTGCCTGAAGCCATGTGAATAGCTTTTACAAGAACTCAAGGGGCAAAAAGGCCATTTATTTTTGTTGATTTAAAATCTGTAATCTGTTTCTTTATACATACATCTCGGGGTAGGGATAGGTGCTAGTGAGAAGGGGAGGGATTACTGTTGTCTGGTTTTACAAAAATAGGATCTGTAATGTATTTTTTCTCACTGTGCCATATATCTCTGACATCAACCCAGGTTATAACCCAATCCATTCACCCATTCTTCATTTCTCTGTTCATGGATCTGAGATGGCTTTATTTTTGTGGTCACTATAACAAGTTAACAGAAAAATAAGTATAGTATTATTAACTTTGAAAAAATATATATAGTATACCTTTATAAACATAAGGAAAGTCTGGAAGGATATACACAAAACTGTTAGTAATGGTGAGGAGTAGTCATGAAACTGAGGAGAGGTAAATTCACCTTTTCTTCATACACTTATATATTTTTTAATTTGTTACACAAAGTATGTTTTAAAATTCTAACTTTTTAATCTCAATTTATTTTGCTTTTAATTAAAGATTAATGCAAATGGTCTGGTAAAATGTTAGGATTTGGGCTGTGTTCTTATCCACCAATTAGGTTTCGGGAATCACTAAGTTGACCACTTAAGTAATTAGCTTCTCTCTAAAATCCCTCACTGTTAACACAGCAGTGTTTCATCAACACGTGGTACCACAAGATAATACTCCTTATGAACCTTGAGAAACATGCATCATTTCATGAACTAAGTAAATGTAACATTGAAGGACTGCCCAAATCACACAAAGCCACGAAAAATGTGGACCTGGCAGAGTTCCAACATTTAATAATTGAAGAAAAATTCTACATGAATAATGATGAGATAGGACATTCAATATACAAAATATGGATTTCAAAAGATTTAAAGGAACCCTTAGGAAAAGTCAATCATTTTCATAAAGGTTATTTTTCTACATCTTGTTTCAAAGTTCAAAAGGATACTGTAGTGTACAATTACCTAACTTTCTTGGAAAAAAATATCTCAACACACTTGTAGAAGTCAGTGTTGCTTCATTGCTTCTCCTAAGAATTATTTTACAGCCTATAGAATAACTATTAGAATAGCTATAATTACAACCTGAATTTTCTTAAATATTAGATAAGATAAACTTGTTTTCACAATTTTCATTTTTATTATTTAATACAACATTTTAAGATCACTTTTATTCATTATTTACTATTAAATCCTGGTCTTCATTATAAATGAATTTATTTGCTTTGGTCATCTTCGAACATTAAATCTTAAATAAAAAGGACTTCTTAAAAAAAAAAAAAGAACTTCTTGTCTTATGTATCTTTTTTCTGAGTCCATGATACTGTTTTTCTCTGATTAAACTTTGTCTTATAGGCTATAAGAAAGTTGATCTGAAAAACCTGATGGATAAGGTAGAAGCTGTTACAGGTGAGGAAGAAATTACCAATTATATATGATTCTGATTCTTTATACGTATTTTTATTATGTTATGTTAATCACCATACAGTACATCATTAGATTTTTATGTAGCGTTTCATGATTAGTTGTGATTCTTCATACATATTCTTTCCTGTTCTTTCCTGAAAATTCTTTCTTTCCTGTTATTCCCTTTAAATTATGCTATTTTTAATAAACTGATTGTAGTTTGATTTCCTAGACTTTGACTTTGGTTTGTCAAAGTTTCAACAATAAAACATAGTGCCACATTTTGTTAGGCCGTATGATCTCTTTTTTTCCAAATGAAGGTATTTACTAAAAAAGAGGTTAGTGTAATAAAAAGAGACTAAAGTTTTATTACCTACTAGTAATCTCTCACAATAGAAAATTATGAAATGCATAATTATGTACTCTCTTATTTTGTCTCTATTATTACTAAAGTTGTGGAAATAAACACTTCAATGTTCTGCCGTAACTATACTCAAACAGGACTCATTTGACTTTGTTATGCATTAAGTAGTTGGGGTTAATACAGTAGTAGAAGATTTCATCATGATTTGGAATAATGAGATGGTTCTTTAAAATCAAACGTTACCATATTTATCCTTTTGAAGGAGAGGAATTTGATGTCAATGACATAGGAACAATTCTAAGAAACATGGGAATAGAACTCACAGATAAAGAACTCTCACAACTGATGAAAACTCTGCCAGTTGATAGTGAGTATTTCAAATAAAAATATAGTCATCTGAGGAAGCATATTGTTAAATTGCAAAAACTCTAAAATTGTCTCTATCTTATTGCTTGTCAGAAATTATCTTATGAGCCATGTTACATAATTTTAAATGACTCTATTGTACCTTAAAATGTTATCTGTGCCATTTAATCTTTAGTTTGAGAATCAAGCATTGTGTTATCATGACTCCTATCATCAGGGTTCACTTAATATCTTTTATATAATTATATATTTTGTAACTTTTGAGTCTATCAAGAGATCTGAAATTTAAGCCAGAATAAATAAGAAAAAAGAAAGAGAAATCTAATAGGGCAAAATGAAAATATTGCAAAAGAAAAGGAAAAGATATATTTTAGAATGGTTGAGTGTCAGTATCCCCATGCCCTATAATTTCATTGTTTGCCACTAAATCAGAAAATTTCTAAGGCAGTTCGTAAATATGTCTTACTGGAATTGCTGATTCTTACTGTCAGTGAAGCTCCACTATGAAGTTTCTGTGATCTGAACAATGTTTTCCTTACAGATGGAAAGGTCTACCAAAGAAGGTTGCTGGATGGCATAAAATTTCTTAAAGGTGAGGGAGAAGCTTACTAAGACACAAATTAATCTGAGGTCATCATGTTTGGCATTTCTACTAATTCCTTGTGATTAAATTGTCAACCTTGATACCTAACACATTATTACATAATTTTGGTTTTTTTATAGATCAGGGTGTTCTTTAGGAGATCATTTCTTATGATGTAACTTGGAAAGAACTCCCATGCTCTCTTGGGATTTCTCAAACTTTGATAGAAAAAGAGATTATCAGAGCCCAGGCTGTACAGCAAAAGTAAAGGGAAATTAGCATTTCTTCAGTTAGTTTATTCAGCAGCAAGAGACTACTAATCTGACATTTAGACCAAAGGAGAGAGAGAGAACAAGAGAGCTCTAGAAAGCCTTCAAGAAATTGAAGGAACATAGGACTGAATAGACAGACAGAAAGCAGGCCAGGAAGAAGGTCATGTCTAAGCAAGGTTCCCAAAACTCCCTTCGTGATATCTGCCAAATCCACACAGTATTTGTAGTATTATTGATATTTTCGTTTAAACTGATTTACTTTTAACTTGAATTTTAAAAATATGTTAAATGGTAATGGAGAACCAGCATCCTTTAGCATAACTAGAAGTTAACTGTAAAAATAAACACAATGAGGAATTTGTGAAACAAAACAGAGGATCATAAGGGAAGGGAGGGAAAAATGAAACAAGATGAAATCAGAGAGGGAGACAAAATGTAAGAGTCTCTTAATCTCAGGAAACAAACAGGATTGCTGGAGGGGAAGGGGATGCAAGAACAGGGATGGCTGGGTGATGGACACTGGGGAGCGTACGTGCTATGGTGAGTGTTGTGAATTGTGTAAGACTGATGAATCACAGACCTGTACCCCTGAAACAAATAGCACATTATATGTTAATAAAAAAAATAAACACAATGAAAGTGAGACAATAGTCATTTGAGACACAGGAATTATTATCACCTTACTAGAATTCTCTGAGAAGTCATTCCATCACCTTTCAGTTTTTATTCTAGGTATGCTTATATGAAGATTAAAATTAAAACAGTATGTTCTAATTCTAACTCTTATTTTTTACTCTGTCTTCTTCTCATGAGGCTTTGGTCCTTTGGATGAATATGATAACCATAATCCTCAGGAGGGTGAGAGTTTATCCAACAATTTAGGGACATTAACTTCTGCTTCTACATCTGTCTCTCTTTCCATAAGGCGGGAAGATTGATTCCAGTAAAGTGGATGCAGTTTTGGAAAACATAGGAATGGACCTTACTGAAAAGGAGCTTAAAGACATAACACAAAATCTGCCAGTTGATGGTGAGCATTTTAGATACCATTAAACACTAGAGAAAAACTTCTTTTATAAGCCTATTTATAACAATCGTTAAAAATGCTTCTTTGGCATCAAGAAGGCATTCTGAAAAGCTTAGGGAAAAAACTCAGGTCCAAAGAAAGAACCCATCCTATCTCTTGCTAGTCTTATGTGCAAATTAGAGAAGGATTTCGGGTTATCTCTGTTTTTTTCACTCAGCCTTACCTTTTTTCTCCCTATGGAGTAGGGAGAATTGGTAAGTATTGCTCAAATTCTGCTTGAACTCTTTGGCCACATTTGCTACATGACATCAGTATTTATAAAACAGATACTGAATATAGGGATGGTGATCTTTAATGTTCTTTTTATTTTAATGGCTAGAGAATAGCAGCTCTATCTGGCTGCCATCTCAGTATTTGTTTGTCACTTCCACCTAGGTCCTATAGAGAAAAGTCTGTTGCAGACAACTTAGAATAGTTCTTCTCTAAGTTTATAACTAGGATGATGTCAAAGCACCACTTCCACCAAACACTGTTATTAAAGCAATCACAAAACACTGCCCAGACTCAATCTAAGTTCTCGGTGGGAGGCGTATCAGGCACGTTGTAATGAGGTCTGTGGGACAGGACATACATAGCTCAGCCATCCTTGAAAATTATGTTCTGCCACAGCTTTTTTACTCAGCATACAAGTCTTAGATTCGCCTATATTGTTGCTCGTGTCAATAATTTGTTTGAATTGCTGAATAATATTCTTTTATATAAATATACCACAGTATGTTATCACTTCTACTATTATTGGGCCTATGCTTTTTTAAGCTTTTCACTAGCACGAATAAAACTGCTATGAACATTCTTATATGAGACATTTTTTGTTTGAGATATTTTTGAACATGTGTTTACTATTCTTCTGGGTAGATACCAGGAGTAGAAATGCTGCCTCCCAGGGTAAATGTGGCTTTAGTTTTGTAAGTATCTGTTAGGTAATTTTCCAAAGTGAATGTACCATCTTATACTCCCACCAACAACATCTGAAGGTTCTCTTAGCTCAACTCCTCACCAACATTTGTTATTATCATTGTTTTTAATTTTAGTCCTCTGGTTAGTGTGTGATGCTATCTCAGTATGGCTTGATTTTACATTTCCTTGATGATTAATTATATTGAGAACTTTTCCAAGTGTTTATTAGTCATTTATACTTTTTTAATAAAATATCTATTCAAATTGTTTGCCCACTTTTTTATCTGATTGTTTGTCCAACCACTTGGGAAATGGTTGTTTCTCTTTCATACCTACATTCTAGGAGTGCTTAGTTTCTTTTTGTCTTTCTGCTTCATTATTAAATGAAGCAGTGTAAGGCCATACATTTTCTTCTGAACGCAGCTTCACTACATCCTTTTGGTTTGGATATGAAGAGTTTTCTTAATCATTACTTTCTACTAACTTATAATTGATATAAAAATTATCTAGTATCTAGAAGTATATTTCTTATTTTCTTTTTAAGTCTTTTATTTATTATATATAAACTTTGGAGTTCTACCAGATAATGTGGCCACTGAAATGTTAAAAAGAATCTCTGTTTTGTTAAAGGTTTCATTATGGCCATGTACTTTATCAATTTTTGTAAATCTGTAGGCATATAAAAATAATGTATAGTCTCTAGAGAGTGCACATAGATTTTTTTATTAATTATTTTTATTAGCATTTAATGTATTATTTGCCCCAGGAGTACAGTTAGTGAATTGTCAGGCTTACACACTTCACAGCACTCACCAGTGCACATAGATTTCTATACATGTATTATGAAATCAAGTTTATCAGTAGTATTATTCAATTCCTTTGTATCTTTACTTCTATTTTGTCTACAAAATATATCTTCTTCCATTTAGAGGGTTAACATCTCCTATTAAATTGAATTTTTATAAGATTCTTCTTGGAGCATGAGGGTGGTTCAGTCAGTTGGGTGTCTGACTCTTAATTTTGGCTTAGGTCATGTTCTCACTCCTTTATTTTCAATCTTCATTATCATTTGGTTGAAATATATTTTGCAAAGTCATCATATTGCTGGGTTTTTAAGGAACTCATTTGATAATCTTTCCTTTTTTTAATGAGAAATTTCCATCTGTTCAGATTTGGTGTAATACTAGACATATATATTTATTTTATTTTGTGTTTATTATTCATTTTCTACTATTGTTTTCTTTTTTCTTATGCTTATTATTACCAGTTGGTTCAAGTTGTCATTCATTATATTTGTTTTCTTCTTAATTAATTTTGAAGGTCCAGAGGAGGGTCACATTTCATTAATTCTTACATTTCTTTTCTTCTCATTCACTGTCATACTTACCTATAACTTAATTATTATTTGCAACATACTGTTATGTACAAATAATACATGTTATTATTTGCAAAAATACTGTTTTTTTCTTCATCAAGATACCTTTACCCATCAGATATTTTATTTCAGCTTTATCCCTTCCTCCCCACCCCCCACCCTACAATCCCAATATGCAAAAACTTTTAGAATACTCTTATTCTTCCCACAATTTCCTCTACTCCCCACCATGAGATCTTTGGAATGTCTTTCCTTCCTCAGCTATAACATTTTCAATTCTCACAATCAATCAACTCCTAAAATATCTCTTACATAATCTCCCTTCTATTTCAAGATTCTTTATTTAGCACTTAATATTACATATTCCATAACATAACTTACAGAAAAGAAGGTAGCATCTGTTCTGGCATCTCTATTTCCACCACCTCAGGAAAATAAATGTTTCTGCCCACCTGTTTTGTTCCTTCTTGGTCTCTTAGGAATCAGAGGAATTGGAATACCCTCATACTGGCCTTGACTGAGCTTCCTCAGGGTCTTTAGCATTCTAAATGCCAAGTGTTTCCCAGGATCTACTACTTTCCAGTTCTGTTCCTGTGCTCTGACACCTCTCTGCTGCTTCCCTCGTTGAGGGCAGAAAGAACCCCATGCCCATTCTTTCCTCCAAGACACAACCAAGCCCAAGAGTTGACAGAGCCCCAGCATCCTAGAAAGACCATCAACATTTGAATTTCAAAAAGCAAACAGCTTTGGGGCGCCTGGGTGTTTCACTGGGTTAAAGCCTCTGCTTTCAGCTCAGGTCATGATCTCAGGGTCCTGGGATCGAGCCCTGCATCCGACTCTCTGCTCAGCAGGGAGCCTGCTTCCCTTCCTCTCTCTGCCTGCCTCTCTGCCTACTTGTGATCTGTCTGTCAAATGAATAAATAAAATCCTTTAAAAAAAAAAAGCAAACAGCTTTGAGATAGTAGTAAAAGGGACTGGAGCATGTTCACAAAAGCCCTTCCAATTTTTTATTAAAGTAAATACAAAAAAGGATACCATTATAAGTAAAGGAAAATGATCAACTTTGGTTTTAAAAAATTTTCCTTGTCACACAGATGTCTCAGTTCCTACTAATAGATTCCTCCTCAACTGAGATGAACTTGGAATATTTTAATGAAAGAGAACTCCCTCCACTTAGATGGCCTATGGCAGAGAGCCCTTTCATCTTGGGTCAGAGTGATGTGGTTCATATATACAATGGAATAATTACTCAACAATCAGAAAGGGTGAATACCCACCATTTGAATTGTCATGGATGGACCTGGAGAGGATTATACCAAGTGAAATAAGTCAAACAGAGAAAGACAATTTTCATATATATGGTTTCACTCATAGTGGAACATAAGGAATAGCACAGAGGACCACAGTGGAAGGGAGAGAAAGCTGAACGGAAAGAAATCAGAGAACCAAACAAACCATGAGAGACTTTGGAATCCAGGAACTAAACTGAGAGTCACAGAAGGGGGGAGGGTAACCGAAGGCACCTGTTGTGATGAGCACTGGGTGTTATACACAACTAATGAATCATTGAACACTACATCAAAAACTAACCATATGTTGGCCAACGGAACATAATAAAAAAACATGGAAACCACAAAAAAAAGTTTTCCCAGTAATAAACCAGATAAAGAAAAAGATGAACAGACAACCATAGTGACCCATGTACAATGACAGGCCTGAAAATTATAATCCCCTCCAAGGATCCCATTTCTCCTTCATGATAGGCTTGGTTAACTATAATAATCCAGGTAAACCAACACACATTTTTCATTTTGCCCTGACCTGTAATTGGTACTGATGCAGAAGTTACTAGTGGTACATAAACAATGACTCTTGGAACACTGAAAAAAATAAATTAAATTAAAAAAAAAAAAGATGTTGTTAGTGGCCAGGAATACTTTAACAGACAAAGAATAAGGTCCAAAAATTCTCACCACAGAATTAGCAACTTATTAGTAATTGATAGACTTTTCTGGCCATTGTGCTGGCACTTTGTTGGTACTCAAAAACAGGTTTGTTGAATTAATGATTAACTACACTTTATACCATGTTTCCTAGGTTATAGCTAGATTTTCTCATCAACATGGAGTATTATTTTGCTGGGGGAGAAAAAGCACTTTTCTTTTCAGAAACTAAATGACATGAATTAATCACTTTTTTTCCCTGAGCACAATATATTGGAAATGCTGGAATATTAATTGTATTCGGGAAATAATTATGCTTACTGTCATTCAAGCTGTCATCCTTCCTCTTCTATCTTCTTATGAAGAATGTAGCAAAAGGTTAAATTTTCGTGTGTGTGTGTGTGTATAGTATGAAACCAGCTCTATTTTTATATTGAGGTATAATTTTTTATATTGAGGTTGTAATTAACATATAACATTATATTAGTTCAGACTTATAACATGATTCAATATTTATATTATTATAATATATATGTATATGTGTATATACATATCAAAATGATCACAATTGACACCCATCACTACACAGTTACATTTTTTTTGTTGTGATGAGAACCTTACAGATCTACTCTCTTAGCAACTTTCAAATATTATTTCAGTATTAACTATAGTTATACTGTATGTTATATCCCCAAGACTTACTTTAAACTGAAAGTGTGTACCTGCAAAAGGTTAAATTTTCTAAAGCAAATAAATACTAAGTTTTTCTGCTCTCTGTAACATATTTTCTTGGTCTCATTGTCATGTTTCCATCCAATTTATTCCTTGTCTTACAGTTAAAGGTAAAGTTGATCTGGAAAAGCTGATGAATGAAGTAAAATCTTTCTCAGGTGAGTAAAACATTACTAAGACAATTCTAACCCTATGTTATATTTTGAATAGTGTTTTCCTAATATTATACCATAAATTTATTAATGTTGATATTTTACGTATTTTAATGAAATATTTATATTCAACTTTACTTCTGCATTTGATTTTGAATTATCTAGGGTTTGGCTATAAAAGTCAGTGGTAAGGGGTGCCTGGGTGGCTCAGTTGGTTAAACATCTGCCTTTAGCTCAGGTCATGAGCCCCACATGGGTCTCCCTGCTCAATGGGGAATCTGCTTCTCTCTCTCCCTCTGCCCCTGCCCCCAATTCGTACTTGTGTTTTCTCTCTCTCCTTTCACACTCTCTCTCAAGTAAATAAATAAAATCTTTAAAAAATAAATAAATAAGTGGTGATACTTGAGTCATAAATTATATTTTCTGTAGTTCCTACCAGTATTATACTGACCTTAACTGGTGTTTAAATCAGAGGTTTAACAAATTGGCTATCCATGAATTGAGTCCAACCTGTAGTCAAGTTTATAAGATTTGGCAACACTAGCCCTATATTCCCTCACGACAGTAACTGGTATATTGTCTCTTTGGACAAGGCCTGTGTTATCTAGTTCACCATAGCTAGTTTCACTAATTTCTTCTACCCTCAGCCTCCTACAATCTTGTGTTAATAACTGCTGGCTTAAATCACCAAATGTGGGTAGGCACAGAATATAGGAAGAGGAATATTTTTAGAAAATTAAGTTGGTAAGATTGCTTTAAATAATAATCGCATGATTCAGTATTAAAAAGAAAAAAAGGGGGGCGCCTGGGTGGCTCAGTGGGTTAAAGCCTCTGCCTTCGGCTCAGGTCATGATCCCAGGGTCCTGGGATCAAGCCCCGCATCGGGCTCTCTGCTCAGCGGGGAGCCTGCTTCCTTCTCTCTCTCTCTCTGCCTGCCTCTCTGCTTACTTGTAATCTCTGTCTGTCAAATAAATAAATAAAATCTTAAAAAAAAAAAAAAGAAAGAAAAAAAGGCTAGGTATCCTAAATTACTGGCCAATTATATAACCTGATTTTCTTCTATGGTATCTTGCCATTAGTCTTAGGAGATCATTCTATGAAGAATCAAGGAGTAAGTTCTGCCTCATTATCCTTAAACACTGTTATAATATGTGAGAATATGAAAGTTAGAATGGCACTCTTTAAACCAGCTTTTCATTATTTTGGATAATTTTAATGTCCTAAAATTGTCATGCATCAATAATTCATTTTTCTTTCAAAGGAGGCAAAGTAGATGCTAATAAACTTGGAAGTGTCTTGGAAAACTGGGGGATTGAGCTCACACCTAATGAACTTTTGAATTTGGTGAAGACACTGCCACTTGATGGTAAGTCTTATGGGTGCTATAAGCCTAGTTCTGTGGAATTGTTTCCACATGTGAAAAATGACAAAATAGTTGCAAATAACACCCAGAGTTCATCACAACACATGCCCTCCTTAATACCCACATAATGAATCACTGGACACTACATCAAAAACTGATGATGTACCCTATGCTGGCTAACTGAACATTTAAAAAAAAAAGAGGTGCGCGGCTCCATAACTCCTCACGGCGGTGGCGGCTCCTTGGCCGCGGCGCGGTGGTGACTGAGCTGCGAGCCTGCCGGGCGTGCGCCGAGCCCCGGCCCGGTCTCCGCGTGCCCCACCCCGCGGCTTCGCACCCCAGATGCTGCGCGGGTGCTGAGCCCGCCCCGGCCGGGACGATGGTGAAGTCTTTCCTGGGCCAGAGAGTGCTCCGGAGTTCCTGGGACCAAGTGTTCGCTGCCGTCTGGCAGCGGTACCCGAATCCCTATAGCAAATATGTCGACGGAAGACATAGTGCACCGGGAGGTGACCCCTGACCAGAAACTCCTGTCCCGGTGTCTCCTGACCAAGACCAACAGGATGCCCGGCTGGGCCGAGCGACTGTTTCCTGCCAATGTCGCTCACTCGGTGTACATCCTGGAGGATTCTATTGTGGACCCGCCGAACCAGACCATGACCGCCTTCACCTGGAACATCAACACGCCCGGCTGATGGTGGTGGAGGAACGATGTGTTTACCGTGTGAACTCTGATGACAGCGGCTGGACCGAGATCCGCGGGGAAGCCTGGGTCTCCTCTAGCTTATTTGGTGTCTCCAGAGCCGTCCAGGAGTTTGGTCTTGCCCGGTTCAAAAGCAATGTGACCAAGACTATGAAGGGCTTTGAGTACATCTTGGCCAAGCTGCAGGGTGAGGCCCCTTCCAAAACCCTCGTTGAGACAGCCAAGGAAGCCAAGGAGAAGGCGAAGGAGACAGCACTGGCAGCTACAGAGAAGGCCAAGGACCTTGCCAGCAAGGCAGCCACCAAGCAGCAGCACTTCGTGTAGCTAGCCCAGGCCCCGGCGCGGTAGGACACCTGACCACCCGGCTCAAGTCCCTCTGCCTGTCCCCCTTGTACTTTATTATTAAAAGTCAACTTCCAGCCCTTTCTGCTGTCTGGGTGGGTTGGGGCTGGGTGTCCTGTTTGGCACTGACAGTGCAGCAGGCACGTTGCCCACGTCTGAGCCAGGCCTGTGGATGCCCACATCCGGCACAGGGAGGGGCGGGGGCCTGCCCGGTCCCAGACAGTCCACCGGTACAGGACTAGGAAGCGCCAGACTGTAAGCTCCATGAGGGCAGGGACCTTTGTCATGTTCTCTGATGTGTCCCAAGTACCTGGAACAGTATCTAGCACATAACAGGCACTCAATAAATAGTTCTTGAATTCAAAAAAAAAAAAAAAAAGAAGAAGAAGAAGAAGAAAGAAAGAAAGAAGAGAAAAATTACAAATTAAAACGAAAAATGTTTTTTAAATATTAAAAAGTTAATGCAAATACAAAGAAAAATTTCATCACTTTGGATTTTTATTTAAAAATCGTCAGTCTAACCCATTTAAATTATAAGTTGCTATCAAAGGCAAAGTGCATTACTCAGCCCTCAGGTTGCTGATCAGCTGGATTTGTTTAAAAAAAAAAGGATTTCTTTTTTTTAAAGATTTTATTTATTTATTTGACAGAGAGAGATCACAAGTAGACGGAGAGGCAGGCAGAGAGAGAGAAAGAGGGAAGCAGGCTCCCTGCTGAGCAGAGAGCCCGATGCGGGACTCGATCCCAGGACCCTGAGATCATGACCTGAGCCGAAGGCAGCGGCTTAACCCACTGAGCCACCCAGGCGCCCAAAAAGGATTTTTTAAAAGATAAAGAAGAGAAGGAGGAAGGCATCCAGTTTTCCCAGCACCAGCTAATAATGTAGCTATATGTGTTTCTGCAGCATCGAATATATAGTTTGCCAATAAGTGGGTAGTTTTGTGCATTGAGAAAAAGCCACAATTCTTAACTTCCTCATTAGATTAAATAAAACCCAAAAAATTTATAAAAAATGTTTTTTAATCCAATAACCCAAAAAACCATTATTAATATTTTGGTACACTTCCTTCTAGTTCTCAGTAGATGATAGATTAATAGATAATATGTGTATATTAATTTACTTATAATTCTCACCTCTTCACAATATTAACATGTATATTTATCACAGAAACCTTGATGATGAAGATAAGTGAAAATAAAACCATCTCTTTTCCCAACTAAAAGCAACAACTATTATGAGAATTTTGATGTATATTTTTTCTAGTTCTCCATCTATGAATGTAGATTCTTTTTTTATTTGGCAACTTTGTGAATAAATCTTTGCAAATATTCCAAAATTTTTCAAGATAAATTCCTTGGTTTCACTTATTTGTGGAGCATAACAAATAGCATGGAGGACAAGGGGAGATGGAGAGGAGAAGGGAGTTGAGGGAAATTGGAAGGGGAGGTGAACCATGAGAGACTATGGACTCTGAAAAACGATCTGAGAATTTTGAAGGGGTGGGGGGTGGGAGGTTGGGGGCACCAGGTGGTGGGTATGGTAGAGGGCACGGATTGCATGGAGCACTGGTTGTGGTGCAAAAATAATGAACACTGTTATGCTGAAAAAATAAAAAATTAATAAAAAAAAAAAAGATAAATTCCTTAAGTAGAGTTGTAAAATGGAAGATATTTTGTTTGTTTTCTCACATATCCTTCCAGAATATTGTAATTTGATCTCCCACAAATAATATTTTAGGATGTTATTTTCTCTACATTCTCAATACAGGGGGGAGAAAAAGAGCATCTCATGATTATGATTTGCAATTCACTCCTTTACCATTGAGAGTGAACATTTTGGTATGTCTATTTATCTATTTGCATTTGAAATATTCCTATGCAAAGATTCTAAATTCTTCCTGAAATTAAAAGATGTGTATTTATATGGTGGCTACCTGAACATAATAGAAATAAATAAATAAATAAAGTGTGCTATCTTTCTGACTCCATTTTCAAAATATCTCATTTTTTATAGCTGATGGAAAAGTGTATCAGAAAAGGTTGATGAAGGACATAAAGTCTCTCAAACGTGAGTAAGAAGCACAGGGAAAGGACTGAATCTAAAACCGTTATTTGTGTTGTTAAAACATGAATCATCCTTTCCTATGTCATTGTATTTATTTATGCTTTCTTCAGTAAATCTGAATTTTACCAGATAAACCAAGCAGTTTCTTGCACTAAGATTTAGCAGAAAGTATTAAACTTTCTTGGATTTTCCTAACTCAACCCCAGAGAAACAAGATTTAAAACGCAAAACAAAATGTGAAGAAGGAACATTGTCAGATAAAGATTTCAGTCAAAAGCGGAGGCAAATAATTTGAAAGTGCAGACAACAAAAACAATATTATGTCAGTCATCTCTAGCTCTAGCTTTTCAAAATCCTAATAGAAAATTGAGAAGAATTTTTATTTTCCTATTCCTGGGCAAAACTGGGTTTTTGGTGTTTGTCTTGAAAACCTTAATAATACTAAGAAATGGATGAAATGTTTTTTATTGGAATAAAACACATGCTTGATGAAAAGGAATAATAACATAGCAGTGAATGCATGGTCCAGTTTTAGAAACATTCATTTTTACTATATTTCTTTTCTGCTCCTTACTTAGAAGGCGATGTTGATGTCAACAAGCTGGACACTCTTTTAGAAAACATGGGAATCAGCATCAAAGAAAAAGAGTTCATGGATCTGATAGAAAGACTGCCAGATGCTGGTAAGCACATAACTGTACTTTTTAAGGGGTACTTCTTGTTTTCATCTTTACTGAGATGTAATTGGCATATAACATTGTGTAAGCTTAAGTACAACCTGTTGATTTGACATATTTGCATATTGCAAAATGATTACTGCCATAGTTAACACCTCTGCGACATTACATAATTATCTTTTTTTTTATGGTGAAAACATTTAAGATCTACTCTTAGGAACTTTCAAGTATATAATACAGTGTTGTTAACTATAATCACCATTCTGTATTATATTCTCAGAATTCATTCACACTAGAAATGGGAGTTTATAACCTTTACCTAACATCTCTCCATTTTCCCACCTCCTCCCTCAGCCCCTGGCAATGATAATTCGACTGTTTCTATGACCTCAGTGTTTGCTTTTGTTATTTTTTAAAGTTTTATTTGAGAGCAGGGAAGGGCAGAAAGGGAAGGAGAGAGAGTCTTAAGCAGACTCCACACTAAGCTTGATCCCACCACCTTGAGATTACAACCTGAGTCGAAACCAAGAGTCAAATGCTCAACCAACAGTAGTACCTACACACCCCGAGTTCAGCATTTTTAGATTCCACATGTAAGTGATATCATATAGTATTAGTCTCTCTCCATCTAACTTATTTCACTTACCATAATACCCTCAAAGTTTATCCATGTTGTCACAAATGGCAAGATTTCCTTCTTTCTCGTGGCTGAGTAATTTTCTATTGTATATAATATACCACATCTTCTTTACCCATTCATCCACTGACAGACATATAACTTAACTATTGTGATTAACATTACAGTGAACATGGGAGTATATATATCTTTTTGAATCCTATTTCAAAGTGGGCTTTTAAATTTTATGCTGTGTTATGGGATTAATGGATCATATGGTAGTTCTATCTTTAATTTCTTAAGGAACCTCTATTCTGTTTTCCACAATGACTGCAATGACTGTTTATTCCCATCAACGAAGAGCAAGGGTTTCCTCTCCTCCACATCCCCACCAGCATTTGTTATCTCTTATCTTTCTGATGAGAGCCATTCTAATAAGTTTGAAGTGCTATCTCATTGTGGTTTTAATTTACATTTCCCTGATAATGAGTGATATTGAACACCTTTTCATGTATCTGTTGGCCACTTGTGTGTGTTCTTTGGAAAGATGGCTATTCAGTTCCTCTATCCATCTTAACCAGCAAGACTGTCATTCAGAATAGAAAGAAAGAGTTTCCCAAACAAACAAAAACTAAAGGAGTTCGTGACCACTAAACCAGCCCTGCAAGAAATTTTAAGGGGGACTCTCTAGGGTGAAAATAAAAAGACCAATAGCAACAAAGACTAGAAAGGACCAGAAAACATCACCAGAAACACCAGCTCTACAGGTAACACAATGGCACTAAATTCATATCTTTCAATAATCACTCTATAGTGTCATTTGAAATCAAGAAGGGTAATGCCTCCAGCTTTGTTCTTTCTCAGTATTGCTTTGACTATTCAGGGTCTTCTGTGGTTCCATATAAACTTAAGGATTTTTTTCCTATGTCTGTGAAAAACTACCATTGGAATTTTTATAGGAATTCGAGTGAATCTATAAATAACTTTTGGTAATACAGACATTTTAACAATATTAATTTTTCTGACCCATGAATGTGAGCTATATTTCCATTTGTTTTTTTTTTCAATTTTTTTCATCATGGTTTTATAGTTTTCATTGTATAGATCTTTCACCTCCTTATTTAAATTTATTTCCAAGTATTTTGTTGTTTCTTTTATGCCATTGTGAGTGGTATTATTTTCTTTATATCTTTTTCAAATATAAAGTTTATAGAAATGCAACTGGATTTCTGTATGCTGATTTTGTATACTGCAACTTTACTGAATTCATTGATTAGCTCTGACAGTTTTTGGTGGAGTCTTTAGGATTTTCTACATTTAAGATCATATCATTCTGCAAACAAAGACAATTATGCTTCTTCCTTTCCTATTTGGATGTCTTCTTTTTTCTTGTCTGATTGCTCTGGCTTAGACTTCTAGTCCTATGTTGAATAGGAGTGGTGAGAATGGGCACTCTTGTTCATAGGCTTACTTTTTATATAGGCTTTTCTTTCTCCCTTCAAACTAGAGGGTTAAGTCAGTATTTTTTACTGAGATAGTAAAGCTAGATATTGTTTCATGAACCTTCATAATCAATTTTGTGTGTGTGTGTGTGTGTGTGTGTGTGTGTTTAGAGTTCTTAGTGTGACTTACAGTAAAAAATTTTGAAAATTACTGGCTTAGGGGTTCCTGGGTGGCTCAGTGGGTTAAGCCTCTGCTTTCAGCTCAGGTCATGATCTCAGGGTCCTGGGATGGAGCCCCGAGTCAGGCTCTCTGCTCAGCAGAAAGCCTGCTCCCCGCCCCCGCCCCCCGCCGCCCGCCTCTCTGCCTACTTGTGATCTCTCTCTGTCAAATAAATAAATAAAACCTGAAAAAAATCACTGGCTTAAATGATAGTAATATAACAGTTCTATTTTCAAAGTATTGTTCTTTCTACACTCTTCCTGGCTGACTCCAATTAACCATATGTATTTAAGATTTCAAATCTTTTATCTCAAACCTATACTTATTTCATGCATTTCGGGCTAGGACAGTGAGGTCTTTTTATGTAGCATAATGGGAGCAAGTATTTGATCAGATACTCTAAAATTCCAATTAGAGTAAGGAATAATAAAAGTGATATATATGTACTATGCATGTTTTCTTTCCATGAAAAAAAGGGACTACATTTTAACTTAATGTAGCCATACTCTTTGAAGATTTTCTTGTACAAAAATACTCCTTTATCATCTGAAATACACTCCCATTTTCAGTTTGGTTTTTTTTAGAATAAATTTTTTTTAATTTATTTTCAGCATAACGGTATTCATTGTTTTTTGTTTGTTTGTTTGTTTTTTAAGATTTTATTTATTTGACAGAGAGAGAGAAATCACAAGTAGGGAGAGAGGCAGGCAGAGAGAGAGGGGGAGGAAGCAGGCTCCCTGCGGGGCAGAGAGCCTGACCCGGGGCTCGATCCCAGGACCCTGGGATCATGACCTGAGCCGAAGGCAGAGGCTTTAACCCACTGAGCCACCCAGGCGCCCCGTATTCATTGTTTTTGTAACACCCAGTGCTCCATGCAGCTCCATGCTCCTCTCTGATACCCACCAACTGGTTCCCCCAAACTCCCACCCCCCCACCTCTTCAAACCCTTCAGATTGTTTTTCAGAGTCCATAGTCTCTCATGGTTCACCTCCCCTTCCAATTTCCCCCAGCTGCCTTCTCCTAACTCCCCATGTCCTCCATGCTATTTGTTATGCTCCACAAATAAGTGAAACCATATGATAATTGACTCAGCATAATCTCTTCCAGTCCCGTCCATGTTGCTACAAAAGTTGGGTATTCATCCTTTCTGATGGAGGCATAATACTCCATAGTGTATATGGACCACATCTTCCTTATCCATTCGTCCGTTGAAGGGCATCTTGGTTCTTTCCACAGTTTAGCGACCGTGGCCATTGCTGCTATAAACATTGGGGTACATATGGCCCTTCTTTTCACTACATCTCTATCTTTGGGGTAAATACCCAGTAGTGCAATGGCAGGGTCATAGGGAAGCTCTATTTTTAATTTCTTGAGGAATCTCCACACTGTTCTCCAAAGAGGCTGCACCAACTTGCATTCCCACCAACAGTGTAAGAGGGTTCCCCTTTCTCCACATCCCCTCCAACACACGTTGTTTCCTGTCTTGCTAATTTTGGCCATTCTAAGTGGTGTAAGGTGATATCTCAATGTGGTTTTAATTTGAATCTCCCTGATGGCTAGTGATGATGAACATTTTTTCATGTGTCTGATAGCCATTTGTATGTCTTCATTGGAGAAGTGTCTGTTCATATCTTCTGCCCATTTTTTGATATGATTGTCTGTTTTGTGTGTGTTGAGTTTGAGGAGTTCTTTATAGATCCTGGATATCAATCTTTTGTCTGTACTGTCATTTGCAAATATCTTCTCCCATTCCGTGGGTTGCCTCTTTGTTTTGTTGACTGTTTCCTTTGCTGTGCAGAAGCTTTTGATTTTGATGAAGTCCCAAAAGTTTATTTTGGCTTTTGTTTCCTTTGCCTTTGGAGACATATCTTGAAAGAAGTTGCTGTGGCTGATATCGAAGAGATTACTGCCTATGTTCTCCTCTAGGATTCTGATGGATTCCTGTCTCACGTTGAGGTCTTTTATCCATTTTGAGTTTAACTTTGTGTACGGTGTAAGAGAATGGTCGAGTTTCATTCTTCTACATATAGCTGCCCAGTTTTCCCAGCACCATTTATTGAAGAGACTGTCTTTTTTCCACTGTATATTTTTTCCTGTTTTGTTGAAGATTAACTGACCATAGAGTTGAGGGTCCATATCCGGGCTCTCTACTCTGTTCCACTGGTCTATGTGTCTGTTTTTATGCCAGTACCATGCTGTCTTGGTGATCACAGCTTTGTAGTAAAGCTTGAAATCAGGTAACGTGGTGCCCCCAGTTTTATTTTTGTTTTTCAACATTTCCTTAGAGATTCGGGGTCTCTTCTGGTTCCATACAAATTTTTGGATTATTTAAGTGGAGCAAAGTACTTTTTTTAGAAGTTGAGCAGAAATTTCTGTCAGAATCCATCTAGATTTTCATTCTTTCCCCAGTCTTTTTATAGTTATTTATCCACACCAAATTCAGCTTTACAATAAGCTTCTCAAATCATTCAAATTTGCTTTTATGGTAATAACTCCCTTTTCCATTTATAGTTCATCAGTTTGTATAATGATTAAATTATCAATTTAATAAGTACAACTCTTTATAAACAAACCTGGAAACAAACTCAACAACTCAACCCATAGGAACTCAAATGTGTTGGCTTACTAAAAGTATAGCTTACTAGATGTAACTTTAACATGCCATCAGCATCGGTATGAATATTTTACAGTAGAAATGATGAATATAGTTCAGGCCATCAGGGTAGTTAAGGGGAGGTCAATTAAGAGATCTCCTATATCAACAAATCTCTGTTGAGATATAGATTTCTCAATGGAAATCTGAATTCAACATATAAAAGGTAAACTATTTTCCCTGTTAAATTCCTAATTCTTTATTTTTTTTATTTTTCTGCCACTGTTATCCACCCACACTTACCCATGAAATAAATCAGAAATTTATCTTTAACTTCTCATGTTCCTTCATTTTTCCTCTTAAGAATATCCCCAATCTATCTCTGTCTTTGCTATGCTACTCTTTTTTTTTTTTTTTTTTTTTTTTTTTTTTTTTTTTTTTTTTGGCTATGCTACTCTTAAATCCTCATCATTCTTTGCTTACACTACTACAGAAGGCTCCTGACTAGTATAACACCCACTGGTCCCATTGCCTTAAATTCATTCTACACACACTCACAAGATGACTTCACTAGAGTGAAAATCTGACCTAGTAATTCTTCCAGTTAAAACCTTTCACTGACCCTTCACAACTTACATGCATTGAGTCTTACAATATGCCACAATGTTAGCACTTTTATGATAAATTAATTTATTCATTCATGTGACTACCTATTGAACACCTAACACCTAGCAGGCTCTGTTTCAGCCTTAGGAATACAGCCATAAATAAAACAAAATTAATGTAAATTTTGTGGAGCCAGGATTTTTACCTTTTTCTTTCACTGCTCTATTCCAGGCAGTCTAAATCCAAGGTCTAAAATGTTAGCTCCAACCAATCTCTTTCAACTCATCTTTCCACTCCCTACATGGCATTTTTTCCCTCAAGCAAAATTTAAAAGCTTTAGTTTACCACACACTGTGCTCTTCATTTCTCCTTTTCCTGGGATTCTTTGTCTTTCTCCAATGATAGAAAATAACATAATACCATAAACAATAGTTTTATTTTTATTAACATATAATGTATTATTTGTTTCAGGGGTACAGGTCTGTGATTGATCAGTCTTATGCAATTCACAGCACTCACCATAGCACATACCCTCCCCAGTGTCCATCACCTAGGCACCTCATTCCTCCTAATTCCTACCCATCCAGCAACCCTCAGTTTGTTTTCTGAGATTGAGTTTCTTATGGTTTAAACAATGGTTTTAAATGCATACCAGTCATGTGTTATCAACCATTCCTAGAGAAACATGGAATTAGAAATAGAATGAATCCAAAAGACTTGAGAGAACATTTTTCCTAAGATAGACTTTATGATTCAAAGAATCTTAGTGCCCCTGGAAGATAATGGAGCTATCTATTATTAAAATCCAAGAATTATAAATTTAAGAAGGACAAGATACAGTGAAAGCTTTCATCTGGGCTCTACTTCATAATTTAAATATTTTATGCTTTATGGGTTTTTTGGAGTTTGGATTACCAGTGTCTAAATTTTGTCTTAACTTACAGATAAAGGGAAGGTCAAACTAAATACATTGATGGAAGAATTGAGAACTGCTTTAGGTAAGTGAAAAATAACAATTCTTTACACTGTTTTAATGATATTTTCCACCATCCCTTTAGTCCCTTATTAATTTCACCATTTTAACCCTTATTAATTAAACATTTTCATTAATTAACATTAATTAAACATTTCTACCTGCTTAAAAATCTGTGATTTTTTTTTTATAATCTGTGCTTTTGCAACAGAGGTACTAGGTCTTTACATAAGACAGAAATTTTAAGATTTAGGTTATAACTGAGATACTATATGTAGCCATAATTATTTGAATAAGTCATCAACAATATAATTTCTTGGACAATTATATTAGCCTTACATATTATATGTAGTATTTTCCTCTAACATTATAAAGACATGCCTTTTATTATAAATAACAGACAATGTTATATTTTTAAATCTGATATTAACTCTGCATAATATAAGAGGTGACCTTAGGTCTTTGTTGTTCTCCTAGCAATGGAAGATGGCACTGTACAAACACATTTTGTTTTGTTTTTCATAATTTATATTCATTTGATAATGTTCTATTATAGCCATGGCAACAGCCTTTTCTTAATAATGTGGGAATATTTTTATTCTTCATTCCACCTTTTTTGATCTTCACTCAACCAAAAGCACAGGAGAGGTCATCAAGAACTGTCCAGACCTCACTATTATAGATTTTTCTTCAGAGGAGCTGACATCTGAATGTCAGGATAATTTCATCCTGGTTTTGTCTTTGAATCATTTATTTAATTATTTGTTCATACACTGGCTACACAGAAGCATTTAAGACTCTGAAAAGCAGACTTCAAATAGCTGTGAGACAAACAAAACTAGCTGAAGGTATTATAAGAAGGAAATGAAAAGCACTCTAGAATCATGGTCCAATATTTCTCAGGCCTGAAAGAAGACCAGTTCCTATAATGCCTTAAGTCTATTTTACATACCCAAGTTGTCTTTTCTTAGATAAGTTAGATCTGTAGTGTGGATCGAAATACAATATGCATTATTTAAAAAGGTGCACACCCTCCTGTAGTTGGTCAAAAAAAAATTCAAAGCAATTCTGTTGTTTATCTAGGAAATTTTAACTGGCTTATTGTACTGAATGATAGGGTATGAACTATATTATATGCTAAGTCAGTTACAAATTTTTTATTACTATGGATAAAATACATTATACTTAGGAATCTCTTCCACCAGATATTATTTATTTCCCCAGAAAAGTTTCTATCCCTTTGGACTAAGAAGACAAGATCCACTGAGAACATTGGAAAGCCATGCACACTTCATACACATAAATTTTCAATTAGCCCTACAGTAATTCTTTAAATTGATTTGCTAGTAAAAGACTGAGTTATAGAGTTAGGATTGTCCTAACTCTAGTGAAGTGATTGTCTCTAGTAAAACTTAAACCTCAATAAGTTATTGGTGGAAGTAAGGGAGATCATGATAGGCTAAGTCAGAAGTGTATAGTACTAAATAATGAAAAAAAAAAGATATGACAAAAATAATGAATAAAAATATGTGAAAAATATGCAAAGCACTGACAATCAGTGTTTTCTTATTCTCACGGTCTTGGATGGAAGCTCTCTACTTCATGCAGTTTTCCACTTGTTCTGAGGATCTTGGATCTTGGGTCAGCAGGTGACTTATATGAACCACCTGCTTCCTGGACACTCTGTGGAACCTCAATTTAAGTCTCTAATATAATTTTGCAATTCTGATAATGTCTCTTCCATTTTTCCAGAAGTTCTGGTGTTCAAATACATTGAAGTTTTAAATAATGGACAATTATTATTATACATTATACAATTATTACTATACCTTATATAATTCTTGTATAATCATGAATAATTACAAAAATGAAGAATATTGCCCTATAATTGAACAGATAAGATGGAATGCTCTAAATAGGTAGCAGGATATCCAAAGTTTGTTGGCCAGTATGAGTGCTATAGATTTTTGACGAAAGAGTGTTTCAACCCATCCAGAAAATAAACATAATATTATTAGTATATATTCATAACTCAGAGAGAAGCAACTATATAAAATCCATTTGGATATGCCCAGAGGGTTCCTTAGGGTGTGATTCTAATCCAGGGCTCAAAGTTACAGATTTTCCATAATTATTTTGATTTCAGATGAGGCATGAATTGGTGATACTCTCTAGTATAATATAAAATATCTTAATCAGTGTTTAATAATGTGGAAAATTTGTTCCTATAGTGATGGGTTGTTTTATGTAAGATTCTGGTAAATGTCAATTTGAAATATTATCTGATGCAACCAGGTAGCAATCTTGGCTTTGCCAGATCTTACCCTTATGGATATTATAACCTGACCATTCCAATTATTTCTTTACAAAATTGAGGTCAAATTTTGTGCTTCTATAATGGAGTCTTTGACTCTGATCCTATACTTGGTTTTCCTATCTTTAAAAGGTCCTTCAAAAAGAATGTTAATTTTTTAAAAATGAGAAGATGAACCACAGGCTGGCAGGAAATATTTGCAAAACACATATCTGATAAGGGGCTTATATCAAAAATATTCAAAGAATTCTTAAAACTCAACAATGAGGGGCGCCTGGGTGGCTCAGTGGGTTAGGCCGCTGCCTTCGGCTCAGGTCATGATCTCAGAGTCCTGGGATTGAGCCCCACATCAGGCTCTCTGCTCAGCGGGGAGCCTGCTTCCTCCTCTCTCTCTGCCTGCCTCTCTGCCTGCTTGTGATCTCTCTGTCAAATAAATAAATAAAATCTTTAAAAAAAAAAAAAACTCAACAATGAGGAAACAAGCTAATTAAAAAGTGAGCAAAAGCTCTGAATATTCACCTCACCAAAGAAGATATACAGATAGCGGATAAGGATATGAAAAGATGTTCAACATCACATGTCATTAGAGAATTGCAAATTAAAATAACGAGGGAACACTACACACCTATTAAAATGGCCAGCAAGAGGAATGCAAAATGGTACAGTTACTTTGGAAGACAATTTGGCAGTTTCTTACAAGGCTAAACCTACTCTTTTCATAAGAACCAATAACCACAAATTAGGTATTTACCCAAATAAGTTGAAAACATGTGAACACAAAATCTGTACACAAATATTTGTAGCAGCTTTATTTATAATTGCCAAAATTTTCAAGCAAATAAGATGTCCTTGAATAGAAGAATGGATAAACAAACTGTGATATATCCATATAATGAAATATTATTCAGTGATAAAAAGAAATGAGCTATCAATCTGGGGAAAGATGTGGAAAAGTCAGTGATTGCCAGGAGTTTAGGGGGGTGGCATAGGGAGGCATAGGGAGACGAGATATAAGGGCCACAACAGAACTGTAGGTCAGTGAAATTATTCCGTATGTTACCGTAATGGTGACTACATAACATATTGCATTTGTCAAAACCCATACTACTATATGATACAAAGAGCGAACACCAAGGACATAGCTTGGATCAGTAAGAAAAAAAGATATAGGAAGCTTCTAGAAGAATCCATGTGCAGACTTCCTATGCTCTCCTTCTTATGAGGGGTTACACGTAACATACCTTATTTCCAGCAGCAAAGATGTAGTTACACACGGATGCCCTGGGAAGCCTGTTGGAGTCTCAGTCCCCAAGGTTTTTTATTTAGGGCTATTCACATAGGCACCCCCTGCCTATCAGCTATCAATATACCAGACTCCCGGAAGAAAAACAGGTATTCACCAGAAATCACATTGTTTACACAAGTTTAGGCACAGTGAACTAGCATTTTCAGTTGGTATTAGAGGAAACATTCTGAAATCCAAGTTCCCAGATACCAGCCAAGTATGAATAACAAGCAGGCTCTTCTAAAGGTAGTAGCCTCAGGCCTGCTATGTTAACTCTTTTCTGCATAGTCTATTTAGTAAGATCTGCTGAAGCATTATCTCTAGTCATTATACCATCTGTTTTACTGTGGGCTTTTTTACCTTTAAGACAGCATTTCTTTGACCAGAATCAAAGCACCAAGTAATAATTACTATAAAAGTATATCACCTATCATTTAGTGTTACCAATTTGAAATCTCTAGAAAGGGTCATTTTTCAGTCACTTGAACCAACCTTGTATCTGAAGGACTTATATCTTTCAAGAAAAACTAAACTAATTATTGCATCTTTAACCTACTATGGTCCCTTTTCACTATTAAGACAAGACCCATCAATGAATAATATTAAGTTAGTGTGGTACTCAAATACCCAAAAGATCTGTTTAAGACATGGACACTTATTGAAATACAGAAATACAATTATGGAAATTATAATTATAGAAGTAGAAATTTTCATAGGCTAAAGGAAATAGAGTCACTGATTGAGAGTATTATACCAATGGATAATAGTATGGGGAGAAAGTAGCAATATTCCATAATTAGTAACTAATTGGTAAAAAAAAAACTGGATATTTTTCAGTTAACAATAGAGATTGTAATTCTATATAGTATCCTCAGATTTATTTTTTTTTAAGATTTTATTTATTTATTTGACAGACAGAGATCACAAGTAGGCAGAGAGGCAGGCAGAGAGAGAGGTGGAGGCAGGCTCCCTGGGGAGCAGAGAGCCCGATACGGGGCTCGATCCCAGGACCCTGGGATCATGACCTGAGCCGAAGGCAGTGGCTTAACCCACTGAGCCACCCAGGTGCCCCAGTATCCTCAGATTTAAATGGGATCTTAAGATTGAAGAAGCTTTGCCTAGCAATTTAGAAACTGTAATTGCTCTGAAGCAAGAAGGATATAGTCAAGGCTACTGATTTAAGGGATAAGCTATAATAAGCAATGGGTCTTTTATTTATTTTTTAATTAAAAAAAATTTTTTATTAACACATAATATATTATTTGCCCCAGGGGTACAGGTCTGTGAATCATCAGGCTTACACATTTCACAGCACTCACCATAGCACATACCCTCCCCAATGTCCACAACCCATCCACCCTATCCCTCCCACCCACACCCCAGCAACCCTCAGTTTGTTTCGGGGAGATTAAGAATCTCTTGCAATGAGTCTTTTAATGAATACTATTGATACACTGTGTTAATGCTTCTGAAGCTTGGCCTAACCTCATGCACATCAGAATGAATCAGTCTGGGGTGCCTGGGTGGCTCAGTGGGTTGAAGCCTCTGCCTTCAGCTTGGGTCATGATCCAGGGTCCTGGGATGGAGCCCCACATCGGGCTCTCTGCTCAGCAGGGAGCCTGCTTCCCCCTCTCTCTCTGCCTACTTGTGATCTCTGTCTGTCAAATAAATAAATAAAATCTTTAAAAAAAAAAAAGAGTGAATCAGTCTGACTCCTGTCTTGAAGGATACTCTTCTCAAAACAAAGAATTTCACGTAAAGAGCAGTTCATAGTTTAAAATTATTAAATATATATGGAAATGAAACACTATGAGTAAGATACCTGTCATGAACAACCTTTAGCAAAATCAGATCAGTGAAGATTTTAGATTTTGAAATTATCAGACCAAAAATTATTAAATAAGCATGCTTAATATAATTTAATAATTAAAAGAGAGGCTTGAGTACATTTGAGTAAAGAGGAAGCAGATTTGATAAAGAACCAAATAGACTT
This sequence comes from Lutra lutra, assembly GCF_902655055.1. Taxonomy (NCBI): domain Eukaryota; kingdom Metazoa; phylum Chordata; class Mammalia; order Carnivora; family Mustelidae; genus Lutra; species Lutra lutra. Next base: position 16,194,327 of record NC_062293.1, on the reverse strand, counting down.
TGAGAAATGAAAATAGTAAAAATTTAAAACACTTGAAGATTTTAACAGTAATTTATAAACAGCTGAAGAAACAACTAAGGAACTTACAATGCATATAGCACAGAAAGACAAAGAAATGTGAAATATGAAAGAGAGGTTATGAGACACCAAGGATAGATAAGAAAATCTAACATATATCTAGAATTCCAGGAAGAAAAGATAAAGAGAGCAAGACAGAGGCAATATTTGAAAAGAACTTTCCAGAACAGATAAATAGTGTCAATCTAAAGAAGCTAAGTGACCCCTAAGCAGAATAAATAAAAAGAAATATCCATACTAGACATATATATTTGAAATATGCAATATACCTAATTTATTGATTGAAAGTTTAGGATTCTAGACAGTAAGCTTTCAGAGATTCACTTTCCACTGATTTAAACCAAAAGACTTAATTAAACCAAAATTGTTTTTCCTTTCTAAAGTTACAAAAGTATAAAACTATTTATAATAATCAAAAGATTATTTACCATAAAAATAATATAAAACAAAAATTATTGGGGAAGCCCAAGGCCCTATTTTTGGAACAATTTCTAATAAGCATCAACTATGTACATTTATATGTATATTATATTCATATAAGCATATAATCTATGTACCTATCTAGACTTATGTGCCTAATATTCTACTGCTCCTAACATTATTATAATTTCAAACTATCAGGAAAACTACCTCCATTTCTATTTTGTGAAGGAAAGTCCCAAATTATTATTTGTTTTATTTTTTTATGTATTTATATAATCATTCAAGGTGATAATTTTATGTTTGTTATAGAATATATGATTTTTAACTACCCATGAAGTTGTCTTAATGGCACATAAGTGAAAATATTGCTAGTTAACAGCATTTGATTGTAATAACTCACTACTTTTGTGTTCTTCCCAAATTCTTCTTTGTCACAATTTCTGTCTTTTCTAGGTGAGCAGATTGATGTCAGTGATGTATATGATGTTCTGAAAGACATGAAAGTGGAAGTCACAGACAAGGAATACTTTAATTTTGTAAAAACTCTACCACTTGATGGTAAGGATTTAAAATATACTGTGTATACTTCAAGGAGCTTTAGAGTGCTTGACTGTAGGATTTTCTTCTAAAATGATACCAGATTGTTACCAGGTTGTTTTGTTTTCTTTTTTTAAAAAAATCATTTTTTAAAACTTTTTTTTCTAGAATGCAACTTTCTTTTTAATTATTTGATTTTTGCCAAAGAAAATTTGGGTCATTTAGTTTTTATTATGGTGGGCAATAGCTCTCTCACTTAATCCTGCCAATAACATATATGTATTGTTGTTCTTGGTTCCGTTAATACTCCTGAGAGTGGAAAGATGTAAAAATGGAAGAATAAAGAGTGTAAGGAAAGAAACCAGCAATAAACATAAATCAAATGAGATATATGCTTTATAAGTTTTAAGCCATAATCCTTGCCTTTAATGCAAGAGTGAATAAATTTGCCTCATTAAAATCTTTCTCCAAAGAAACTTTGTTACTATTTGAGAATAAACCAGGTAAATTTCAGAAAAATTATTAACAAGTCCATCTTTTTGAAATTATGGAGTTAGGGAAAGAATTGTAGGATATTTATTGTTTCAGTGAATCTCCCTTACTATTTTTCTCTCACCTGAATTATGCCTTTTCTTACAGCTGAAGGAAAGGTGTACCAAAAAAGGTTGCTGGATGGTGTGAAGACTCTTAAAAGTGAGTGAGAAATATAATGAGAAAGCAGATAAATCTGAGATATTCTCTTATTTTTCATATACATTATTTTTATTACATTAAAAATTTTATGTATGTATTTTCTAATATTTATGGATATGTTATATGTTCCATAAATCCCTGGAAAATTACCCAGCCCTTTTAGAACTCATACTATGTTGATATGAACAAAAGATACAATCAAACAGTGAGACTCTACATCCAGTTTTAATGCTGATCCTTCTTGTATGCTTGGCTAGGTCTTACTGGGCTTTAATGTCTTCATGTGTAAAGTTAGAACCATAATATACATGAACTAATAAGGAATTTTTCCACATCCTGGTTGTTTTTATGATCTTTGTCTCTCCTAAGGAGGAAAGGTTGATATGAATAACCTGGACACATTTCTGAAAAATATGGGGATTGAGCTTTCACATAAAGAACTTGAAGATTTTTCACAAAACCTACCAGTTGATGGTGAGCATTGTACATAAAAATATATTCCCTTTAGGACAGCTTGGGTTTGAGAGTATCAATAGAACAATGATAGTATTTAGTACCAACAGGATATTTTTTAAAGATTTTATTCATTTATTTGAGAGAGAGCACAAACTGGGGGGAGGGTCCTGAGGAGGGGAAGAAGCAAGCTCCCCGCTGAGCAAGGAGCCCGACTTACGGCTCAATCCCAACACACCCGGATCATGACCAGAGCTGAAGGCAGCCGCTTAAATGGCTGAACCACCCAGACACCCCCTCAACAGAACAATTTTATTTTTTTTTAAAGATTTTATTTATTTATTTGACAGAGAGAAATCACAAGTAGGCAGAGAGGCAGGCAGAGAGAGAGGAGGAAGCAGGCTCCCTGCTGAGCAGAAAGCCCGATGTGGGGCTCGAACCCAGGACCTGGGATCATGACCTGAGCCGAAGGCAGCGGCTTAACCCACTGAGCCACCCAGGCGCCCCAACAGAACAATTTTAAAAGCATGTAGCTGAATGTAGGTCTCAAATGAAAGCACATCAGATTCTTCATTAACAGAGTATTCTATGAATAATGAAAATTAGAGTTCTGACAAACTATTCATAGGTCAAAGCATGAAGAAGAAAAGGAAAATAGAATGTGACACATTTAAAAGAAACATTAAACAGTGAGTAAGAGAACAGTCTATGATGAAGAATGATTAGACTTGGTTGTTCAGATATAGTCAGAAAGACTAGAAAGGGATAGAGGGAAACACAATAAGAATTTCAAGAGATATAATTGTGGATATGGAGTAAAATAATATTATTATAATAAGGTATTATGTATAACATGAGATTAAGATGTTAATTATATTAATAAATGAACATTTTTCCAAAGTAAAAGAAGTAAATCACCAATATTGATCAAAGAAGAAGTGAAAAATATGCATAGGCCAATAATGACAGTTGAAAAAAACTATCAAATAATTACATCTGTCAATTTCCCACCACCACCCACCACTCTAACAAAGGGTAATAGGCCCAGAGAGTTTTAAGAATAAATTCTTTCAAATATTTAAGGAACTGTTTGCTTTAATGCTTACTGATCCAGAGGACTCCAGTTTAAGATGATAAAGAAACCAAAATCTGTCTAGTTTTTCTTTCCTCTAATATCTAACAAAGTGAACAACAAGAACAAAAAAGTAAAAAATCAGCAAAGGAAATTCAGCATCAATCAAATAATAAAAGGAGGCCAGCCTAATGCCGTAAATGTTTAATGAGGACAACTAAGGAGATAAAAGATTTTTTTAGTAGAAACAGTAGTATAACACAGACTCCTCTTAGCCTTTCTCCTCCCTCAGAAATTAACCTGGTAAAATCTAGAGGTTTCTCACGAAAATGCCCAGATCTAGAGTGAAGCAAATTGGATAGATAACTTCTCTCTCTCTCTCTCTCTAAAAAAACTAGTATATATGGATAATTCACAAAGTGAACCAACATAAGAATATCAAATATCTTTAAAATAGAGAATATAGCAAATAAAAATTTTTAATCAAATCTATTTTAAGGAAAAAAAGAAAAGTTTTCTAAAATGAAGAAGTGAAGGCAAGTCAAAGACACAACACCAGTTCCAGAAAATGTTGATCCAGAATATTGTACAGTGAAGTAATTCTTAGTTTACTTATTGAGGAAAAATAGGAATTCTTAAAACATACAGATGTTAGAAAGCACGTAATAGATTGGGAGGGGAGGCAATAGGTTTCCAAACCAACATTTAATTCCAGAAAAGAATGGAATAATGTCTACAAATTTGAAAAAGAAAGTGTGGCAAAGAAAATTATATACAGCTAAGATGTCATTCAAATATGAAGACAAGGGATACCTGGGTGGCTCAGTCAGCTAAGCGTCTGACTCTTGGTTCGGCTCAGGTCATGATCTGAGGGTCATGGGACCAAGCCCTGCATGGGGCTCTCTGCTTGGCAGGGAACTTATTTCTCCCTCTCCCTCTGCCTGCTGCTCCCCCTGCTTCTGCTCTCTCTCTCCCTCTCTCTCTGTCAAGTAAATAAATAAAATCCTTTAAAAAATAAAATAAATAAAAAATTAAAAACTTATCCTTATACCTAAGTAAGTATGATGAAAAATTAATAGTCTAGAACTAAAATTCAAGATGATATCAACATTCTAGTTGGGGACAGGTGTCATAGGTAGAGAAAAAAGAAGGAACAGTCTCATTCTTTGTCTTTGACTGCTCTGTTTTACAGTTGATGGGAAGGTTGATCTGGAAAATGTGACACTGAAAATGAAAGATTTTACAGGTGAGTTTCTATAACACTGAAACCCTAATGCCTCATAATAAATTATATTTTAAATGTTACTGTCCCAGTAGTCTATTGGTCATATTAATTTTACCATCTTACCCAGTTATTGTAAAATATTTCTGCCTGATAAAATCCATTTGATCTTGAATTATCTGTTTTTTATTTAATTTTATTTTTTTTATTTTCAGCATTGAATTATCTGTTTTAAAAATAAACTACAGAACTTGTTTTGATAACAAGTCCTATATACTGTAGAGTTGTTTTTCTCATATATGTATATATGTCTTTGCCTACATGTAAATAGCTAAATTTTAGGTAAGCATATGAATAAATAAGGTAAAGTTTTGTAAAGCTCAAGATTATGTGGATTTTGTGAACAATCAATTCCATAAGTCAGTATAAGATCTCTTGCCATAATTATTTCTCTTGGCAATTCATTATCCAATTTGGTAACTAGATTTTATTCTACACATTATCCCCCAAATTATGAGAGACTTTCTTGTATTGATAATTTAGGAACGAGTCTGTTTTGACTTCTAATGATACACTATTTCTACATCCCATTTTACCTTTGCTCTTTAACCCAAATTGAGAATGATGCAATAAAAGCTGTTTTTTTTTAAGATTTTATTTATTTATTTGAGAGACAGAGATCACAACTAGGCAGAGAAGCAGGCAGAGAGAAGGAAGCAGGCTCCCTGCTGAGCAGAGAGCCCGATGCAAGGCTCTATCCCAGGACCCTGGGACCATGACCTGAGCCGAAGGCAGAGGCTCCACCCACTGAGCCACCCAGGTGCCCCAATAAAAGCTATTTTAAGTATATTTTAAAAATACATATCATATAGGTCAAGAACTTGGAAGTTTTGAACCTCCATAATATTGAGTTATTAATTTCTAAAATTTTCACCTATAAACACTTTATTTTCAAAGGAGAAAAGGTTGATGCCACTGATCTAAAAAACATTCTTGGAGACATGGGGATAGAAGTCAATGATAAGGAATGTCTTGATCTACAAAAATCACTACCAGTTGATGGTGAGCTGCATCTACAACCTCCAGAAAGTTTGGTTTTAAGGTTTTGCTTGTGATGTTTATACTTTAAAGTGACATATGTTCAGGCACCTGTCCTTCAGCTCTTGCTTCTGTGTAAACAGTCTGTTACTCTGTGCCAAATCAAGTACAAAATCCAGCTGTCAAAAGAATCCTTTTCCACAAAATCAGTGTTAGAGAAAGATGTTACTAATGATTTTGAAAGGGAGAGGAAAGAAGGATTTATATCTTGTCTCTCTCAGTAACATTGCAGAAGTCCTCATAAATTCCTGTTCTCTCCCAGAGTCATTTTTCCTTGCATTGCCTCTGGAGATTCCCTTTTCCTTATCCTTAACCCTCCCAGAGCTAAACTCTGAAAACGCCTCCCTCTGTCATGCTCAATTTATTTTTTTAATCAAGTTTTTATTTTATTTTATTTTATAAATATTTAATAAAATATAATTTATTTTATTTTAATTCCAATGCTGCTAACATAGTGTCATATAATATGTACATATATAGTACAATATAGTCATTCAACAATTCCTTATATCACCCAGTGTACTTCTTTTTTTTTTTCTTACGATTGTATTTATTTATTAGAGAAAGAGAGAGAGCATAAACAGGGAAAGGAGCAGAGGGAAAAGAATAAGACTCCCTGCTGAGTAAGAGCCCAGCACAGGGCTCAATCCCAGGACCCCAAGTTCATGACCTTAACTGACTGAGTGACCCAGGTGCCCACAAGTATGCTTCTTAATCCCCATCACCTATTTCACCCATCACCCCACCTACAGCAGGTTCTCTGTAGTTAAGAGTCTGTTTCCTATTTTTTTTCTCTCTCTCTCTCTTTTTTTTCCTTTGCTTGTTTTAGTTCTTAAATTCCACAGATGAGTGAGATCATATGGTATTTGTCTTTCTCTGACTGACTTATTTCACTTAGCATAATACTCTCTAGCCCCATCCATGCCATTGCAAATGGCAACATTTCATTATTTTTTATGGCTGAATAATATTATACTCATATAATAAACATATATATTCCATATATATATAATATAGTATACATATATACCACATCTTCTTTATCCATTTATCTATCACTACATACTTGGGCAGCTTCCATAATTTGGCTATTATAAATAATGCTGCTATAAACATGGGGGTGCATGATTCCCTTTGAATTAGTGGTTTTATATTGGGGGTGTGAATAGTGGATGGATTACTGGATCTAGTAACAATAACAGCTAACATTTGTTGAGACCTAATGATGTGCCAAGTTTGTCTTCACCTCACAAGTGATGGCACCTTATGCCCATTTTATAGTAGAGGAAATTGTGGTACAGAAAGGCCACAGTTTCTTCCTTAAGGCCACAAAGCTAGGCAGCAGCAGAACAAGAATTTGAACCCAAGCTTTACCTCTACGCTATGTATCACTCTGTACCATAGTGAGAAATTTTTAATTGCTTAACTTCATCGTGATTTGAAGGTGAAAGTGGATGGATTTCTAAAGTTAGTCACACAAAGGAAACTCTGACCCTTATATTCTATTTGTGACTCATTCTGTGTCCCGAACTGTGCCTTTTCTTACAGATGATAAGAAAGTTTTTCAGAACAGATTGCTATCCGATTTGAAGTCCTTCAAAGGTGGGTAAGAAATATAATGAGAAAGTATAGAAGAGATTTTTAATCTCGTATTTGTATTTTTTCCTAGTTATTAGATCATGATTCCTCTGCCATTCCTTCTATATATTAATCTTAAATCTTAAATCTTCTATATATTAATCTTAAAAATTTTTTTTTGGTGCTATATACACTTGATCCCAGTGTGAGACTCAAAGGAATCAGTCCTAAGGATCTCCACAATTGTCTTTCTATGTCTTTCTATGTCTTTTGGATAGGTCCAATTAGACTATTAACCTTTACAGTGCTGAAAATAAGCATCATAATGCTCAGCTGTGAACTGGTAGTTTTCTTCTATTTTTTCTTTTTTTTTCTTTTTTTTTTTTTTTAAGAGAGTGTCGGGGGAAGGGAGAAGGAGAGGGAGAGAGACAATCCTAAGCAGGCTCCATGACCAGTATGGAGCCCAATGAGGGGCTCAATCTCATCACCCTGAGATCACAACTGAGCCAAAATAGAGTCAGACACTTAACTGACTGAGCCATCCAGGCGTCCCTCTTCTATTTTTTTTCAATATATAGGTGCTATATGCCCACTAAATATAAATTAAAGAAAAAATAATCATCTATAACCCTACTATCTAATCATTACCATTCTTAATATTCTGAAGCCCTACATAATTAAACTAGCAATAATCTCATCAAGTCAGAAGTGCTCTGAAATCCCACTGGAAGGCTCTGTAAAAGACACCAACATACCAGTCTTGATAAGTCAAACATAGTCACTTTTTCTTGCAGTGATGGAATACACTGTTATCCCTATAGTTAAGCAATTAGTTAAGCAATTAACCTAATTTATCTAAGGGCCACAATATTAAAGCTACATCCAATATTAGAATCACATTGACTTAAAATAGTTACAATACAATAGGTTTCGGGGAAATGAATGCACGTGATGGAATAATAAACCAATGTTGTCCATCTGAGATTCACTCTATTTATGTGCTTGCTGACTGTGGAATGTCAGAGAGCGTCACATGCATTGTTTACATTATTCATGTATGTATATTTTTACTGGGCATACGATTTTAATTCATATATATTAAATGACCTCATGATACAACTTCACCCTATAAAATAACATTTTTTTCCTGTGCAATCACCTTCTGTAATAGCTATGGCTATGTCATTTTCTGTGGAATGAAGATATAATGGTTTACTTACCAATACCCTGTCATTAGAAATTTAAATTATGGTTCTTCCTTCTTCCTTCTATCCCTTCCTTTCTTCCCTCTTTCTTTCTTTCTTTTTCTTTCTTTCTTTATCACAAGTAAGATTATAATGAACACTTCCCTTCCCCTTTTGCATAGCTTTTTCTGCATTCCCAAAAGTGGAATTAGTGGACTAAGAGTTATGAACATTTTAAAGAATCATGATAGTTATTGCCAAATCACTTTCCAATAAGGTAATTCCAGTTAAAACTCTAACCAGCAGCCAGGCCTATTGAGAGTTGAATTAACTTACCAGCACAAAAAATATTTTTCATATTGTGTCTTTATTGTTTTTTTTCTTACATCTCCCTCTCTTTCTAAGGAGGGAAGATTAATGTCAATAACCTGAACACAGTTCTGGGGAACATGGGGATCAAGCTCAAAAATAAGGAGCTTAAAAGTGTGCTACAAAAGCAATCTATGGATGGTGAGCATTGTAAACAATTATTTTGCCTTTTAGGGGAGGGCTTAGAATCTTGGGATCATACATAAGAATTTTTAGAACTAGATTGATTTGATGAATTTAAGATATATTTAAGAATTATGAAGAAGAACTTGGCCTTAAGGTAAAAAGAAATCCTGTATTCATCTGTATTCATCTGAATTCATTTGTATTCATCTGAAATTATCACCCTACTCACAATGATTACTGCTGAGAGGATATTCATAGCTGATGTCATGCCAGAGAATGGTAGAGAGAAACAAACATGGGAACAGTGGGGGAAATGAATGAATGCCTAACCAAGACAGCCTGAAATAATTGAGAGAAAAATATCCATGATAGGAACTAATAGATCATTAATGTTTCTCAAATATCTAATAAGCCCATGTCACCACCATACTGAGACAGACACAGGAGTTGAAACACTTGAGAAAAGCTTATTGTGAATAGATGGAAGATGTGAAGCCCCTGGCTTAGTATTTGAGCTAGATGTAAGGTTCACCAAAAACAAACAAAACAAAACAAATTGACCTTTATTGATGATCTCTTTTGCCATACTTACAAGAAAGTCTCCGAAGATCTGAGAACTGGAGATAATATGTTTGTCATAGTCAGACCCTGTGTTCAAGGGACATGGGCCAAACGCCATTGTCCTTACTAATAAGGAATCAAGCGCTCAAACCAGGGAATATAAATTTAAGGTGAACACAATTATTTAATAGACTATATGGACTTTTCACTTCGCTCCTTGTCACAGCTTTCCTGTCTTGTGTCAATGTCTGACTTTTTTATGTTTTGTATTACAGCTGATGGAAATGTTCCTCTGAAAAAAGTGATGAGTGATGTGACAGCAGTTATAGGCAAGTTAAAAAGTTATCATAAAGGTTAAAATTCTAATTCTTGAATGACATTTTCCCATCTTGTCTTTTCAGTGAACACATAAATCTATAAGCATTTTACTAATTTCCATGACTCCCCTCAACAAAATAACTAGAATATTTCCAGTATCATTACATCAACACATGGTTGCTTCCCTCTCCTTTTACCATGCCTTCCCACTTTTTGAGGTAACACTATCCTGAATTTTATATTGCCTCTTCTTCTTTTTAAAAAAATCATAATTTTATTACCTATATAATAACATGGTCTTTAATTTTGCTTCATTTGCCTCTATAAAAATGCTTTCATAAATGATGTGCAATGTTCCCTAACCGTAATAATGTAAGGGTTCTATAACTTGTTTTTTTAAAGATAATTGTGAGAAATGTGTAAAGAAAAGCAAAAAATCCCTGTCCAAAAAGTGAGGATAGTGATAACCTCTAGAGAAAGAGTGTGGATAGGGACTGGAAAAGACAATGAGAGACCCCCAGAGTGTTATCAGTGTTCTGTTTCTCACCTAGATGGTGGTTACATGGGTGTTGTTATAAGTGCTTGTGTCTAGTTGTCCAGAGTCGATCTTTGGGTTACCTGGATTAAATTTTTTCCTCATTTCTCTGTAGCAAGTCCTATATCCTCTAAAATACCAATAATAATGCTTCTGATCTTTACCACTGAAAAGCTGAAAATCTGTATCAGGGAAAAACAAACTACTGGCCACACACCAAATCTAGTCCCCTGCCTCTTTTTATAAATAAAGTTTTATTGGAACTGCATTATTAATGGCTGCTTTTGTGCTACAATAGCAGAGTTGAGTAGCTGCAACAGAGGCTCTATATCCTGCAAATTCTAAAATATTTACTATCTGTCTCTTTACAGAAAATGTGTGCTAATCCTTGATCTAGATTACCACAATAATATTTGAAGTAAAAATTAGGATATTGGCCAAATAATCTAATAATTTTTGGACAAGCAGAGAGCAATATTAGGTTAACATTTACATTCTAATTTACGAGACAATAATTACTTAAATCCACAGTTTACTGAGAATTATGCTTTCTTAGCTCCAATGCTATAAAAGTGCATCTTTCCCTAGGGTCAACGGAGTAAATCCTAATTCTCTGCCTGCCCTGTACTCCACTGGGCAGGTCTTACTGTACCTTTGTCTTCCATCTGGCAGCCAGGGATGGTGATTTATAAATGTGGACAATTTTATTTCATTTTTTGAATACTTAGATAATTAGAATACTCTAATACTTAGTAATACTTAGATACTTACATAATAGTGTTAACTATACTTGCCATTTCTCTTTTTTAAAGGAGAAAAAGTTAATGTCAAAGATCTGAAAAATACTTTAGAAGATATTGGCATAGAATTCACACCTCAAGAATACCTGGAACTGGTAAAAAGTCTTCCAGTTGATGGTAAGCGTTTCAAATACTATGAGAGCTTTCAAGGGAAGTTGATCCTTTGTATTTAAGACAACTTTAAAAAAAATAAAAGCTGTATTTATTACATATTCTAATTTTAAAACAACCACAAAAAGAAAGTCTAAGAAATTTTAGCATGGCCTTGTTCTTCCTTTGGGAAGTATAATTTCGTTCTTTCTTTGGGAATCAGCAACTCTATTTTCTTGCCTTTGGGTATAAAATTTTATTGTTGCCTTCAAAACTAAAAGTTAAGCTGAGAGATGTAAAAAAGGGTGGGAGGAGTAGAAAGGAGTAGGAGAAAGAAGGAAAAGCCAAAGAAAGTGAAAGAAAGATGCATTCATATTCCATTAAGGCATTTGCCTCCAGTTGCTGGCTTTGCACTCAGTCAGACACAGCACCCTGAGAGTTTTCTCAGAGTTCTAGATTCACTGGAGGGTAAAAATCAAAGTTATCTCTAAGGCAAATCATTTAAAAGTATCTTTGTGAAATGATACATTTGTTCTCTTTAAATATCTATAATTACTTTATCTGTGATATCAATTGTGCCTTTTCTTACAGATTATGGAAATGTATATAAAAATAGATTGCTAGATGATGTGAAATCTTTCAATCGTAAGTAACATGGTGAAAAGAAAGATAAATAAGGTTCTCCTGCCTCATATTATCATTTGGCTCTTCTCTTGTGGATCTTACCACCTCTCATCTGAACTGATTTTGCTATTTTGAATATAGATGCCATGTTCAAAATTTTTCCTTTTGCTGCTTAGTAAATTTGGTCTTTATCAAATTTAGCTTAAGAGCAGATTTAAATCTGGGTCTACATGGAAGATGTGAGGTAAAAATTGGCAGCTGTTCAGGGCATTTCAGTGACTAGAAGAACTAAACTGAGCATTTATGGCCCCACCTACCAGAAAGAAGTTTTCAATTTGTTGTCTCTACCATTATAATTCACTGGAGATGAATTTGTGCTTTGTAAGATTGTCCTCAAGAGCAAGGAAGAGGTTATAATTCTAATTTCATTTTGTCCACCTTTGTGGACACTTGAGTGTGGAGTCATTGATATTTTTGCGGCTAGCTATGGTGCGTGGGGATTCACAGAAATTTCCTCCTTCAGGAAAGTCATTACATTCCTCTTGTGTTCCTGATGCTTTCTTTTTTTTTTTCTTTTCAATTTTTTATTTAAAGTCATTGGTTAACATACAGTATAATACTAATGTCAGGTGTAGAATTTAGTAATTCAACATTTGCATACAATACCCAGTGCTCATCAGAACATGTGCCCTCCTTTTTTTTTTTTAATTTCTTTTCAGCATAACAGTATTCTTTGTTTTTTGCACCACACCCAGTGCTCCATGCAATCTGTGCCCTCCCTAATACCCACCACCTGGTTCCCCCAACCTCCCACCCTCTCCTCCCGTCCCTTCAAAACCCTCAGATTGTTTTTCAGAGTCCATAGTCTCTCATGGTTCACCTCCCCTTCCAATTTCCCTCAACTCCCTTCTCCTCTCCATCTCCCCTTGTCCTCCATGCTATTTGTTATGCTCCACAAATAAGTGAGACCATATAATAATTGATTCTTTCTTTAGGTGGGAAGGTTGATGTTAGTAACCTGGCAGAAATTTTAGAAAACATGAAAATCAAGCTCCCAGATGAGAAGATTAAAGATCTGTCACAAAACCTACCAACTGATGGTGAGCATCATAGATATTAGAGACCTTATAAGGGAAATTTAGATTTATAAGCTTATGTCTGAGAATTCCCGAAACTAGATCTGTTTGGATGCTAATACGACTTTTTAACTCTTTTTGACTCTTTAAACATAAAAGAACATTTTAACTCAGTGTATTTTCATTAATCTCAGGGTGCATGGTACATGTGTTAGAGTGAGTTATAAATATTTAATATATTTATTATTGTGATAAATATTTACTTGAAAGAAGTTGAAAGAGGGCTTATTACCCACAGAGAACAGGTTGCTAATTCCAGATTAACTACACGATTTAAATGTCTTTTAAAAGTCTTGTCACCCACAAACCATAAGAGACTCTTAATCTCAGGAAACAAACTGAGAATTGTTGGAGGGGAGGTGCGTGGGAGGGATGAGGTGGCTGGGAGATGGACAATGGGGAGGGTATGTGCTATGGTGAATGCTGTGAATTGTGAAAGACTGATGAATCACAGACCTGTACCCCTGAAACAAAATAATACATTATATGTTTTTTTCTTCCTTTATTTTTTTTTCTTTTCAGTGTAACAGAATTATGTTAATTTAAAAAAAGAAGTTGGGGTGCCTGGGTGGCTCAGTGGTTAAAGCCTCTGCCTTAGGGTCTGGTCATGATCTCAGAGTCCTGGGATCGAGTCCCGCATTCAGGCTCCCTGCTCAGCGGGGAGCCTGCTTCTCTCTCTCCCTCTGCCTGCCTCTGCCTACTTGTGATCTCTATCTCTCTGTCAATTGGATGGATAAAATCTTTAAAAAAAAAAAAAAAAGTTAAGAAGAAAGTCTTGTCACCCAAATACCATATGATTACACTCATATGTGGAATTTAAGGAACAAAACAGGCGGGGAAGAAAGAGAGAGGCAAACCGTAAAACAGACTCTTAACTGTAGAAAACAAAGGGATTTGTTTTCTGAGGGTTGATGGAGGGAAGTGATCAGGCAGATGGGTTAAATGGGGGTAGGTGTTAAGGAGGGCACTTGTGATGAGCACTGGGTGTTGTATGAACATGGTGAATCACTAAATTAGTATTTTACAGTATGTTAACTAGTATTATACAGTATGTTAACTAACTGGAATTTAAATAAAAACTTGAAAAAGATAAAAAAAAAAAAAAGTCTTGTCACCCAGCTATACATTCCTGTTGGAGGAGGTAATTAAAAGGGTGTGACTACTGGTTGACCCTTGAGCTGGACTCAGAGGCTTCTTACTTCCTCCCTGGAATATATGATCTGCCCACCATTCTTACAGTGGGAGCCATGTTCAAGGATGCAGTCTTGAGGGAGCAATGTGTTTCAAAGCCATCTGGACAGTACACATGACCGAACCCAGTTAAGGCCTCTATGTGAACTTTTAAGGTTCAGGAGAGTCGATGCAGAGAACTACTCATCCTGCAGCCACCCAGGAGATCCTTTGTATGTAAATTCCCTTGCTTATTAAATCTGCCACCTACCAATCTGGAATGGTCTGCCTCTTTCTTTGGTCTCTCTCTGCCCTCTGTTTATGGGGGCCAGTTTTAGACTTCATCCAGGAAGCTTTCAAGGTTGTGAACTAACAGTTCCTCTATTCCTATATGATATACCAACTTCCCGATCCCTTCTCCCTGTCTTTTTGCACTGGCTTATGTTATTCCCTCCTGGTCTACATTAGGAACTTTTAAACAGCCATGTTTTACATTCTCTTTAAAATAGTCTTCTAGATGTGGTCCATATATACAATGGAATACTATTCAACCATCAGAAACGATGAATACACCATATGCATCAACATGGATGGGACTGGAGGGGATTATGCTAAGTAAAATAAGTCAAGCAGAGAAAGACAATCATCATATGGTTTGACTCATATGTGAAACATAAGGAATAGCATGGAGGACCATAGGGGAGGGAGGGAAAACTGAAGGGGGATAAATCAGAGAGAGAGATGAACCATGATAGACTATGGACTCTGGGAAACAAACCTAGGGTTTCAGAGGGGAGAGGGGTGGAGGGATGAGATAGTCAAGTGGTGGGTGTTGAGGACATGTGTTGTGATGAGCAACTAATGTATCATTGAATACTACATCAAAAACTAATGATATAAAAAAAAATTTTTAACTAATGATGTACTATACAGTGCCAACTGAACATAACAAGAAAAATAAATAAAAATAAAATAAAATAGTCTTCCAGGAGTACCTGGCTGACCCAGTCAGAAGAACATGCAACTCTTGATATCAGGGTTGTGAGTTTGAGTCCCAATTGAGTGTAAAGATTACATAGCATACATACACTTTAAAAATACCCTTCTAGGGGTGCCTCAGTCATTAAGCCAGTTAAGCATCTTGGTTTTGGCTCACGTCATTATCTCAGGATCCTGGGAGGGAGCCCCACATTGGGCTCTGTACTGGGCACAGAGTATGCTTGTCCCTCTCCCTCCCCCTTCTTGCATACTCTCTTTCTCTCTCTCAAGTCAATAAAATCTTTTAAAAAATAGTTTTCTAGGGCGCCTGGGTGGCTCAGTGGGTTAAAGCCTCTGCCTTCGGCTCAGGTCATGATCCCAGGATCCTGGGATCGAGCCCCGAATCGGGCTCTCTGCTCAGCAGGGAGCCTGCTTCCTCCTCTCTCTCTGCCTGCCTCTCTGCCTACTTGTGATCTCTCTCTCTCTCTCTCTCTCTCTGTCAAATAAATAAATAAATAAAATCTTTAAAAAAAATAGTTTTCTAATTTTCTTACTCTAATTACCAAGAAATACACTCCTCATATTCTTTAAAAATCTTTATCCATTCATCTGTTGATGGACATCTAGGTTCTTTCCATAGTTTGGCTATTGTAGACATTGCTGCTATAAACATTCGGGTGCACATGCCCCTTTGGATCACTACATCTGTATCTTTAGGGTAAATACCCAGTAGTGCGATTGCTGGGTCGTAGCATAGCTCTATTTTCAACTTTCTGAGGAACCTCCATGCTGTTTTCCAGAGTGGCTGCACCAGCTTGCATTCCCACCAACACTGTAGGAGGGTTCCTCTTTCTCCGCATCCTCGCCAGCATCTGTTGTTTCCTGACTTGTTAATTTCAGCCATTCTGACTGGTGTGAGGTGGTATTTCATTGTGGTTTTGATTTGTATTTCCCTGATGCCAAGTGATGTTGAGCACTTTTCCATGTGTCTGTTGGCCATCTGGATGTCTTCTTTGCAGAAATGTCTGTTCATGTCCTCTGCTCATTTTTTTTTCCTAAAGATTTTATTTTTATTTATTTGACAGACAGAGATCACAAGTAGGCAGAGAGGCAGGCAGTAGGGGTGGGGTGGGGGGGAGAAGGCTCTCCGCTGAGCAGAGAGCCCGATGCAGGGCTCGATCCCAGGACCCTGGGATCATGACCTGAGCCGAAGGCAGAGGCTTAACCCACTGAGCCACCCAGGCGCCCCTGCCCATTTCTTGATTGGATTATTTGATCTTTGGGTGTTGAGTTTGATATGTTCTTTATAGATTTTGGATACTAGCCCTTTATCTGATAAGTCATTTGTGAATATCTTCTCCCATTCTGTCAGTTGTCTTTTTTTACTCTTATTTTTGAAAGATATTTTCTCTTGGTTTAAAATTATAGGTGGACAGTTATTTTCATTCAGCTCATTGAAGTTATCATTCCACTATCTTCTTCTTTATAACATTGCTGATGAGAAGTCAGCTGTGAATCTACTGGTTTTTGGAGAACAATCTTTCTTTTCTTTTAAAACATTTCTCTTTAATTCTGCAGTTTCACTATAATGTGGAAGAAAGGAATAGATTCCTTTCTGCTTATTCTCCCTGGGATTCTTTGGGACTTCTGAGTCTGAGAATTGGAATTTTTCATCAGATCTGGAAAATTCTCAGCCACTGTCTCTTCCAACATTGTCTCTACCCCATAGGTGCCCCCCCCCCCCGCAGAACTCCAATTAAATGTATAGTAAGCCTTTTCCCTCCATAATCTGTGACACTTAACCCGTCTCCATTATTTTCTATATTTTTCTTCCCGTGGGTCATTCTGGATGATTTTGCCTGACCTGACTTCCAGTACTCTCACTTTTCAGCTGTGTCTTGTCTGCTATTGCATCTAGCTATTTACTTCTTCATTTCATTTCTTGTATTCCTGTTTATATTCTTTTTTATATTTTGTTGGGTATTCTTTTGTTTTTTATCCTCAATTTCCAGAAATTTGACTTAGTTTTCTTTCAAATCTAGTAGTTCATGTATTTTCATTTTCTGCAGATATTTTCAAGTTTACATAATTACTTATAATCTTGGTCTCATAATTCCAGTTAACAGATTGTGGCTTTTTTTTTTCTCACTATTGTTTCTTCTGATTCTCACTTATGGTGTCCTTATTTCCCAATGTGTTTGGTTATTTACTATATGCTGTTCAGTGTCACTGAAGAATTACTCTGAGAATTCTTTGAGACCTAAAATGAAATGCATTCCTCCAGAAAGTATTGGCTTTACTTCCTATTCACTTCAGTTTACAATCTGTCAGAGACATTTCAATTATGACGTTTTATTATTAATCCCTCATAAGCTTTCATGTTATAATTCCCTTTCCTCAGCCCTGCTAAATTAGTTAACACTACCTTGCTTGCTTTCTAATTTCTAAATATTTGTGAAGTTTCTTGTTCACTGGTATCTTCTCCTATATTGTTAGGGTTTTTTGTGAGTGATTACATTTTTTAAAGATTTTACTTATTTATTTAACAGACATCACAAGTTGTTGGGGGGGAAGCAGGCTCCCTGCTGAGCAGAGAGCCTGATGCCGGGCTCCATCCCAGGACCCTGAGATCATGACCTGAGCTGAAGGCAGAGGCTTAACCCTCTAAGCCACCCAGGTGCCCCTACATTTTTATTCCTTTCCTATCCTTTTATTGAGGTTTCCAAGAAGAAAAAGAAATAAATACTTGTGGATGGAAAAAAAAAAGTTTTAAAATACTACCCTATCCAACAAATTGATCAAACTATTTATTTTCTGAGAGATGAAATTAAATAACTGAATTCCAGACTGAGATCTCCAGTTAAAAATTTGAGAAGCTATTGGATTTAATCCTCAGGCTAAAGGATATTATGTACATATGGAGCTAAGATAAGTGTTTATTAAACCCAGGTGAAATAAATAGTATTCTGCTTCCCTTAATGTTTCCCATTATCATCATATACATGATTATCCATTATACCTTTGCTATTGATCCTGTGAAATCAGCACAAATTTTCCTTGCTATCTTAGAATAAAAAATAAAAGAGAGATTTCTGAAAATGTGTCCCGATGGAGAAGCTGAAAGAAAGATCAAGTGTCTTCCTATCTAGGCTTAGTGGAATAAGTAGTAAATGAAGACTCTGTGCAGACAAGAGCCATGTCTGTGTTGCTCACTGCTGTATCTACCAGTGTCTTGCACATGTATGCAGATATTTGATACTCTATAAATATTTGTTGAATGAATGAGAAATTGAATTAATTTAGTAATATGTTTAGCCACTATTCAAGGCTTTCAATGAGGACTTTCAGTTAGGGTAATCAGTAGGTGTTAACTGATAGTTCACTGGAAGTTTTAAGTAAAATGACCTTGTGCTGTCCATGTAGCACAAGCTCCCAAGGGGCAAATCTGTTAACTCAGTGTATGGAGAGGACATACTGGAAACTACCCAAAGGAAGAATGGGATCCCATAGTAATAAATAGTGTATTTTTTGGTAAGAAAATGCTAATAATATGCATAATTTCTAAGTTTGGGGTATTGCCCTATAATATACTACATCTGCAATCCTGGAAAAATATCCTGATATAAAAGCTTAATTCTGTTATTCGAACATGTTCCATTTCACTGTTTAATTTTAAAGCATTTAATATTACTATGTGCAAAGCATTATGCTACTTATTGGGCTAGAATGTCTAGGTAAATTACAGAATACATGTATTCTTTTCATTTAAAGGCACTCACAATCTTTGAGTATGTAATGAACTTATCTATAAAAAATGCAAAAAACTAAGCTAATTTGGCAGTGTCAGTACTGGAGAGTGTTAAACAGAGAAATAGCTAGGCTTAAAGTGCCAAATGGAAGTTTTGCTCTTGTTCTGGGGATCTGGTGTAGTAGGTGGTAGAAAGTGAAGAGAACAAGCCTGAGGAGGGAGATGTTCCATGGTGTGGAGTGGTTGAGATATTAAAAGAAAGCAGAGAATAAATAATGAAATTAACAGTAAACATTTTTAGACAGTAGTTTTGTTTCATGCTTATCTGCATATGTGTCTTCAACAATAAATTATAAAAAATTAATTCTCTTGCTCTGTTTAACAGTTTTTCTCAGTCAGTACACAATTGTATCTGTTCGAATGTTTTATTTTTTAGCTTTTGGGATGGCTGATCTGCATAAACTGCTAGAAGAAATAAAGACATTCACAGGTGAGCAAGATGTTTTGTGAAAAGATGTAAAACTAAAATGCAAATACCTCACATTCACCTACACATCTAAGGTTGTATTTTCTTATTCTGTCATTGACCTTTAACTTCTACTTTTTTAATGATTAAAGTTGATTCTAATGACATGAAGATTACATTGGATTATTTATGTTTTGGCAAAAATGCTGTGGTGCTCTTTCTTTATAACAAGTTACTGTATGCTCTGAAACTTCATTTTTATTTTGTGACTTGTTCCAATGGGCAACACACCTGTTCGTTCACTTAAAATATTTAACTAACATCTACTGTAACCCAGTAAATTTTAAGGTGAAACTTTGACAGGGATACAAATAATGTGGGCAGTGAGGATAATCTACCTCACAAGTCAGGCAAAGCAAAGAGTAACAGGTTTTAGTGATAATAATAAAATTTAGATTAGGTAGTTGCCTATACACACGTTAGATCACTTCACCTCCTATATATTCCTTTACTATGATCTGGGCTAATTCTTCTGAGGTCATTAAGAGCATTAGAAATAAGTATTTTATTTAGAACACAGAAATAACATCAAATAACTGTAGATAACCCAGTGCAAGCTTAGATACTTCATCATTTGGATTCAGTAGGCAATCCTCATCTGTTACCATTCCTATCTTTTAAAGGAGGAAAAGTTGAACCCAAGGACATACACAAAGCACTGAGAAACATGGGGATAGAGCTCAAAGATAGAGAGCTCTTGGAGCTGTTGAAAACGTTGCCAGTTACAGGTAGGTAGTTTATGTACCACAGTGTATGTGTGGAGTATCTCTGTGCTAGTGTACACTTTGGTGTGAGGGCATCTGAAGAATCTGAAAGGCAAAAAGATCAACCTTTACTTGTAAAAGAAATTATGACTTCAACATTTAGGTAGTTTTGAGTGGCTATGATATCTTCATAATGGGGTCCTGCCATTCGGAGTATCATTACTCTGGGGCACCTGGCTGACTGTTGGTAGAGCAGGTGACTCTTGTAATTTTGAGCCCCACATTGTGTGTAGAGATTACTTAAAAACAAAGACTTTTAAAAAAATAATTACTCTGAGGTTAATAAAGCTTAGGGCAAAGAGAAAAGGCTAAATTAGCAGGTAATAGAGGATGGAAAAGGAGAAATCAGAGTGGGGGAAAAAGGTATCTCTGTTTCTGTGTAGAAGAATCGTCTGTCCACATTAAGAATTTTCTCTTCATCTTATTTTTTCTTACTTAAGAAAATATTTTTATGGGGCGCCTGGGTGGCTCAGTGGGTTAAGCCGCTGCCTTCGGCTTGGGTCGTGATCTCAGGGTCCTGGGATCGAGTCCCGCATCGGGCTCTCTGCTCGGCAGGGAGCCTGCTCCCCTCTCTCTCTCTCTCTGCCTGCCTCTCTGTCTACTTGTGATCTCTCTCTGTCAAATCAATAAATAAAATCTTTAAAAAAAAAAAAAGAAAATATTTTTAAAGTATGTATTTATGAAATTATGCTCTTCCTACTCTTTTTTCACTGTCCATATAACCTTTTCTCTTACCTTAAATGTGTCTTATTTCACAGCTGATGGAGAGATAGAGAAAAATACATTGCTCGATTATATAAAAGCTTTTCCTGGTAAGTGAGAATCTCAATAAGAGGGTAAGTAAAACTAAGATCTACAGACTTTAGTTGAACTTTTAAAACACCTTATCATTATACAACAATTAGATTATTGATTTTATTATCCCATTAGCCTGTAGATCTGCTTAAGATGCAACAACATCCAATGTGATAATTTAGAGTTCTCTGACATGGAAAAAGTTATCATATAAAAAGGTAGCATATGGAAATAATATATAAATACAATTATGATTTTTTTCTAAATACATCTTTCCTGCACACTGTATAAAGGACCCCGGAGATGAGATTGGCAGAATATATTCTATTCCTGGCTTCCACAATTAATCTCCATTGTGGGGTGTGTTGAACATGTCCCACATGTAACCCTAAACAGTTTTTTTAAAAATTATCATCCTGTGGCTTTGTTTCATTGGTGTATGAATATAGCCAGCATTTTCCTTGGATATTAGTTCCTATATTTTATCCCTATTCCTTCTTCCCTGAGGTGGAAAGTGTCGCACCTCTAAAATAGGGAGCGTCCTGGAAAACTTGGGTTATGAGCTGGAGGATGAGGAACTTGAGGACCTGCGGAACCGTCTGCCAGCTGATGGTGAGCATGTTGTTGTGCCTTTAGGGAGAGTGAGCTCCTCTAATAAAACTTCCAAAGGTATTCATATGGGAAAAGGTATTAACTCAGATCATTAGTGTTTAAATCAGAAAATAGTGACTCCCCGCTCCAGGACTAAATTCCTAGATGCCAACTAGAAATTGACACATCCAAGAAGCAGGTGGAGAAATGAAACAAAGGAAAGTTAAAGAAGAAATTTTACAACAGTCAGGAGAAAAAAAAATAAAAATAAAAATCCTTTAAATCACCATAAATTTTAACTAGACTAAAAGAAGGAACGTATAATGGCAGAAAAGACCGTAATCACTTCCTCCAAAGCTCTACTTGTCTTGAAGATTATCTTCAGGTGGGAGATAGCTTTCCTTGGCCGTGCTTATTTCTGGGACTTCCTCCAACCCCTGCTCCACACTTCTTGCTCCCTCTTCTGGCAGAATTCTTAAGCTTGTAGTCTTCTCTGGTTCTTAAAACACATCAGGCAGGCTGTTGAAAGAAAACCTCTCTTTTGTTTTCCAAAAGGTGGAGCTACAACTCAAGTTTTTGGTTTCTCCCTTGCCCACAGACCGTGGAATGTTTTCTGAGGGTACTCCCGGTTTACTCTCACCACCACATTTGTGAGCAGGCGCAGGCAGCTGCTGCAGAGTTGGGGGGAAGTAGGGATTTGGTGGGTTTGGGAAGTGCCCATAGGCCAAGTGTGGAGATCTTCAAGTAAGGTTCTTCCAGCAATTCATGGACAAGCTTCCCTACTGAGTCCTGAAGGCAGTCAACAGAAACCACATTTGTTTAATGCTCTTTAATATTATCTGCCCGTTCCTGATCTCATCCTTTTCGCCACAGAGGCCCCACCTCAACACTTTGGGTGCTGCAGGAGAAAAACTGGCTTCCCTAGCAGCATTACACACAACTGGAGTAGCTAGGAAATCACTCCCAGATTTCTCTCTCCTCCTCCCCCATCCTGGGGAGAGATTGCCACCAGCTAGTAGTGCAGCTCTGCAGTGTGTTGCCTTGGGGGTGGGGCAGCCCTAGCAGGATTCCTCTCACCCACTCCAGTGCATCCAAACTCATATTGTTTTGCTCCAGTAGAGTACTGGAATCTCCCCTCAGGAAAGCTGGACCTCCACAAAGCCTCCCCATTGTGGGTGTCTGCCCAAGTCATCACTCTCCTGGATTTCCCAACCACACCTGAGAGAGGCTGGGGCTGGTTCTTAACCCATACCATGGTCTGTCTCCTTGTTACTCAATACCCATGTGGGTAAATTTCTACTGGGTTCCTTGGCAAATGGTGCTGGATCCCACAATCCCAACAGAGATACTTTTGTTCATGGACGGATGCTGAATTTAGTTGTTTAAAGGGGGACAAAAAAGAGGGATGTCTTATGCTGCCATGATACTGACATCATTCCTCAATAATTATAAAGTATTAAGTGCTACTGTATGCCACAAACAATATTTGGCACTTGAAATATGTTATCAATAGTCCTCAAAACAACTCTGAAAGGTAGATTATTATCTTAGTTACCCTGATATGGAAATTGAGGGTCAGTACAGAAGCTAATTGACTTGCTCAAATCCACATGGCTGCTCAGTGGCAAAGCAAAGATGCCCTTAAAGAAGCCTATAGAGGTTTATATGACTTGAGAGGTTTGCCCTTTCTACTAAATAATACTGCCTTGTATAAGAGAGGTAGGCAGGGCTTCAAAGACTCTGATATGAATGATACCATCAGGGGGCTGTGTGACTTGGCCCTAGAAATGAAATTTTCAACCAGTAATTACACAAATTAAATGAGGGATTCAGAAAAGATTGGAAATCTGATGGCTGTGGAATTGGAGCATGAAGAATGTGCTAAGTAAAGGCTGCACATGGAAGTAGTAATCTACAATATTTTAGGTAGGTGAACACACTGATATTACAGTAT
This sequence comes from Lutra lutra, assembly GCF_902655055.1. NCBI lineage: Eukaryota > Metazoa > Chordata > Mammalia > Carnivora > Mustelidae > Lutra > Lutra lutra. The sequence goes on along the minus strand of NC_062293.1, from coordinate 16,170,904 downwards.
ACATTGCTTTTAAATCCTGTGATAGTAAGGTGGCCAGACATCATGGTACTCCTGGATTCTAAAGTAGAACAAGCCAAATGGAAAGCAGGTCCACCGATACTTTTAAAACTTCCTAGCACTGCTGGTATTTACCCAAAGAATACAAAAATACTCATTTGTAGGGATATATGCACCACGATATTTATTGCAGCACTATCAACAATAGCCAAATTATGAAAAGAACCCAAATGTCCATGGACTGATGAAAGGATAAAGAAGATGGGATGTGTATATATATACAATGGAATATTACTCAGCCCTAAAGAAAGAATGAAATGTTGCCATTTGCAGCAACATAGATGGAGCTAGAGAAAATTTTGCTAAATGAAATAAGTCAGAGAAAAACAAATACAATATGATTTCACTCGTGTGCAATTAAAGATATAAAACAAACAACCATGGGGGAAGAAAAGAGAGAGGAAAACCAAGAAACAGACTCTTGTGCTCGCTTTGGCAGCACATATACCAAGAAACAGATTCTTAACTATAGAGAACCGATGGTTACCAGAAGGGAGATCATTGGGGGGATGGATTAAGTAGCTGATGGGGTTCCAGGAGGGCACTTGTGATGAGCACTGGATAATGTATGGAAATGTTGAATCAACAAATTGTACACCTGAAACTAAAAACAAACAAAAACTTCCTAGCTCTGCTAGTATAGAATTTGGTATTTTATACTACAGTTTCTTCTTCGGTGTTCTATATTTACCATATTTAGAATTTGATCCAACAATTCCATGCTTATCGGGGATACATTTATAGAACAAATTGGTTTAAGTTTCTACACTTCAGTGTTTTGTTTTACAATATATACTGTTTATAATGTTTTCTGGAGCTGAGTCATTATGGCTGGGTCTCATTTGTATGTTATCTTACAGATGAAAAGGTTAAACTGAATACGCTCATGAAAAATGTAGATCCATTCAAAGGTAAGTGAAAACTTAGAGGAAAAAGTCATGATATTCTGATAATTCTCTGTTATGCTTTTAAACATTTTATTCCTATAATACTGACATTCTTCTTCTTCTTGGTATATTAGTGGTATCTTTTATAAAATGATCCACATTACTTTTGGGCTATATGCTTTTTGAGCAAAACTGCTGTATCCAGTGCTCTCTGGAATTTTTTTCAATACTGCATATCACTTTCCATTGTTTGAACAGCCAAAAATCTATGTTGCCACAATAATTGTCATGGTAAAACATTGGTATAAATCTTTTTTCTGATTAACTTATCACATAGGCAAATAAAAATTAATATAGATGCCATCTTTATAGAATTATTTATATAGTTATTTAGATAAGTGGTTCTGGTCTCATACAACTCCCATTTCAGAGTGTCAATTTATCCCACTTTTATAAGAGCATTCAAAATGTATTTTTTCCTCTCTAGAATTATGAGATTTAGTTGTTTTTGATAGTCCCTTAGAGTCTTGACTCAGCACTTTTGTCAACCCTGTTCTCAATTCTGCAATTAAACTTAGATAAAATTCATAATTTAGAATCACTTATCATTCTTAAGTTTTTCATCAGTCATAATTTCCATCTTTTCAAAGGAATCAAGATTCATGTTGATGAAGTAGGTGATTTTTTGAAAAAAATAGGGATAGAACTCACACCTACAGAATGCTGGAATCTGCTAAAAACTCTGCCAATTACTTGTGAGCATTTCTGACACTGCTGTTTGCCTTTAGGATAATGTAGATTGAATGTATATATTGTTGGGGTAGGTGGGGAATCATGAAACTTTTAAGTATATATTTATAGTCAATGTATTTATTGAGCACTTCTTAGGTTGTAGAATTACAGACAAAATCCTTTGCCCTCATGAAGGCAATTGTAGGGGGTGGAGCTGACTCTATTGGCCTTTAGCTTGAGAACTTCATAAAGAAATTGGGATTTTTTAATTAATAAATTTTAGTTTAGGATATTGACTTTGAAATGTCTGACAGTCCTAAAGCATAGAGAGAAAGAAATTGTTGGGGGTGGGAGGGGACCGGAGAGGAAGTCATGTTAAAAAGTCAAATCAGGGGCGCCTGGGTGGCTCAGTGGGTTAAAGCCTCTGCCTTCGGCTCAGGTCATGATCTCAGGGTCCTGGGATCGAGCCCCACATCGGTCTCTCTGCTCAGCAGGGAGCCTGCTTCCTCCTCTCTCTGCCTGCCTCTCTGCCTACTTGTGATCTCTGTCTGTCCAATAAATAAATAAAATCTTTAAAAAAAAAAAAAGTCAAATCAAAGAGATGCAAAGTTTCAAAATGGTGAAATGGATAAATTTAAAACCTTACTCTATTCCTTCCCTTTATTCTTAAAACCAAGGAAGAGAAGGATGTATGGATAAGAAATTAGATAAATTTGGGGGTGCCTGTGTGGCACAGTCACTTAAGCATCTGCTTTCAGCACAGGTCATGATCCCAGGGTCCTAGGATTGAGCCCCCAGATCAGGCTCCTTGCTTAGCGGAGCTCCCTCTCCCTCTGTCTGCCTCTCCCCCTGCTTGTGTGCTCACTCTCTCTCTCACTATCTCCATCGAAAGAATAAATAAAATCTTAAAAAAAAAAAAAAAATTAGATCAATTTATAAGGCCAATCAAGTGACATTATTGTCCTTATGAAATAGTTTGGGGGCACCTGGGTGGCTCGGTTAAGTGTCCGACTCTTGGCAGCTAGGGTCATGATCGTGGGGTCCTGGAATAGAGCCCAGTGTGGGAACTCTGTTTCTCCTCTCTCTCCCTCTTCCCCTACTTCCACTCATGCACTCACTCTCTCTCTATTTCTAAAATAAATAAATAAATCTTAAAAAAAAAAATAGTCTGTACTCTCATTCTGAATTGCTGTGTCACTTTCTCCATGACATCAATTATGACTTCTCTTATAGCTGATGGAAAGGTATATCGCAGTCGGTTGCTAGATGGTTTAAAGACTTTCCGAGGTGAGTGATAAGCATAATAACATAAGAATAAAAATACGATAAAAATAAGAAATCAAGTAAAAATGAGATCTGAAGTTTTGTGTTTCCTTTTGGAAATCCTTTTAATTGCTTAATAATAACAATAGCTAATTTCTCTTGATTATAATGCCAGGCACTGTCCTAAATACTTTACATCTAGCAACTCATTTAATTATCACAAAAGTCCTAAGAGATATGTACTTAACATTAGCACCATTTTACAGGTGGGAGATATTGACTCACTTGCCAAAGGTCACACAGTTTCAACAGTGGAAGAGAATTTGATCCCATATTCCTAACCACTCTGTGATATTTAACAGTTAGGTTATTAACCTTTTTCATTCTCCTTTATGACTTATAACTCAAGTTCAAGTAACCAGTAAATTTGTAGAAATAGTTTACTGTTATAGTGGCAGATTTCAAGCTCAGTAGCCAGAATTATGGCTATTGTTTCTGACATATCCCCCGATTATGAATAAGAAATGAAAAATGAGTAATTGGCCTCACTTATTTTCTTTGCTTTAAATATCTATAATGAATTTTAATAGGGTGTCTTATAACATGTGTAGGGGACATGTTCTTTATTTCACATTCCCAGCCCTGCCCCCTGCCACCTTAGTTTTGTGTCTTCCTTGAACATCTGCATTGCAACTTTGCTTTTCTCCCTCCCATTAGGGTTTGGTTCATAGACTTAAGTAGAATTCTTTTAATTTAGACATAATTTCACATTTTTATTTCACCTCTTTCTTTATTAAGGTGGGAAAATTTTAGAGAATAAAATAGAAACCATTCTGGAAAACTTGAACTATGACCTTGAAAAGAAAGAAATCCAAGATCTATTCAATCATCTGAAAAGGGACAGTGAGTATTTCATTTATCACTTACACTTCCTATCAGAAAAATCTTTGAAATCTTCTCAGGAAATCTGAGTACTCTTATTGAATTTCACTTAGAAAGTTAGAAGTACTTATAGAGTTATAATCCTTGAAGATGAGAAATATGACTTCTTGTTATTATTCTCAATATTGTCAGAGGACCAATAGGACAAATTTAGCTAGGAAAAACAAAACAGCTCTTCAGAGGAAAACAACAGAAGCTATTGAAATAGATGTCAGAAAAGGTCAGAAATTGACAAAACCAAAATGACTTAGAAAAGGTCTGGAATTGTTTCGTATGTAATGTACAACTAGAGACAATCATATTCTCATTTAACCAATACGAATGTCATGTTGGGTTAAAATAGAGGCTCAGTGATATCTGACTTTAGAGCAATAATATGGCACCAAAGAGATATCTGTTAGGTGAAAAGGAGGATCAAATGGAAAAGAATTAAAGATGTAATTTAGTATTTGTTAAAGATCTAATTTAGTATTTGTTAAAACACCTTCTTTACAATTCTATAATGTGGTTGGATATAAAAGAAAATGTTTAAATCAACAAATTTCCTCTATGTAAGGAATGACAACTTGGAAAATTTCATGGAAAAATTGGACCCTATTCCCAATAGCAATACATATTTTATTAACATATGCTTTATGATTTGTATTTCAGATAATGGAAAGATTGCACTGAACTCCTTTATGGGTACAGCAAATTTATTTTCTGGTGAGTGAGAAGTAATGATGAAAAGATGTAAAATCCAGATCCTTTGTTGTACATACATGCCATATTTTAATTGTATATCCCAGTATTCCAAAACTATACAGAAGCCTTATTTTACTAGTATAGTGATGACACATTTGTTTTTAAGAATATAGATAGATGTTTTATTAGATAAAACAAATTAGATAAGATAGATGGTTTTAGAAGTATCATATTCTTAAGAAGTGTATTTTATTATAGGCTGGTTGGCTTGTCCCTATTTTTTTAGAGCATTAATAAAAACATTCTTTTGACAAGACTTAAAGCAATCATGTTATTTTTTAACCCCTTCTTGTGATGCAATTAGGCAGGCCCATTGTTTCCTTGCTCTTCTGCCGTTGTATCTCTAACGAGTTGAGATAGTGCTGTTTTATTATAATTATCTTAAAGTAGAATTATTATATATGAAAATTCACATATCACACTTCCCATCTTTTTAAAGGTGGTAAAATTAATGCCAGTGACACACAACTTTATCTGGAAAATGTAGGGATTGAATTAACAAAGAGAGAAAGCCAGGAGCTGCTGAGCATATTGCCATTGGATGGTAAGCATTTCCGGCATTGCCGTGGATTTCAGAGAGTATTTAGTTATTGTATAAGATTCTGGAAGCATAACTCTTTAAAGTGCTATTAAAAATTTTAAAAGGAATGACATCAGCAACATGGCATGTAAGTTGTTCCTCCTCTATAATCGCCCTTTTTGATCAATGAATTGGACACCCACACACAAGAGTGTTTTGGAACTAGCACCTTACTCCAAGGGACCCAGGAGGAGCCTCGATCACCAGTGCAACTGTAAGAGACAGGCAACCTCCATACAGAGCTGCAGAACCAACACCTTCAGCAAAATTGCCTGCACCTCTCTCATGCTGTCAGGCAAAGATCTGGTGAGTGCTGACCCAGGCATGAGAACTTGCAGAAGAAGTCCAGCCTTCCAGGAGGGAGACTTCAGCACAGCATCAGAGAAAAAGAAAGACAAATATGAGTTTGGCCACAATGGAGGCAGTTAAGAGAAACTTTCCCGGCACCACTCTCCCCCAAGGGAGTGGTACATGGGCCACAGTGACCTTTCCCACAGGGGAAAGGAAAGCAGTGAGTGAGTGCTTGGCTGCCGCATAGGACCAGCTGAGAAAACCCATTTTTCTCCACCAGCACCCACAGCATTAAGTGGAGAGCTCCCTGACTGGCAAAGAGGCAGAGATGATTTTCACTTGACATTCAAGAGATTGCACTCAGCAGGAAGTCAACCCGTGGGCCTCTGCGAATACTATACCTTGGGATCTCTCTGTAGTTGTCAGGCATCCCCAGTGCTCAGATGCTAAACCCACACCTCCCCCTATTCTGCTGCTAGTTCCTTGTGCAAGGGCCACACGTGCATCCTCCCCAAGAGCTACTGCAGTAAGCACACTCAGAAAACAAGCTACCAGGAGTCCCTAGGGGCGAAAACCATAAACTTAAGCTGTAGCGCCACCTAGTGGAAACAAAAGTTCTCAAGAGCCAAACTAGTGAATTGTAAGAACCAGAAAGAAATCATAAAATCCTAAAGGCATTCTGGTAAGTGTAAGGTAACATCTCCTTGTGGTTCTGATTTGCATTTCCCTGAGATATAACCTTAGAACTGTCAGAATGGATAGAATCAAAAAGACAAGAAATAACAAGTGTTGACAAGGATGTGGTGAAAAGGGAACCTTTGTGCACTATCATTGGGAATGTAAATTGGGGCAGCCATGGTGGAAAACAGTATGAAGGTTCCTCAAAAAATTGAAGGTAGAGGGGCACCTGGGTGGCTCAGTGGGTTAAGCCTCAGCCTTCGGCTCGGGTCATGATCTCAGGGTCCTGGGATCGAGTCCCACATCGGGCTCTCTGCTCTGTAGGGAGCCTGCTTCCTCTGCTCTCTCTCTCTCTGCCTGCCTCTCTGCCCACTTGTGATCTCTCTCTCTGTCAAATAAGTAAAATCTTTAAAAAAATATTGAAGGTAGAAATACCATATGATCTAATAATTCCACCACCAATTCCACCACCAAAGAAACAAAAACACTAGTTTAAAAAGATATGTGCGCCCTTTATTGCAGCATTATTTATATTAGTCAAGATATGGAAACAGCCCAAGATTGATAGATGAATGGATAAAGAAGATGTGGTATATATACACAATGGATTATTTCTCAGCCACAAAAAATGAAATCTTTCCATTTGCAACAACATGGATGGACCTAGAAGGTATTAGGCTAAGCAAAATAAGTCAGACAGAGAAAGGCAAATACCATTTGATTTCACTCATATGTGAATTTTTAAATAAAAAATGATTAAACAAACAAAAAGCAGGATCAAGGGTTGATGGGGGGGGTTGGGAGAGGGGGGGTGGGGTTATGGACATTGGGGAGGGTATGTGCTATGGTGAGTGCTGTGAAGTGTGTAAACCTGGCTATTCACAGACCTGTACCCCTGGGGATAAAAATATATGTTTATAAAAAATAAAATTAAAAAAAAAGTCAAAGTACAGATAAACAGGACTTAATTGCTGCTATGGGGGAAATTGTGTGACTAAATAAGGTAATTAAATGTATCCATTCTATACGGGGGGGGGGAGGAAGGAGTTTCAGGAGAGAGAAATCAACATTAAGCATGATGTTACAATATAAATCTTAAAGAGTCAGAAGCATTACTCTGAGAAAAATAAAAACTAAACATGCCAACCTTTTATTAACTAAGTCATTGAGTAAACTAGTAATATGGTAAAGCTGGTTCAAATATTGAGGGACTGAGATACATATAAGTACATCAAAATGGAACAGGATAGGCAATCTAGTCTGTGATATTGTAATAGCTTTGTATGGTGACAGATGGTTGCTACACTTGGTGAGCGTTGCATAATGTTCAGAGAAGTTGAATCACTAGGTTGTGCATCTGAAACTAATGTAACATTGTGTACTCCTCAAAAAATAATTGCACACAAATATTTTTAAATAAAGAAATTTACAGTTAAAAAAAAAGCAGGATCAGATGTATACATTCAGAGAACAAACTGATGGTTGCCAGAGAGGGGAAGGTGGGAGATAAGCAAAATGGGTGAAGGGAAGTACAATAACTGGAGATACAGGCATCCAGTTATGAAATGAATAAGTCACAGATACAGCATAGGTAATATAGTCAATGATATTATAATAGCATTGCAGGGTGACAAATGGTAGCCACCTTTCTGTTGAAGAATGTTCCTTCTATCCCTACTTTTTTTTATGGTTTTTATCAAGAAAGGATCTGTATTTTGTCAAATGTTTTTTCTGCATCTTTTGAGAGGATCATAGGGTTCTTATCCTTTCTTTTGTTAATGTGGTGTATCAATGTTGATTCATTTGTGGATGTTGAACCATCCCTGCAGCCCAGGAATAAATCCCATTTGGACATGATGAATAATCCTTTTAATGTACTGTTGATCTGATTAGCTAGTATCTTGTTGAGAATTTTTGCATTCATCTTCATCAGGGATATTGGTCTGTAATTCTCCTTTTTAGTGGGGTCATTGGTTTGGGGATCAAGGTAATTAATGCTGGCCTTGTGGAATGAGTTTGGAAGTTTGCAGAAGAATGAAACTTGCTTACACCACAGACAAAAATAAGCTCAAAATGGACAAAAGACCTAAATGTGAGACAGGAATCCATCAAAATCCTTGAGGAGAGCACAGGCAACAATCTTTCACCTCAGCTGCAGCAACTTCCTACAAGACATGTCTCCAGAGGCTAGGGCAACAAAAGCAGAAATGAACTATTAGGACTTCATCAGGATTAAAAGTTTCTACACAGCAAAGGAAACAATCAACAAAACTAAAAGCCAACCTATGTCACGGGAGAAGATACTTTCAATTGATGTATCAGTAAAGGACTGCTATCCAAAAATCTACGACGAACTTATAAAACTCGACACCCAAAAACCAAAAAATCCAGTTAAGAAACTGGCAAAAAACATGACCACACATTTCTCCAAAGAAGACATACAAATGGCTAACACAGGAAAAAATGCTCCAATCACTCAGCATCATGGAAATACAAATCAAAACCATAATGAGATACCACTTCACCCCGGTCAGAATGGCTAAAATGAACAAGTGATGACAGATGTTGGTGAGGCTGTGGAGAAAGGGGAACTGTCTTACACTGTTGGTGAGAATGCAAACTGTAGCTGCCACTCTTAACACAAGTGTCAAGATTCCTTAAAAAGTTAAAAATAGAGCTACTACGATGAAGCAATTGCACTACTAGGTGTTTATTCAAAGGATACAAACAGTGATTTGAAGGGGCACATGCACCCCAGCGTTTATCGCAGAAATGCTGTGGAATCGTGGTTACCACAGGCTGGGAAGCATAATAGAAGAATGGAGAGATGTTACTTAAGGATACATACTTACTAGTGGATAAATGAGTCCTAAAGATGTGGTACACAATAAGGTGATTATAGATAGCAAAACTGTATTGTAAACATTAAAATTGCTAAGTAGCCAGATCTTAATTGTTCCCAACACGAAAAGAAATAATAATTATTTGACATGATCGAGGTATTAACTAATGATACAGTGGCAATCATATTACAATATAAATGTTTCAAATCAATACACCTTAAACTTCACTATCTTTGTGTCAATCATAACTCGATGTTTAAAAATTAAAAGAAAAATAAATGTAGAAAGAGCCTTCTGGCATAAAATATTTTGTCCTTACCATTTAAATCTTAATTTGGCAAATAATGTTGTCTTTGGGTATTGCTGCTGTGGGTAAACATTTTTAAATGTTGGAACCAGCATCTATAACAAGTCTAAAGCCAAAGATAGGGAAAAGGTGATAAAACAGTTGTAGAAGGGAAAGAAGGGATATTTTAGAAAAAAAAGAAGAGAAGAAATCTGTTTCAATGTTAATTTCAAAGTTGCACCAATAATACATCAGATGCCAGAGAATGAATAGTTACCTTGAGAATCTTCGTCATTTCTTTGCTTCCTTCTTTGGAGTATAACTAATAATAACTTATAAAATCTAAAAATAAGTATTACTATCTTTCTCAATTTCCACTTCTTGGTAAACTAAATTGATCCTTATGTTACAGATAATAAAAAGGTGTATAAGAATAGATTGATGGATGGAGTGAAGACCTACAAAGGTGAGTGAGAAGCATGCTGGGGAAGAGAAAACATCTTCGAGCTTATGCATTTACTTTTCTAAAATCTCTCTTATTTCTCAATGATTAGACTGCTAATTCTGTTATTCTTTGTTTTTTAATGAGCTGGTATTCTTTTTTTTTTTATTTTTTTTTCAGCATAACAGTATTCATTATTTTTGCACCACACCCAGTGCTCCATGCAATCCGTGCCCTCTACAATACCCACCACCTGGTGCCCCCAACCTCCCATCCCCCACCCCTTCAAAATTCTCAGATCGTTTTTCAGAGTCCATAGTCTCTCATGGTTCACCTCCCCTTCCAATTTCCCTCAACTCCCTTCTCCTCTCCATCTCCCCTTGTCCTCCATGCTATTTGTTATGATGAGCTGGTATTCTTAATTGTATACAATCACATTTGGGAAAATGGCCTATGTATTTTGTCATTGTTGCAAACTTGAAGTCTTACTTAATGGTAAGAAATTTGTGTATTGGTTGTCTCTTTGCTATAATTCACCTGTCTTGCCTGTTCTTCTCTTTCTTCTGGGCAAACCCACCCTAGAAATTTCTGTAGTAGTATTTTCTGGGAAATTGAGAGGGAGAATTTTTCTACTGTTAATCCCGAACCAATTCTTTTGATCATTCCAAGACCTTTATGGTGACATTGCTTTTTACTTCCTGTTGGTGTTGGTCAGTTTGTACGACCAAACATTTTTTCCCTCTCTGGCATAAATACAAATTTATTTTATTCTTATCTCTTTCTTTTTTAAGGAGGAAAGGTTAATATCAATAAACTAGACGATGTTCTTGAAAACATGGGATTCTCACTTGAGGAGGAAGAAATTGAGGAACTGTTCACTCACCTGCCAATTGATGGTGAGCATTTCAAGTACACAGTGCCCTATAAGGAATTTTTTCTTTTTCTGTGGAAACCTCTCAAACGCACTTGTTAATTTCATGGAAAAACCAGAAGTTTATAGAGATCCAATCCTAAAGAATGGAGATATACTGTCTCAATATTAATCTTAGATAAAATACCAATAATTGCTCATGTTGCTGCTTGCAGAGTTCCTATGCCAGAGAATACAAAAACGAAATGACAGTCAGTGTTGGGATCAAATAAACATTAAAAAATAAGGGAGGTTGGGGGAACCAGGTGGTGGGTATTAGAGAGGGCACGGACTGCATGGAACACTGGGTGTGGTACAAAAACAATGAATACTGTTATGCTGAAAATAAATTTAAAAAAATTAAAAATTACACTGAGGGGTAGGAGAGAAAATTATATTTTTTGAGGGGTGGGAGAGAAAATTATAAAGGATTTCAGAGAGCAACAAAAAGAAATTGGAGGGAGGGAAGAGTGCTAGAAACTGTTTGGGGTTTTTTTGTTTTTGTTTTTTTAAAGATTTTATTTATTTATTTATTTGACAGAGATCACAAGTAGTCAGAGAGAGGGTGGGGGGAAGCAGGCTCCCCACTGAGCAGAGAACCCAATGTAGTGCTTGATCCCAGGACCGCAGGATCATGACCCGAGCTGAAGGCAGAGGCTTTAACCCACTGAGCCACCCAGGCGCCCTGCAAGTGCTGGAAACTGTTAAACATTGCTTGTACTGTTGCAAAATATATACAATATATATCTAACAGTTACATTAAATAAATTTATAGGTATTAAACTTTAAATTACACAGAAATTACCCACCCCCTCCAGACTATGTTCAAATAGGTCTTAGGTGGAGCCCATGAATCTTAATTTTAAATAAGCAACCCCCACTACAGTTAATTTTTTGAAATAGCTAACCTTTGGAGCACCTGGTTGGCTCATCAGTTAAGCATCTGCCTCCAGCTCAGGTCATGATCCCAGGGTCCTGAAACTGAACCCCACACTGGGCTCACTGCTCAGCAGAGAGCCTGCTTCTCCCTCTCCCTCTCCCTCTCCCTCTGCCCACCCCCACCCACTTGTGCTCTCTTTCTCTCTCTCACAAAAATAAATAAAACCTTATTTTAAAAAAAAAGAAATTGGGGTGCCTGGGTGACTCAGTGGGTTAAAGCCTCTGCTTTCGGCTCAGGTCATGATCCCAGGGTCCTGGGATGGAGCCCTACATCAGGTTCTCTGCTCAGCAGGGAGCCTGCTTCCCCCGCCCTCTCTCTACTTGTGATCTTTGTCAAATAAATAAAATCTAAAAAAAAAAAAATAGCTAGCCTTTATCATATAAAGAAAAACATATATTAGTAAATTTATGTGGCATTAGTACTTTTTTAAGATTTTATTTGAAAGAGAACAAGCAAGAGAGAGAAACACGAAGCAGGGGAGAGAGGTAGAGGTAGAAGCAGACTCCCCACTGAACAGGAAGCCTGATGTGGGACTCGATCCCAAGACCCTAGGATCATGACCTAAGTTGGAGGCAGCCACCTAACCAAGTGAGCCACCCAGGCACCCCACGGGATTAGTACTTTTTGGCATGATTTTTAGCAACCGCATCTGATCAGGGCAGTCTGTATAACTCTTAGTATCTTGAGCATCTTAGCATCTTTAACATCTTGAAATGATTCTATTGACTGACTAATAATTTGATAAGCATCCTAGAAGTGTTGGTTTACCTAAGCTTATCTAATATGATCTGATATGAGGTGCCTCCTTAGCGCAGTAGGCAGCGCGTCAGTCTCATAATATGATCTGATATGCTTAAAATCAAGACTTTCTGCTTTTCAAAAAAGTGGTCTCCTATTTCTTTTCTAATTCTAACCCTTTTCTCATAATTCTGTAACACATAAGTCAAGCAAGATTATATAAAACTCCTGTTGGAATTGGAATATGGCCCCACCCTAAATTATCTAGAGGGCAATCTAACTGAATGTCTCAAAATAAATATCATTGCCCTTGCTCAGTAAAGGTACCAAGATCTGAGTTTTAAAAATATAACCAAAGACAGGCACCTGGGTGGCTCAGTGGGTTAAGCTTCTGCCTTTAGCCCAGGTCATGATCTCAGGGTCCTGGGATCGAGCCCTGCATCAGGCTCTTTGCTTGATGGGGAGCCTGTTTCCCCTTCTCTCTCTGCCTGCCTCTATGCCTACTTGTGATCTCTCTGTCAAATAAATAAAATCTTTAAAGATATATATATATATCTTTAAAGATTATATATATATATATATATATATATATAAAGAAACAAAGATACAGTGATAAACCAAAGAGAGCCAAGGAACAGGGAGATAGTAAAAGCACTTTAAATAAATTTGTTTTATTGCAATGCTCTATTGTTTGGTCTGAAATTATTCATAACCCAGTGGTTGCTTTGACTTTAGTAATTGCTGCAACAGAAGCAGAGATTTAATGTTGTTTGCTTTGTATTGCGAGCACTGAAAATAGGGCCTGGCATATAAGGAGGCATCCAGCAAATATTTGACAAGTTAAAAAAATGAAAAAATCAGCCTACATCTAGATGTTGACTGAGATCGTCCATTTTGGAACACTGACAAGTCTGGACATATCCTCAACTACTGGTATCCACTGAAAACAAAGAGGGCAGCTTAGATAATCACAAAGGTTTAAGACAACAAGGAGCTCAGGCTAAGCTTAACAGTAAGGTTTATCTCCTACATGAGACCAGTCTAGCAAGACATTGATTGATGAATGGATAAAGTTGATGTGTTATACATATATATATGTATAAAATTTATATATTTTTAAAAGGAATACTATTCATCCATAAAAAAGAATGAAATCTTGTTATTTGCAACAACATAGATGGAGCTAGATGCAGCTAGAGAGTATTATGCTAAGTGAAATAAGTCAGAAAAAAACAAATAGCATAGGATTTCACTCATATGTGGAATTTCAGAAACATAACAAATAGTAAAGGAAAAAAATAAGAGAGACAGAGACAAATTAAGAAACAGGCTCTTAATTATAGAGAACAAACTGATGGTTACCAGAGGAGAGGGGAGTGAGGGGATGGGTCAACTAAGTGATGGGGATTAAGGAGGGCATTTGTGATGAGCACAGGGTGATGTATGGAAGTGCTGAATCACTATATTGTACATCAGAAACTAATATAACACTGTATGTTAACTAACTGGAATTCAAATAAAAACTTGAAATTAAATAAAAATTTTAAGAATAAAAGAGGTAGCACTTTTATGTAAGGTACAAAAACCAGTGGAGTCAAGGAAAATGAAGAAGCAAAAGAATATGTTCCAAAGGACAAGATAAAATTCCAGAAACAGACCGTAATGAAATAGATAATTGATTTACTTGATAAAGAATTCAAAATAATGATCATAAAATTGATGTTCACTGAGGTCAAGAGAACAATGCATGAACAAAGTGAGAATTTCAACAGATAGAAAACACAAGAAAGTACCGAACAGAAATCCTAGAGCTGGAGAATAAAATGACTGAACTAAAAAAATCAGTAGAGGGGTTCAACAGCAGACTAGATCAGTGGAAGAAAGAATTAGCAAACTCATATACAGAGCAGTGGAACTTACCCAAACAGAGGAACAAAAAGAAAAATAATGACAAAGAGTGAAAATAGCTTATGGGATTTATGGGCTACCAGGAAGTGAACAAATATTCATACTTCACAATATCTCCCAGAAGGAGAAGAGAGAGAGAAAAGGACAGAAAGTCTATTGAAAGAAATAATGCCTGGAAACTTACCTAACATGAGGAAAGAAACAGACATGAAGCTCCAGGAAGCTCAGGAAGTTCCAGATCAGATGAAACAAAACTAGCCACACTAAGATACATTAAAATTAAATTGTTAAAAGTTAAAAGGAAGGAGGGAATTTTAAATGTAGAAAGAAAAAAAATGTATTATATAGAAGGAACCCCCCCACCTCCAATAAGACCATCAGCAGATTTTTCAGGAGAAACTCTGCAGGCTCGAGAGGAATGGCATTATATATTCAAACTGTAGGAAGAAAAAAACTGCCAACCAAAGATACTCTACCTGGCAAAGCTGTCCTTCAGAATTGAAAGAGAGATAAAGAGTTTTCCAGGGGTACCTGGGTGGCTCAATCAGTTAAGCTCCTGACTCATTTCAACTCAGATCATGATCTGATCCAGATAAGCAGAAGCTGAAGTAGTCCATCACCACTAGAGTAGCCTTGCAAGAAATGTTAAAGGAACTTCTTCAGATTTAAACTAAAGGATGCTAATTAGTAACAGGAAAATATATGAAAATATAAATTGCACGACTAAAGGTAAACAGTTAATTTCAGAATATTCTAATGTAATATTCAAAGATAAATCACTTACTAATCTAGTATGAACATTAAAAGACAAAAATATTAAAAATAATTATAACTACATTAATTTGTTAGTGGATACACAGGTAAAAGATATAATTTGTAAGAACAAACGCTTTATAAAACAGGGGGAGAGTAAAAACATGTAGTTTTGGTATGCATTAAGTTCTTATAAGCTTAAAGTAGACTGTTATAAATAAGTTTTATGTAAACCTCGTAATGACCACAAAGCAAAAACCTATAGTGGATACACAAAAGATAAAGAGAATGGACTCTAACTATACCACTAAGAAAATAATCAAATTACAAAGGAAAAGACCAAGAGAAGAAAGGATCAAAGGAATTATGAAACAGCCAGAAAATAATTATTAACAAAATGACATTAGGACACAAACTCTTAGCTACAAGACAAGCAAGGTCAGAGGACCAAATGTAAAATATGGTTAATAACACTATATTATATAACTGAAATTTGCCAAAAGAGTAGAAAATTCAAATGTTCTCACACACACAAAAAGATAAATATGTGAGGTGATAGATGTGTTAGTTAACTAGGTGGGGGATTCCTTTCATGTATACATATATCAAATTACCATGATGTATGCCTTAAATATATTACAAATTTATTGGCTAATTATAGTTCAATAAAGCTGACATAAAAAAAACAAAAAATGAAAATAATTTCTCTTCTTCCATTCTGGTAAATGAGGAACACAAAAAGGAAAAGTTGAATGAATAGAACAGACGTATCTACCATATTTAGCTTTTTTTTTCTTTTTTCAAACTTGTGCTTCTATAGTGTGAAAATAAAATATCTAATTGGGGGGGGGAACAGCTTTGGGCAACTGATAAATCCTTATACTTTACTCCACAGTTTAAGAATTTTATGTAATGGGGACCTGTATTAGTCTACTCGGGCTGCCATAAATAAATACCATAGTCTGTGACTTACATTACAGAAATTTATTTTCTCACAGTTCTGGATTCAGGGAAATCCAAGATCAGTGTACAAGCTGATTCAGTTCCTGAGGGGGATTTTCTTCTATGCTTGCAGAGCCTGTCTTCTCAATGTGTCTTCACATGGCAGGGAAATAGAAAAGGTGGAGAAAGACAGGGGGAGAAACAGAGAGACAGAGACAGAAAGGGGTATCGTCCTCTTCTCATAAGGTCACAATCCTATCAGATTGGAGCCTCACAACCTTAACTACCTCCTAACGACCTTATCTACAAATAGTCATATCAGAGGTTAGGGCTTCAAAATATGAATTTGAGGGGACACAATTCAGTTCATAGCAGGACTATATCTAAATTTTGTCTTGCCTTATAGGGGAGAGAAGAGTTAAACTGGATAAACTTCTGGATGAAGTGGGTGAACTTCTGGGTGAGTGAGAAGAAATTATGATAAGGCATAATAAAAATGATCTCTTAATACTTAAGAAGTTATTTTTAAAGTATTTTCTGTTATTTTATCCATGATATATTAATCCTGTCATCATATTTCTTTTAACTGGTAATGTACATGTAACTAAAGAAACAACCTTATAAATTAAATGTTATTCATTATTGTAATCAGTTGTTACCTACATCTTATTCAAAAGGCCGCAGGGTAATGCATAAATAACAACCCCTATGTTCTTTAGAGTTTTTCAATAATATAATTTTATTTTCTACTATTCTAATAGTGAAATGCCAAGGCAGATTACACGTACAGGTAATATGACCATGTGAACAAGCTCATAATTTAGACAAAAATAAAACAATAGAGCAAATATTACATGCTAGCAGAATTATTTACACCAGTTAATTTAGTGGGCTGTTAGAACACCCAACTTTCTTCATACTGTACCTTGATGAGCCCCCTTTTACCAAAAAGAAGTTCTACTTCTTGGGCACCTGGGTGGCTCAGTCATTAAGCATCTGCCTTCGGCTCAAGATGATCCCAGGGTCCTGGGATCAAGCCCCACATCAGGCTCCCTGCTCAGCGGGAAGCCTGCTTCTCCCTCTCCCACTCCCCCTACTTGTTTTCCCTCTCTCACTGTGTCTCTCTCCATCAAATAAATAAATAAAATCTTTAAAAAAGAAGTTCTGTTTCTGAATCTCCCTAATTTTCTGTAATTAGACGACACTTAAGGTTTCCATTGAGCTTTATTCTATTTTTGAGAATGATGCTACACAAACATAGTTGATGATGATGATGACTTAAAGCTTGAAATCTGGGCTTTTACCTTTGTATTATTTTTTAAGGGGAAGAAGTTAACTCTGAAGACCTGGAAAATATTCTGAGAAACATAGGGTTAAGACTCAGGCTAAAGGATAACCCTGTGTTGATGAAGAGTTTGCCACTTGATGGTGAGTGTTTATTTTGCCAATGAGGTATTCATACACCCAGTAAAAGTTAATTGGTTGCCATTATACTAGACATAATACTGGGCTCTGAGTTACAAAGATGAAGGAAACAAAGTCCACATCCTAAAATCACTCAGTGTAAAAATGGGCAGCACATACAAAACAAAAACACAAATGCTATGCACTATGATATGTGCTCTAATATTAATAATATCTATATTGCTGTGAAAGTACAAAGGAGATATTGACCAACTATCCCTGGATTGTCTAAGGCTTCACAGAGTGGTTATTACTTCAAACAAGCTTGAAAATTTTGATGGTAAGAGGTTCCAAGTACACATTCACAAAATGTGGAGAAACACTTTATTAATTTGACTCAGTCTGATCAATAATTCAGATATAATCTATGAAATAAGTTAATAACAATGTCTATCTATGATGATGGTGAGGATAATAAAATGATGTCTATGGAAATAGAAATTTTTTTAAATATAAAGATAATAGTTATTAGATTTTCTATTTCAAAAACCAAGCAATGTTTATTAAAATAATTTCTATATTTAAGTCATTTTTCTAGATTCAGGAACTATAGAGATATATGCCAGAATCTTACTGCTTAAAATAAAAGAGTCTCTGCACTTAAAAAGTTCATAATCTGGTTGAGTAGATAAGACAGAGATACATATTTTGAGCTTCTGGATAAACACTGCACTTTTTTAATATTTGCATTTATCTTTACGACTTCCTAAAATACTAAAAAGATGTAAAAGAAATTTAAAAAGGCATAATCCGCAAAAACTAAGAGAAGAGTAGAGAACATTGTAGCAGATAAGAGGTGTCAGTTAAATTTCAAAAAATAGGAAATGGATGAAAGACCATAAAAGGTGAAAACTGAGCCTGAAAGGGGAAGCAAACAAGAAGGTCACTTCAAGGACACTCAGTTGGCTCAGTCAGTAGAGCATTCGACTTTTGATCTCAGGGTTGTGAGTTTGAACCCCACGTTGGGTGTAGAGATTACTCAAAAATAAAATCTTAAAAAAAAAAAAAAAGGTAGCCACTTCATGTCACAAAACTGTAAAATGCTCAGGAAGTGGAGGCACCTGTTACCTCCAAAGTCAGGAATGTGAGTATGGTTGAAAATAGAAGAATTGGTAGAAAGGCTTTAAAAAGAGCAATGTGATCTACAGATCCCTTTCCTCACTCCACAGTCAAGCAAGTATTTCTTATCCATGCTACATAGACATTTACTCTCTGGAAAGGTTAAACTAGAAAGATTCTGGGACATCAGACACAGCCAAGTTTGGGAGTGAATTTTCTAATGAAACAGGGAGACTAAGTAAAAGTCAACATACTGCATGGTGAGATTTTCCAAGTCAGCTTCTCCCACCGGCCTCCCTAGATGCTGGAAATGAATTCCAATATCCTTTATTCAGATACTGACATCTCTAACCTGCAATGAAAAGACATTTGTGCTACTAAAACAAAAAAACCTCACCAAGAATCGTATGATGTATAAGAAAATTCTGTGATATAAAAGACAGAAGTAAGAACTAGCAACAAAGAAGGAACTTGGAGGAAATACAGTCATCCCTTTTATGTGTGAGGGAAATGTTCCAAAACTCCCAGTGGATGCCTAAAACCATGGATAATACCAAACTCTCCATATATGTTTTTTCTTATATATACCTACCTATGATAAAGTTTAATGTATAAACTAGGCACAGTGAGAGATTAACAATAATAACTAGTAATAAAATAAAACAATTATAATAATGTACTATAATAAAAGTTACATGCATGTGACTTTCTCTGTCTCTCTCAGTATCCTATTGTACTGTATTCACCCTTCCTTCTTGTGATGATATGAGATGATAAAATGCCTACATGATGAGATGAAGTGAGATGAATCATGTAGACATTGTAATTTAGCGTTAGGCTACTATTGGACTTCTGATGACACATCAGAAGGAAGGCCATCTGCTTCCGGACAGCAGTTGACACAGGTAACTGAAACCAGGGAAAGAAGAACTGCAGATAAGTGGGGGAATACTGTAGTCAAAGGAGAAAGGAGAAAAATAATTCAAAATAATTTTAACTAATATCTTCAGAAAAATGAGAAAATCCCTAGTTACGAAACAAGAAAAGGAGGCCAAGCAGCAAGATAGGAAGCACTGTGGAAAGGGAGCACTTTAAAAACAATTTTTTAGGGCGCCTGGGTGGCTCAGTGGGTTAAGCCTTTGCCTTCAGCTCAGGTCATGATCTCAGGGTCCTGGGATCGAGTCCCACATCGGGCTCTCTGCTCAGCGGGGAGACTGCTTCCCCCTCTCTCTCTGCCTGCCTCTCTGCCTACTTGTGATCTCTCTCTGTGTGTCAAATAAATAAATAAAATCTTTTTAAAAAATTTTAAAGCTTTTTGGGAAAAAAGTTAAAGAAATTTAGTAATACAGTGGGTGGAAGGGCTAGAGGATGAATTTGAATATTGGAACAAAAAGACAAAGGAGATGAAAAACAAGGAGGGAAAGAGATAAGAAAATTAATCCTAGAAATCCAACAACTGAATAATAGAAGAATTCCCAAAAAAGACAAAACGGAAAACAGAGGAAAAAATTGTAAAATAAATCATATTTTTTAAAATCTCCAAATTGGAAAGAATGTGACTCTAGATTTAAAGGGCTCACCAAGTATATACCACAAGGAGCAAAAAGAGATTTCACACCAGAGTATATTGTGAAATATCAGAATATCAGAAAGAGATTTAAAAAGTTTCCAAAAAGAAAGAAGCAGTACTTAGAAAGCTTGGGGTATGTGAATGGTACTAGACTTCACAACTCCTGAAGATGAAAGACAATTGTGTAATACCTTCAAAATTATTAGAAAATTTTTTCCCACCTGGAATTCTATATCCTACTAAAAACATCAATCAAGTATGAGAATAAAATTCATATTCTCACATATTTCAAAATAAGACATTTTCTGAGAAGAATGTCAGAAAAAAAAAATTCTGTGTAAATATCATTTCTTAAGAAACTACTTTGGGAGGACACCTGGGTGGTTCAGTTGGTTAAGCATCTGCCTTCAGCTCAGGTCATGATCCCAGAGTCCTGGGATGGAGCCCCGCATCAGGCTGCCTGCTCAGTGGGAAGCCTGCTTCTTCCTCTCTCACTACCCCTGCTTGTGTTCCCTCTCTTGCTGTCTCTCTCTCTCTCTCTCTGTGTCAAGTAAATAAATAAAACCTTTAAAAAATAAATTAATTAAAAATTTTAAAATAGACAGTTATCCACAAATGAAAACAACCCTGGGAGACCTCAGGAGTCTACTTAAAAACTTTAAGCAACACGGTGAAGCAAAAACAAAAAACAAAAAACCCTGAAAATGATCGCAAAAAAGGGGGTAAAAAGAGCAGTTTTGTTTTGCCTACATCATCCCTTCCCTTAGACCAGTACTCCTCACTGCCAAGAAGGAACTCTCCAGCCCAAAAGAGCTCCCCTCACAAGAAAAGGAGAGTGGGCTGTATGACCAGCTTCCCCAAACTTTTGGGGCACTACACAAAGGACCTGCTTAGGTTTCACTCCACCCAGTAACCAACGAAAGTGAGACATCTAGAGATGGCTAAGAGCAAAGAAAAAGGGAAGGGGATCCCAGTATCAGCCACATAGTGGGAGCAACAGTAGTTCCCAGTGGCCTTATCTGCAAATGACCCCATTTGGAAATGACTCCCACAGTTATTGCTGCTGAGAACCTCAGCAGCCCTTGCAAACACTAAAAATAACCCCCAGTTTTCATCACTGAAGACCTCATTACAGACCCCAGCAGGCTGCTCCACAGAGGATCCCAGCAGCTTTTGCTGCTGAAGAAACCAACTGTCAAAACAGCCACTGCAGACTTCCTGCAGATTTTGCCACTGAAGTTTTCACTCCACAGGTTTTTGGGCTCACAGAAGCCAGCCAGCCTCATCACTAGGAGTGTATCTGCAGTCAGCCCCTGCTGTTATAGATGCACCTGCGCCAGCCCCCACAGTTGAGCATGTCCAAACCACTAGCCCTAGCCACCACTACCACCTTCCCTATTCCCTAGCCACTGGACCTGTGGGTGCTTCTAAGAACCCCAAAAGCCCCTGAAGCCACTCTGGATCTCCCACAGCTCTCACCAAAAAATGTGCAGTTTTTGATGTCATGGATCCCAGAAATGTAAGCAGACAAGACACCACATATCCGCAGACCTGGAGCCACCACATATCCCCTCTTGGCACCCCACACTGCTAGACCGAGAGTTGTAACTCAAGTATAACCTTATAAACAGGCGAAGATCTTTTCTTACCAAAAATAGTCCATAAAGTCTAGAAGAGGAGACTGCTTCTTTACATGCACAGACACACACACAAGCCTATAGGGATCATGAAGAATTAGGGAAACATGACACCACCAAAGGAACACAGTAAACTTCCAGTAACTGACCCCCAAGAAATGGAGATACACAAATTGCCTAACAAAGAATTCAAAATATCTTGTTCTAAAGATACTTTATAAAGATAAAGAATTCAAAGTATCTTGTTCTAAAGATACTCAGCTATAAGAGAACTCAGAAAAACAATTTAAGAAATGAAACAATACAAGAACAAAATGAGAAGTTCAACAAAGAGATGGAAAATGTAAAAATGAACCAAACAGAAACTTTGGAGCTGAAAATTACAATTACTGATCTGGGAAATTCAATAAAGAGCTTAAAAACCCAGCTGAACCAAGCAAAAAAAAAAGAATCAGTGAACCTGAAGAAAGATCATTTGAAATTATCCAATTAAAGGAACAAAAATGATAGAGAATGAAAAGGAATAAAGAAAGCCTATGGGACTTATAGGACACCATTAACAGAAAAAAATCTACACATAATTTAAGTACCAGAAGGAGAAAAGAAGGAGAAAGGAACCAGAAAGCTTTTTTTTTTTTTTAACTGGCTGAGAACTTCCCAAATCTGGGGAGAGATTTGAACACCCAAGTTCATGAGGCTCATAGTTGCCAATAAAAATTCAACCCAGAGAGACCTTTGCTGAGACATAATATAATAAAGGTATCAAAAATCAAAGATGAAGAGAGAATTTTGAAAGCAGCAGAACAGAAGCTTGTCACTTACAAGAAACCCCCATTAGGTTGTCAGCAAATTTCTGAGCAGAGACCTTGCAGGCCAGGAGAGAGTGAGATGATATATTCAAAGTGCTGAAAGAAAAACCATCAACCAAGAATACATTAAAGTCCAGCAAAATTGTCCATCAGCAATGAGGAAGAGGTATTTCCAGACAACCCCGAGCTGAGGAAGTTTATCACTTGACATGCCTTCCAAGAAATGCCTCAAGGAGTTCTTCAGGCTGAAATGAATGAATGCTAATAAGTAACATGAAAACATATGACAATATTCAGCACACTGGTAAAAGTAAGTACGTAGTCAGAATAGAATCCTCTAATGTGCACCATAGCCATGTGTTAACCACTTAACTCTAGTATAAAGGTTAAAGGACAAAAGTATTTGAAATAACTATAGCTACAATACTTTGTTAATAGATACACAATATTAAAAATGCAAATTGTGCCATCAAAAACATAAAATGTGAGGAGGGATTAAACAGGTAGAATTTTTGTATACAATGGAAATTAAGCTGTTATCAGCTTAAAAGAGACTTAAAAAGGGAGTCAAACTATATCACTGACAGAAAATCACCAGTTCACAAAGGGAGACAGCGAGAAAGGAAAAAAGGAACAAAAGAACCACAGACGAGCTACAGACTAATTAGCAAGATGACACTAGGTCCAGTGGCTAGGGAACATTATTTGAGACAGAGAGAGAGAGCAGGAGCAGGGGTAGAGGCAGACAGAGAGGGAAAGAATCTTAAGCAGACCCCACTGAGTGGGGAGCCCAACGCAGGGCTCGGGCTTACAATCCTGAGATTGTAAACTGAGCTGACATTAAGAGTCTGACACTTAACCAACAGAGCCCCCCAGGTGCGTGCCCCTCTATCATGCTTATTTTATATTCCTTTAATTCCAATAATTCTTATTCAAATGGAATATGTTATTCCATTTGTTTCTTCGTTTGTGGTTTGTTTTTGGAGCAGTGGTATTCCTCAGATAATGAGTTACTTTGGTCCTGTGCGCCCTTGTTCTCGGGGCATCATTAATGTGTTTGGAAATGTGCTTTAGGTCAGGGGGTAAAGTCAAGCTCTGTTCCACATCAGCCTGTTGGGTTTAAGAAGAAGGGAAAAGGGAAGGAATGAGCCCCAGGGCAGAGAGATGCAAATACTGTTGATCATTTTCCTGATCTGAAATTGTTCCAGGCACCACCTCTGGTCAGTTTCACCTTTAAACTCAGGAGCAGAACTGGAAGAAGGCAAGCTGTACAGATTGTAATCCAGCAGCTCTAGAGATCTGAGAAGAGAGATGGAGGATAATATACCTGAGGCAGCTTGTCAGTCTTCACCTGTATACGTCCAGTCCTCTCTCCAGAAGGGTTTATATGCTGCCCTGATATTACCTTCCACTTGCACTAAGGGTCTAGGTTTTGCTGCTACTTTCTGTAGAAAAAAAGGGGTAGGCAATGGTAATCTCAGAATCATAGTACAGAGAGGTGAGGGCAGAAGTTTATTTTAGTATTTCCCTAATTGGTCCTTTAACTGCACTACCAGTAAACCCTCCACTCTAGGCTGTAAGCACATACACTCACACCGGGACAGCTTTCCATCACCCACTGGTGTCGCTGTGGCTTTTCACTTCATTCCTAGAATCCAAGCTTCTGCTCAGACTTCGGTTTCTTCAGGGTTGATTTCTGGGAAAGGAGCCAGGAATTCATACTAGTGCGTCATCTATGTAGGAATAGAAATCTATATTTGAATTTTTGTAAAATATGAAGCCTATGATGGCAACAGATGAGAGAGCTCACTAAGGGATTACCTTGTGGAATTTATTTTCATGGGCTTGTCAGTGAAAATATCTAAAACAATATCCATTTGATATCATCTATATCAGCTATAATCCTCTGGACAAAAAAACATGTAGAAATGTTAAATGCTAATATTCAAAGATGTCCTATTCTGGCCATCAGGTTGTTTAGCTCAGAACTCATCCATCTCTTAACTCATGAGTCCCACTGGATCTACTCTTACCCTTGGGAGCATTAATGTGTGTGACCTTATGCAAAGGAGTAGGAAATGAGAATTAGATGAAAAGATATGAAAAAAAAGTATGGCAAGACACCACCAATAACTGTTTCAATTGTCAAATCATAAAGTGGGTAGATTACTCTTAAGAGCTTTCTGCCATTGGTCTAACTCTTAAGTTGGAATATAAACAGAAAAAAAAATGAGTAAAACTTTAAGAGTTGTCCTTTCTGAAATTGCTATGTTTTGAATTATTACAACAGGTCCCCTTACCAATTACTTTATTGTGTTCTATCCCACAGCTGCTGGAAAACTGTATAAGCATAGATTGCTGGATGGCATAAGGTCTCTCAAAGGTAAGTGAACAGTCAGGTATAATTGAGACTCCTTATGGTTTACATTTAGGTTTTAAAATCCACATTAATTTTTGGTGATGACAAATTTGCCAACCCAACCCATTTATTTATTAAGTATTCTTGTCTCATGGTTTGCAACTTTTTTTTTAAGTCAGTAGTGGGTTTTTTTTTTATTTTTTGTTTGTTTGTTTGTTTAAAGATTTTATTTATTTATTTGACAGACAAAGATCACAAGTAGGCAGTGAGGCAGGCCGTTTACAACTTTTAACGTAACTACATTAAAAGGAATTATTTTTGTCTTTATCATTTCAAGTCCTATTTTTGGAGTAGGATTATAAAGGCAGTGTCTTACCAGAATCAACAGATTGCCTAATCCTTTCATTTTCTCCTTATAAATGTCTCATGAGAGCTATAATCCTCTGGACAAAAAGGAGGAACAGATTCTGTTCTTGATGCCCATGCTGTCTCTTTTCCTTTAAATAAATTTATTACTCTTTGATTGTACTCCCTCTAAATAACGCCTGGCATTTTTTACTTTATCATTATCATTTGCTTCTCTCACTCCCATCCTTTTGTTCCCTAAGGAGTGGAGCTTAATGTTAATAATTTGGGACCCTTCATGGAAAGTATGGGCTTTGACCTGGAAGAAGAGGAATACCTTGACCTGCTCAGCAAGCTGCCTGCTGATGGTAAGCTGCTTCTACTGTGAAACTTGGCATTCATATATGAGAATTTCTGAGAGTATATTTAGAGTGTGTAGAAACATAAGAAAAAAAAAACCCAGAAAGGTAAGGGCCCAGTCCTCAAGAACTCATCAATTCCTGCAGTGGACTTTGAGTGCCTAATATACATACCTATTAGGAATATAAAAATAAGATGACAGATTCTCTGTCCTCTAGGAGTTCACTCAGTCTGATAAGGAGACATATATGCTGACAGGTCATCATAACACTATGTGGTTGTGCTATAATACTAAAAATGCATTCAGGGGCGCCTGGGTGGCTCAGTGGGTTAAGCCGCTGCCTTCGGCTCAGGTCATGATCCCAGGGTCCTGGGATCGAGTCCCGCATCGGGCTCTCTGCTCAGCGGGGAGCCTGCTTCCCTCTTTCTTTCTCTCTGCCTGCCTCTGTCTACTG
Organism: Lutra lutra; assembly: GCF_902655055.1. Taxonomy (NCBI): domain Eukaryota; kingdom Metazoa; phylum Chordata; class Mammalia; order Carnivora; family Mustelidae; genus Lutra; species Lutra lutra. The sequence goes on along the minus strand of NC_062293.1, from coordinate 16,144,910 downwards.
TGATCTCTCTCTGTCAAATAAATAAATAAAATCTTTAAAAAAAATGCATTCAATAAGATCCTAAAGGTGGGAAAAGCTAAGTTGGCCAAGTAGGGAATTGGAGAAAGACTTGTCGGAAGATATATAGAAATTCTCCAGTAAAAAAAAAAGGCATTCCATGGGGACCAAGGAGTGTGTTTGTCATTCTGAGCACTGAGTAATGTATAGAATTGTTGAATCACTATATTGTATACTTGAAACTAATATAACACTGTATATTAACTATACTGGCAGTAAAATTAAAAAAAAAAAAAAAAAAAAAAAAAAAAACAATGCTGTGACAACCTCTAGAAAACAAGCACCCATGGAAACTCCAGCAGGCGACAGGCACAGTGCAGATGGAGCCTGTCCTTACAAGTGCTTGTTTACACCCAGGCACCCCAGATGGAGGTATTTTTTCTTATTATATTTTCCAGGTATCTTGAAAGTTTACTGGAATACCACAACAGGGATTTTGGTTGTGAAAGTATCAGCCATCTCCCTGAGTATTACTTTTTAGGTCAATGAGCCCACAGGAAATAGCATTACAGACCTGTTTCAGACTATCCTAAGGGGCGCCTGGGTGGCTCAGTGGGTTAAAGCCTCTGCCTTCGGCTCAGGCCATGATCCCAGGGTCCTGGGATCGGGCCCCGCATCGGGCTCTCTGCTCAGTGGGGAGCCTGCTTCCTCGTCTCTCTCTCTGCCTACTTGTGATCTGTCTGTCAAATAAATAAAAATCTTAAAAAAAAAAAAAAAAGACTATCCTAAGTCTTCTGTGGGACTAGTTGAAATACATGCGAATGGATGAGACATTTTCCTGTGAGGCACTAACAATCTCAAGCTGTTCTTTCTACATCCCCCATTTAAGAGGAAAATACAACATAAAGATTTTTAAAATACAAAATTAAAAAAATTTTATTAAATTTCAATTAGATTGATCAAAGCTTTTTAAATATATCATGAGTGCGGGTAGTGGAAGAACTCAGCTAAGTGCCACCTATCATTCTAGTACAGAAATAGACATTATTAATGCTCTAAGTCCCATCTTTCCTATTGAAACATTTGCCCCTTTTAAGATGCTATTCAGCATCATAATCAATAAAATGGAGTTCTTCCTTATCTGAAAATGGAGGGCTACTTTTTATTTTTATTTTTTTTAAGATTTTATTTATTTATTTGAGAGAAAGAGAGAGAGAGCATGAACGGGGGAAAGGCAGAGGGAGAGGGAGAAGCAGGCTTCCCCGCTGAGCAGGGAGTCCAAGGCAGAGCTCAATCCCAGGACCCCCCAGCACCATGACCTGAACTGAAGGCAGACGCTTAATGAAATGAGCCACTCAGATGCCCTGAGGGGGCTATTTTTTTTTTAAGTGTCAGCCCAGTGCTCTGCTATGTGGAGCTTATCTTAATAGAATAAAACTGTGGTTAGAAGTATGAAATTAAGTATCTCTTTCATAATCAGGGCTTTGTCTTTCCATGTTTTCCATTTAATAAGAAAATAGGATAAAATTCTAGAGCAAATCATTAAAATTTGCTGAATTTTGTGTTGTACTTCAGTGATGACTTTTATGTCTTCTATTTCTCTCTATTATTGTTTTACACATAAAATTCTATCTTACAGAGGAGGGGAAGATTGACGTGAATGTGGTAATGGATGAAGGAAATCTTTTTACAGGTGGGTTAGATCTTTATTACCTCATTATTCAACATCTATATATCCCAAGTGTGAATCAACAAAAACCAACCTTCCAGGAACTTATTTAGCTGGACCAAGGAAAAAACTTATAAATACATATGAATAAATGCAGTAAAATGTCATCAGTGCTATGTTAAAAACCTACACAAAGTAAAGAAGGGGAAGAATGGTCACTTGCACCCGAGGAAGAGAAATTGGGAAATGCTTTAATAGAATGGGCAACACATGAGCACATCCTCAAAAGTTAGGTCAGTTTTGTCAGAGTAGGATGGGCATTCCTAATAGGGAAAAAAATAATAATAAAAGCCACAAAAATGAGAAACTGTATGATACTTTATGGAACTAGAAAAAAGCTGGAGTAGCTAAAGCATAAATGCTATCGGGAGTTTGGCAAGAAATAAACTTAGAGAATAAGAGTGGGACATGGTGGGCTGAGTAATGGCTCCTAAAGATATCCAGGTCTTAATCCCCAGAACTTGTGGCTGTTCCCTTATATAGCCAAAAAGACCGTGGAGGTGTGATTAAGGTCTTGAGATGGGGAGGTTATCCTTGGTTATCCAGTTGAGTGCTAAATATAATCACAAGCGTCCTTAAAACCGGGAAGCAAAGTGATAGTGGATAGCAGAAAAAGAGGGCAATGTGACAACAGAAGTAAGATGCTACACAGCTGGCTTTGCAGATAGAAGAAGAAGAATAAGTTAAGCAGTGTAAGTGGCCTCTAGAAATAGAATAGGCAAGGGAGCGGATTCTTCCTGAGAGTCTCCTCAAGGAACCACCCAGCTAACTCCTTGACTTCAGCTCAGTGAAACTAATTTGAGGCTTCTGACCTCCAGAACTATAAGAGAAAAAAATCTGTATTGTTTTAAACCACCATGTTTTTGGTAATTTGTTACAGCCATAGGAGACTCATAAATCACGGAGGACCCTGAATACCTAGTAGAATAGTATGAATTTGATCTGCACAGAATGGGGAGGCATTCCAGGGTTTTAAGCAGGAGTCTATGTGATTAGATTTGCATATTAGAAATATTGCTCTAGGGGCTCCTGGATGGCTCAATGGGTTAAGCCTCTGCCTTCAGCTCAAGTCATGATCTCAGGGTCCTGGGATCGAGTCCCGCGTCGGGCTCTCTGCTCAGTGGGGAGCCTGCTTCCCTTCCTCTCTCTCTGCCTGCCTCTCTGCCTACTTGTGATCTCTCTCTGTCAAATAAATAAATAAAATCTTTAAAAAAAAAGAAATATTGCTCTAGCAGAAGTATAAAGGACAGATGAAGGTACATGTACAAGAATAGAGTCAAGGAAACTAGTGAGAGAGCATGTTGTAATTATCCAGGCAAAAGACAATAAAGGGCAGAAGTAAATCATTCTCTGTGAGACTTGAGAGGAAGGGACATATAGAAGAGCTGTTACGGATATAGAATCCATAGAATTTGGTTACTGATCAGGTATAGAGATAGAGCAAAAGGATGGAATGAAGGATGACACCTCAGTTTCTGAGCTGGCTAGTTGGGTGGATGACAGTGACATTGAACAAAATAAGGAATTCAGTAAAGTAAATTTAGAAGTAAAGATACAGTTTCCATTGGTCATACCAGGTTTGAGGCTCCTGTAAGACACCTAAGGGAGACTGAACCTTAGGCAGTTAAAATATGTAAGAATCTGAGGCCACCTCTTTTTCTGAGGCCAGCAGACTTCAAGTCAGGAAGGATACAGATATAGAGAATCTACATACATGTGTAGGTAAAATTCAGAGGATTTTACCTAAAAGCTTCAATTTTCTCTGTATAGTAGGAAACAGAATCATCTATGAAACAGAATTATCTATGAAAAGAAGTGGCGAGATACAAGACTTTAAGGAAAGTGTGGATGATTTGGGATAGCTCTGATAGAGAACAGGAACTAGAGTTGAGGAATATATATATGAAAACCCTGCTGAGAAGTGCCAAGAGTCTAACCAAAGTCGGATGTTATAAATAAGTAATGGCAATTGCTGGGTCATAGGGTAGCTCTATTTTCAACTTTTTGAGGAAACTCCATGCTGTTTTCCAGAGAGGCTGCACAGCTTGCATTCCCACTAGCAGTGTAAGAGGGTTCCTCTTTCTCCAGATCCTTGCCAACAGCGGGATAGGGTAGTTAGGTGATGGACACTGAGACAAGGACATGATATAATGAGCACTGGGTGTATACACAACTGAGGAATCACTGAACTCTACCTCTGAAACTAATAATATACTACATGTTAATTAGTTGAATTGGAATTTAATTTAATTTGAAAAAAAATTAAAAAATAAGTAATGGCAACTTTTCACATGATTATGATATTCTTCAGTTGCACCAAAGTCAAAGATTCTTAAGGCTGATGTGCCAAAAGGATGAAAGCATAAAGGCATTAAAAGTATAGTCAAGAGAGTGGTTAAGTTCTCTAGTGGATAAGAGAAGTGAAGTTATGATGGAAATTATGAACTTGGAGGAAAGTGAGAGAGGAGGGAATGAAAGTATCTATAGAAATGGGTGTGGTAGGAGTAAGGAAGTAAAAGAAGTGGAAGAATATGAGGTTCTGGCCAAAAGTAGATAGGTTAGAATTTGAGGTTTTAGAGGCAAAGCATTTCCAGGTGATGACAAAGTTCAGGCTATCCATGATGGTTAACTAGTATAGAATTTAGGAGACAGTCATGGAGGATAAGGAGCTCAAGAAATTTGGAGGCCAGGTTGTGGAATGAACTCTCCATATGAAGACTGGTATTCCCTATAATGATGCCAGGAATGTGGGTGCAGAGGAAGACTGTGAGTAATGGGACAAGCTCCTTAATGACCAAAAAGTCAGTGACAATAAAAAGAAATCCAAATACCGTAATTCTCACAAGAGGAGGGGTTTGAGTATGGCCAGAAAACAGCAGTCGGGATCTAAGAGATTGCAAGACCTAAGGCAAATGGGATGTAGAAAAAAAAAGCAGCTTTCTATCACAAGGAAAAAAAATGAAATAAAAAAAGAAAATATCAGGAACAGGCAAAGTTCAGTAAGGAAAGAAGATAAGAGTATGTAAAGAGACTGAAGATATCGAAAAATTCATACTTAATGAAATATGACTCTGAGAGGGCACTATGGGAAGAGCGAAAAGAAAGTTAAAAATAGAAAGAAAAATCAGAGTGGTAAAACACAGAATAGATTCAAGAGGATAGAAAATGTTGCAGGCTTATATTTTGAAGAATGGGAATGATACAGATGAATGGTGTGGTTAGACAATCTTGAGACAGAAGGCCCATGTCTGTCAAAACGTGATCAGCATAGCAGACTAGAGAACTGCTTTGTTGTGTCTGAAGAGTCATTCTTTTGGCTGGTTACTGGGGGGGTCGGGTATCAGAAGCTCCTATAGTCCAAGGCATCACAGAAGAGGTCTGAAGTAGTCGGGGCTGGGGGCGAGCGGGGGAACAACCCTTGTAAACATTTCCTCCCAGGCGCTTGTGCAGAAAACTGGCTAACTCCCCAGATAGTATCCTTCCAATGGAAGCACTGCAGTATGGTTCCAGAGGATGAAAAGCAAGAGTTTGGGGGCACCTGGGTGGCTCAGTCGGTTAAGCTTCTGCCTTCAGCTGTGGTCATGATCTCAGGGTCCTGGGATTGAGTTCTGCATGGGGCTCCCTGCTCAGCAGGGAGTCAGCTTTTCTCTCTCCTGCTCTCCCTCCACCCTGCTCATGCTCTCTCTCGCTCACTCTCTCTCAAATAAATAAATAAAATCTTTTTAAAAATAAATAAATAAAAGCAAGACTTTTCTTTTTCTGTAATTAGAAATGATTAGGAGGTCCAAACTGTCTACCTAAATAGCATCTTTCCCTCCCCCTCGTTTTCTTGAGATACAATTGATATTTAAAATGGTGTAAGTTTAAGGTATACATCGTGATGATTTGATACACATATGTATTTCACAATGTTTACCACAATATGGTTAGTTAATACATTCTTCACCTCACATAATTACCATTTTGTTGTTTTTGTTGCTAAACCACCTCTTCAAGCTAGAGGGAAGAGCCATCATGAAGGAAAATTTCGCATAGCCATCCCACAAGCAGATTGGGGAATAGCTACAGGGGGCAAGGATAAGTGGTGATCCTGCCCTTGTACCCAGCAACTAAAACCAAGTCCATTACCAAACAAAACTTGTTAGCTTTGTGTCTTACCCGTTTGGGGGATAGTCTGGTGTTCCCTTCTCTGTCTCGCTGTAGCACTTATATTAAAGCCCTAACAATAAAAATATCTATGTGCTAGTATTCCTGGGACCCTAAAAAGAAACAAGCTGGAAGACTGCATCTATTTTCCTAGCCACCCTTAGGGAAGCCCAAAAAGTATACTGGGTGGTAGTAGCTGACAAGAAGAGAAGCAAGGAAGCCCACCGAATCCCTGAGGCTTGACAGAGAGCCAGTCTGAGCTTAGAAAGAAGCCCCTGGAGAAAAGTCCCGTATGGTTCCATGATATATAATTAAGAAGTCTCTGCAAAAATCAAGATTTTTTTTTAAAGATTTTATTTATTTATTTGTCAGAGAGAGCGAGGGAGAGAGAGCGAGCACAGGCAGACAGAATGGCAGGCAGAGGCAGAGGGAGAAGCAGGTTCCCTGACGAGCAAGGAGCCCGATGCGGGACTCGATCCCAGGACGCTGGGATCACGACCTGAGCCGAAGGCAGCTGCTCAACCAACTGAGCCACCCAGGCGTCCCCAAAATCAAGATTTTAATGTTGGCAGAAAATTATATTTCAGCAGCATTATTTTCTTTATTGATTGTTCTCTCACTCTACCCATATACTGGTGAATGTTTGTATCTCCTGACTCCCAGCCTACATTTGATCATCACTGTTTCAGCCAAAAAGCTCTAAGATTATGTCTTACCTGCCATTCGTGTTGGGTTTACTTCATTGTTTAATCAGCAAATGTCATATGGACATTTTTTTTTATAATACAAGATCATTATTCTTCAGCTTTTCAACCATTACCACCTTTTACTTTTTAAAGGTGAGAAGGTTGATACTAGTAACCTGGATAGTTTTCTGGGGAAAATGGGGATAACGCTCCCAGAAGATAAAGGCCTGAACCTGCAGAACAAGCTTCCAGTCGATGGTAAGCATTAAAAATATCATAGTGGTGGGGGGTGGGGCATAAAAAAATCACAGTGACCCTCAAGGAGAGTTAAGTAGTGGACTTTTTATAACTAATACTCTCTCTATAAGGAATATTACATGCCTCCCACCCCTGCCCCCATCACCAAAATGATTTCACCAAACAGCTGTCTCCACTCTTAAGTTTTATTCTTGAAAGTAAAATAATATAAATTTTAAGAATAAAACATTTCAAAGTCTATGTTTCTGAACTTACGCATGTTTCATTTAAATTCATTTAAATATCAGCACTATTGCCTGAAACTTGAATTTTTCCCTTTCTTACAGACAAAGGAAAGGTATATGTGAAGAGATTAATGAAAGAGTTAGAATCTCTTGAAGGTGAGTAAGAAGCTTGATGAAAAGGCAAGTAAAACAGGTCACCAAGCTTTGCTTTGATTTTCACAATTTCATCCTGTTTTACAATTTTCAGATTATTAATCCAACTTTTCCAACTATTTGTTAAGTCAGTGGTTATTCTTTATATGCTTCAAGCACACTGCCATCACCAAAATGATTTAAATACAGTAACCGAAAAGCAGTGGTTCCCAAATAAAGCTGTATATCAGAATCACAAGGGGGGAAATAAAGCATTCAAATAGCTAGGCTCCTTTCCAGTCATATTGATTTTGAATTTCCAGAGATAGTATTTAGAAACATATGTTCTTTAAAAGTTTCCCAGAGGATTATGACAGAGTAAATCCATGGATTGGCTGTCTATCTGGCTCAACAGATGGCTGGCTGGATGGATGGGTGGATGGGTGGATAGATGGATTTATAATTCTCCATTAATTTGGCAAGTTTTGAGTTCTTCTGTGTGAACACATGTGAAGAGGCTGATTTTATTCTTTGCCATGACTTACAAATACCCATAACCACTCACTTTCTTCTCTTAAATGTTTTCCTCAAAGTCCTAACAGAAACACACAGATCAGGGTTTAGGAATTCCTGACTTAGTTACCAAAACCACATTGACTTGGTTGGTTTAATTTTTCTTTGCTTTTCATTGTCTATAGTACCGATACCTAGGCATGATCTATAATCACCCACTCTTGACATCATTGCAAATATTTTTCATGTCTCATCCCTTTCTTCCCTAAGGGGTGAAGGTGTCTCCAAATAAGGTGGACTCTTTCTTGGAAATCATGGGACTTGATCTCAAGGAGAAAGAAGTTCAGGAACTGAAGGACTGTCTACCAGTTGATGGTGAGAGTTTTGAGTGACAGTATACCCGTGAGCCAAACATTGGACTTAAGGCTGGTCTCATACCTGGAATGACTGAAGATAGGACGTATAAGAGAGGAAGAAAAAGAAAGAGCGAGGCCTTTAGCATAGCTACCAAACTGGGCCCAGTGGTTATCACTTGGGGAAGGATCACCAAGAATGCTGCCCCATATAGATGGCAAGTGTCACTCTTCACAGGAATGCCAGGGTCTAACAGAGAATACTCAGATTTTTTTTTTTAAGATTTTTATTTATTTATTTGACAGACAGAGATCACAACTAGGCAGAGAGGCAGGCAGAGAAAGAGAGGAGGAAGCAGGCTTCCCATGGAACAGAGAGCCCGATGTGGGGCTCGATCCCAGGACCCTGGGATCATGACCTGAGCCGAAGGCAGAGGCTTTAACCCACTGAGCCACCCAGGCGCCCCGAATACTCAGATTTTAATCTTTGAGTCCCTACTGCCAACCCAGCATTAAATAACAATGAATGACACTACATGGTCCTGATATGCAAGGCACTGTTTTAAGCACTTTGCACATATTACCTTATTTAATCTTGCAAATAACTCTACAAAGCAGGTTCTCTTTTTATTCCCATTTCACATATAAGGAAACTTATTTGTGAAGGCATAGAGAAGTTGAGTAGTGTGCCTAAAGTCAGAGAGCTAGTAAGTGATGGACAGATAATCTGGCTCCAGAAACTGTCTCTTAGCCACTCTGCCATACTGCCATGAACTTCCAGAACTAATAAATTTAAGAAGACAGATAGCAGTACTTCATGTCATTAATTGGCATACATTAGACTCATGCCAGCAAAACTGAAGAAAATTCATGAGGATATTTTAAGAGACATCTGTGCCCTTGAAGAAATAGTAAAGATGCAAGATTGATCCAAGTCAGTGAATAGGGGCTTTTCTAAATCAGTAGTACCTTTCATTCTTTTATTCCATAAACTTGAATCGAATGCCTATGATGTGTCAGGCACTGTTCTAGACCCTCAGATCATTTGCCTTAATAAGAGGTAAGCAGTTTTCAAAAAATGACTTTTTCTTTGTTTTTTTTTAATCCCTTTCATAGCTCTTTTAATCTACCAACCAGTTCGATAAATGCAGATAGTTGTCATTGCCTTGTTTTTCTAGTATACTGAAACATGAGAAAAGATACCAGCACAATGATTTAAAGTGTGAGGCTAATTCTAAACTAATTCTTACAGACTACTTTGTATATCTGTGGCATCATTTGAGACAGAATGCAAAACTCTTTCAGGGGTCCAGGGGCCTCAATGGAGCTGATTAGAGACCACAAAGTAAAAGACATAAGGGGATCTGTCCTTTATAGGCACAGAATATTCTCCACTAAAGGTTCTTCCTTATCCTGCTTGAAAGTCATAAAATAATAATATTCTTCTTCATCATCATCATCATAAATGCTATAAAATTATAAAAGGATACCAAGAAAAGATTATCGTAATTGAAAAGACGTAAAAAAAGAACAAGCAAGGAAAAATTCCATATCTGAGAACCTAGGATATGTGTATGGTTTCAAAGCTAATTCATTCTTTATAATATGTTTGCATTTTTTTTAAGATTTATTTATTTATTTGACATACAGAAATCACAAGGAGGCAGAGAGGCAGGCAGAGAGAGAGGAGGAAGCAGGCTCCCCGCTGAGCAGAGAGCCCGATGCGTGGCTCGATCCCAGGACCCTGGGATCATGACCGGAGCCGAAGGCAGAGGCTTTAACCCACTGAGCCACCCAGGCGCCCCTATAATATGTTTGCATTTTACTGGAACTTAATTATAAGTAAATATTTCTTTGGGTCATCAATCTTGTGCAGACCCTTAAACCAATGCTGAAGTAATAGTAGGAGTACAAAGTGATTCTTGGTTTCTCACCCTTGGGGGAATTTAGTCTTTGGATTATTATTACACATAAAATTAGAATGTGAACATGTTTGAGTGGTGATGGATTGACACTGTTGACTAAGTTATAAGTGGAGAAAGAGTAGGTCTGTAGACAGCTTAAGGTTCCAAACAGAATCTTTCCTATTAGAGCAGTAGCATCTTTTTTTTTTTTTAAGATTTAATTTATTTATTTGACAGACAAGTAGGCAGAGCGGCAGGCAGAGACAGAGAGAGGAGGAAGCAGGCTCCCTGCTGAGCAGAGAGCCCGATGCGGGGCTTGATCCCAGGACCCTAGGATCATGACCTGAGCCAAAGGCAGAGTCTTTAACCCACTGAGCCACCCAGGCATCCCAGCAGTAGCATCTTTTAACTACTATCTTAACATTGCAAACCAGTGTTTCTCAAACTTGCAATTTTACAAACTACTAAAAATGTATCCACTGACCTCTAATAACTTCAGACTTGGAGAAATATACTAAAAAAATTAAGTACATCATCTATGAAAAAGATTTTCAATTGAGAATAGGCACTGCAAAACAAAAGTGTTGTCATCATACACTGGAAATTTAACTGAATACATCAACGTGATGATTATCATGTTGCAACCTAAGAGCAGCCAGGCATGCATACCAGCACGCTGTCCTTTAAGAGGGTCACTTGATACCAAGGTGATCATAAGCCCAAAGGTAAAGTTAGCACTGACAAAATGGAAGCATCATTTTTAAACAAGATTTTTAAACTCTCAAAACATTTCAGACCCTGAGGGACACCTGGATGGCTCAGTTGGTTAAGCAGATGCCTTCGGCTTGGGTCATGATCCCAGTATCCTGGGATCGGGTCCCACATTGGGCTCCTTGCTCGGTAGGGAGCCTGATTCTCCATCTGCCTCTGCCTCTGCCTGTGCTCGCTCGCTCTCTCTCTCTCTGACAAGTAAATAAATGAAATCTTGAAAAATAATGATAATATATATATTTTTTTTATTTCAGACCCTGAAAAGAGGTCATTTCAGTGCCTGGAAAGAGTAGCCTAATAAGTAGCAGATTGTCTTGAAGGACAGGAGAGTGCTTTAAACCTTGCCTCATGTATTGTGCTGTATAGATTTTGATAGCATAAAATGCAGGAGCTATATTAACTTAAATTGATGACATGAAAAAATAATAAACTTCTAGGAAAAATGTTTCTAAATGGTTGAATTTTGGGTTTCTGTTTCACAATTTTTCTAAGAATCTTTTTGGCACTTTTTTATCTTAAAGATAATGGAAAGACTGACTTAAATGTGTTGATGGATGAAGTTAAAAATATCACAGGTGAGTGAGATGTTACGATGAAGATTATATTATGTGGTCTTGAAGTTTTATATGGAACTATATTTTTAACACAGTTGTGATTCCTTCCTCCTTTATTCACCAAACAACTGTTTATTCAGCACTTACTACATGCCAGGCATTGTTCTGCACAGTTATGATATATCAGCAAACAGAATAAAGATCATTGATCCTCTGGAGCTTACATGCTACGGGGGAAATAAGCAATAAACATTATAAATAAGTCATTACAAAGTAGGTTTGAAGTGACAGATGCTTTAGAAAACAGTGAAAAGGAAACTAAAGGAGACTGGAAGGGGAAAGAGGCACTTGTGGCTTTTAATAGATCATCAGGCCTCCTTGAAAAGGTGACATTTGAGCAAATACTTGAAGGAGGTGAGGGTTTTATCCATGTGAAGACTTCTAGGAAAAGAGTTGTAGCAGGGGGCCATGGACTAAGACCCAAAGGCAAGAGCATGCCTGGACTATTCAAGAAACAACAAGAAGGCTAATGTAGCTGAGGCTGAATAAGGAAAGAAAAAGATAATAGGAGATGAGGAGAAAGAGGTGGTGGACGCAAAATTGGTCAGGACTGTGAAATCTCTGCCAGGACTTGGGGTTTTTCCTGAGAAAAATGGAAAGCCATTGCAGGTTTTAGACCAGAAACATGACATAATCTGACCTCTGGTTTTATTAGATCTTCCTGGATTCTGTGTGGAGAACAGGTAGCAGTAGGGAGTAGAGCCCTAAAAGGGCTTTTAAAGTAATCCATGTGAGAAATGATGGTGATTCTTACCAGGGCAGAAAGCAATGAAGAGGTAAAAAGTAGTTGGATTCTGGATATATTTTTTTTTTGGCTTTTAAATTTTTTTATTTTTTATAAACATATAATATATTTTTATCCCCAGGGGTACAGGTCTGTGAATCGCCAGGTTTACACACTTCACAGCACTCACCATAGCACATACCCTCCCCAATGTCCATAACCCCACCCCCCCTCTCCCAGCCCCCCTCCCCCCAGCAACCCTCAGTTTTTTTTTGTGAGATTGAGAGTCACTTATGGTTTGTCTCCCTCCCAATCCCATCTTGTTTCATTTATTCTTCTCCTACCCCCTTAACCCCCCATATTGCATCTCCACTTCCTCATATCAGGGAGATCATATGATACTTGTCTTTCTCCGATTGACTTATTTCGCTAAGCATGATACCCTCTAGTTCCATCCATGTCGTCACAAATGGCAAGATTTCATTTCTTTTGATGGCTGCATAGTATTCCATTGTGTATATGTACCACATCTTCTTTATCCATTCATCTGTTGATGGACATCTAGGTTCTTTCCATAGTTTGGCTATTGTAGATATTGCTGCTATAAACATTCGGGTGCACATGCCCCTCTGGATCACTACGTTTGTATCTTTAGGGTTCTGGATATATTTTTAAAGGAGTTATTGTAATGGATTTCACTAGGCTTATTGTGGTGATCATTTCATAATTTAAACCAATATCAAACCATCATGTTGTATACCTGAAACTAAAATAATGTTACATGTCAATTATATCTCAATTCTGAAAAATAATTTTAAAAAGTCAACAGAGTTTCCTGATGGAAACTAGGTAAAGGGAGAAGTCAGGAATGACTCCTAAGACTTTTTTGTCCCGACCAACTAAAAGGATGAACATGCCAGTGGAGTCTGGAGAAACTTTCCAGAAATAAAAGTTTATGTGGAAGAAAATTAGCTAAACAAGGCTTCATTGTGCCTTGTTCATCCCCCCAACCCTACCTGGGAAGGATGTTTCATTATGTATATGTATTTCTTTCTGAAGGAGAGAAGATTCCTACTGAGGACTTGAAAAATGTTCTGAAAGATATGGGAATAAAGATCACAAACAAGGAACATAAAAAGCTTCTGAAAACTCTGCCAGTTTCTGGTAAGCATTGAAGTTCTATTTCACTGATATCTAAAAGCTTACTCATTCAACAAATATTTATTGAAGATTTGTTTTATGCATGGCACTATCCTAAATTCTGGGAAAGTAGGGACCATGTCTGCAGTGTCTCCTATCTCCTCAAGTCCTCAAAACTTCACAGAAGGTTCGTTTTAAAGTTTGTATTAGAAATTCTACTCTTTAGGGCATCTGAGTGGCTTGGTCAGTTAAGCAACTGACTATGGTTTCAGCTCAGGTCATGATATCTGGGTCCTGGGATCCAGCTCCAAGTCAGGCTCCACACTCAGTGGGGAGTCAGCCTGAGGATTCTCTCTCTCCCTCTCCCTTTGCCCCTCCCCCCCATGTGCTCTCTCTCTCTCTCTCAAATAAATAAACAAATCTTATTGTTTAAAAAAGAAAGAAATTCTACTGTTTGAAACATTTTATGTCAATTAAAAATATTTTTTTAAAAGACTCAATCTTAGCATTTAAAAAAAATCCTGTTCTTACCATTTAAATTTTGGTCTAGGGACGTGGGGCCTCTTCAGTCAGGGTCCCATCATAGGACAACTTCTTTCCCTTTCAGGGAAATCTAAAGTCTAAACTGGAAGAAAATGAAAGGATAGAAGGGTGGGAAAGCTGAACAAAGAACAGATGAAGTAAAACTGGGGAGGAGAAAATGAGAAAGGAAAAGCTGTGTGTATTTCAACAAACTAGCCACTAACAAAATAGCCTTGCATTCTGTCCAGGGATAGAGTCACTACACTGAGTTTTCTAAATACTTCACATTTCACTGAGAATGAATTGTGATGAATTTCTAAATTTCCCCTTTCTGAAAGTAAACACTAATTTCTATGAATCATCAAAAACTCAATAATGTTTTATCTTACAGCTGATAAAAAGGTGTTTGAGAAAGAATTACTGGAGGGCGTGAAATCTTTCAAAGGTGAGTGAGAAGAAGGATAAGGACAAAATCTGAGATTGTTGTAACTGTTTTTTTCTGATTATATAAATAATCAGGAAATTATGCATTTATTCAACAAATATCCAAGTCTCTACTGTGTTTTTGGCTATTTGAGAAAAATCTGGAATATATAAAGTAGCGTACAGAGAAAAAATGCAATTACCCATAATGCCGGGTAATATTACCTTTTTTAATTATAGTTCTCTCTATTCTTTTTTGTACATATGTATGTATAGATATTTAAACTTTTGCTGTATATTTTATATATCCTATACTTAATCCTAAAATTTTAGTGTAAGAATTCCACCATGTCATTTAAAAATTCTTTGTAAACACCATTTTTAATGCTCTATCATCAGGTCGTATTTATAATTTACCTAATCATTCCTTTCTTATTGAACACTTAGGAGGTCTCCAATGATTTGCTCTTATATATCTGTGATCTTTGTCCAACTTTAAGCCATTTTCTTTGGATAGATTCTTCTGGTAAATCCAGTAAATCTTAACATGTTTAAGGCTGCGATAAATGTAAGTGGATAAAAGTACAGGTTCCAATTTTGCCCTGGCCACAATAAATTATTTTCACAATTTTTGATCCTTGCCAATTTGATAAATGAAAAATGGAATCTAATTAATGTTTTGATTTTTTTGTTATCAATGAAGATAAACTGTTTTTATACCATTCTGTCTTTCAGTCTTTTAATTATTTGTTTCTATCTTTTGCCCATTATCCTATCAGAAACCAACCCTTTCCCTATTAATTTGGTTTTTTCCCTATTAATTTGAATGACCACTTTATAAATTAAAGATATTAGCACAATTGTCATAGCTATAGAAAATATTTTCCCAGGTGGTTATTTGCATTTTTACTTTATTATCTTGTATTTTTTACAAAAGTTTATTGAAATGTAATTTACATACCATGTAATTCACCCATTTAAAGTGTACTGGTTTTTAATTTACTAACAGAATTGCATAACCATCACCACAATCAATTTAGAACATTTCATCACCCCAAAAATATACTGTACCCATTAGCTATCACTCCCCATTCCCCCACAGCCATCCCAGATGAGCAACCACAAATCTACTCTCTGTCCATTATGTTTCATTTTTGATATATAGACATTTTTCATTTTTATGGTTTTAATTATGTCAGTCATTTCTTCTGTGATTTCTTCTTTTTTCTATTTAGAAAGTCCTTTACTATCTAGACAGTGTTTAAAAAAACATATATACTTAATCTTTGATTTCCTAAGATTTCACTTTCTTCATTTATTATTTAACTCATCTGAAATTGACTCTATAAATCCTATTTTATAGTGACTTGATCAAAACTACAACAGTAGTTTTCAGTTATTCTGGCTTATTAACTGGTGTTTTTCTTTAAGTATAATTATATTAAGTAGGTAATCTGTTGTTACTGTAGCAAGTTTTAAATCTTACTTTTTGGCCAGAATAACATGATTGTCTTTGCCTAATTCACCAGGAGCCAAACTCTTTCTTTACTTTTTTCTCCCTCGTATAAATTTCTCTCAGAAGCTCAGTTATGGTATCATGTGCTCTTTCTGACTCCCATACAACTTGCTGTAAATAGCTTCTTTGTACTTCCATTTCTAGGAAAGGATGATGGCCTGCATTTTTCATTTGTGACATCCTTATTTACTTTTTCTTGTTTTTATTAAGGAGGAAGGGTTAGTGTCGGTAACCTAAAAAATGTTCTACAGAATACTGGGTTCAGTCTTGAAGAAAACGAAATCCAGGACCTGCAGAGCCACCTACCAGTTACTGGTGAGCATTTTAGGATTCCTTTATGCTGGGGCACCTGGCTGTCTTTGTCAGTAGAATATGCAACTCTTTTTTTTGTTGTTGTTTTTTAAGATTTTAGTTATTTATTTGACAGAGAGAGAGATCACAAGTAGGCAGAGGCAGGCAGAGAGAGAGGGGCAAGCAGGCGCCCCACCAAACAGGGAACCCGATGCAGGGCTCGATCCCAGAACCCCGAGATCGTGACCCGAGCTGAAGCAGAGGCCTAACCCACTGAGCCACCCAGGTGCCCCAGAACATGCAACTCTTGATCTCAGGGTCATGAGTTCAAGCCTTATGTTGGGTGTGGAACCTACTAGATAGATAGATAGATTAGATAGATAGATAGATAGATAGATATAGATACAGATATAGAAAATAAGTACCTTTATCCTGTAGACAATGACTAGTCTACTCTGAAAACAATGAAGAAACACATGCTGGGGAGAGAAAAACCAGGGGCAGAGATACAATTTAGAGGCTGCTGCCGAGGTCCAGATGATAAGGGTCTTTATTAAGACCCTTATCTGGTCTTTAAAGGTCTATTAAGACCTTTATATGGTGATAAAGGGGGAGGGCTAATGGGATGTGGTTGGTGAAAGGAAGAAAGATGCCTGAAGTGTGAAACAGAGGTTCATTGCTTATATGATTAACACACACATACACACAAAAGTGAGAGTGGGGGAGAAACAGAAAAAGGAACAGAATAAAGACAAAAATGTTTAGAACAGCGGTGCCTGGATGGCTCAGTCAGTTAAACATCTGACTCTTGGTGTCAGCTCAGGTCATGATTTCAGGGTCCTGGGATCAAGCCACACCGCAGGCTCCCTGCTCAGCATGAAGTCTGCTTCTCCCTCTCCATCTGACCCTCCTGCCTCTTGCTCTTTCTCTCTCTCTCTCAAATGAATAACTTTTTTTCCCTTTTTTTATTGATCTTTTGTTATATTTTTTATTTAAATTCAATTAATTAACATATAATATATTATTGGTTTAATTGGTTTTAGAGGTAGAGGTCAGTGATTCATCAGTCTCATAGAATATGCAATGCTCATTACATCATATGCCCTCTTTAATGTCCATCACCCAGTTACCCCATACCCCCACCTCTCCCCCACTCCAGCAACCCTCAGTATGATTTCTATGATTAAGAGTCTCTTATGGTTTGTCTCCCTCTCTGGTTTCATCTTCTTTTATCTTTTCCTCTCTTCCCCTATGATCCTCTTCTTATTTCTTAAATTCCACATATCAGTGAGATCATATGATAATTGTCTTTATCTGATTGACTTACTTCTCTCAGCATAATATGCTCTAGTTCCATCCACGCTGTTGCAAATGGCAAGATTTCAATTTTTGGTGGCTGTGTAATATTTCATTATATATATTTCACTATATATATATATATATATATATATATATATATATATATATATAAAGAAGATGTGATATATGTATCACATCTTCTTTATCCATTCATCTGTTGATGGACATCTGGGCTCCACAATGTTTATAGACACTGCAGCTATAAACATTGGGGTGCAGGTGCCCCTTTGGATCACTACTTTTGTACCTTTGGGGTAAATACCCCGTGGTACAATTGCTGGGTCATAGGGTAACTCTATTTTCAACTTTTTGAGGAACCTCGATGCTGTTTTCCAGAGTGGTTGCATCAGCTTGCATTCCCACCAACAGTGTAAGAGGGTTCCCCTTTCTCCACATCCTCACCAACATCTGTCATTTTCTGACTTGTTAATTTTAGTCATTCTGACTGGTGTGAGGTGGTATCTCATCGTGATTTTGAATTGTATTTCCCTGATCCCACGTGATGTGGAGCATTTTTTTCATGTGTCTGTTGGCCATTTGTAAATCTTCTTTGGAGAAATGTCTGTTCATGTCTTCTGCCCATTTTTTCACTGGATTATTTGTTTTTTAGGTATTGAGTTTGATAAGTTCTTTATAGATTTTGGATACTAGCCCTTTATCTGATATATTATTTGCACATATCTTCTCCCATTCTGTCAGTTGTCTTTTGGTTTTGTTGACTGTTTCCTTTGCTGTGCAAAAGCTTTTGATCTTGATGAAGTCCCAATAGTTCACTTTAGCCTTGTTTCCTTTGCCTTTGGAGACATGTATAAGAAGAAGTTGCTGTGGATGGGGCACCTGTGTGGCTCAATGGGTTAAAGCCTCTGCCTTCAGCTCAGGTCATGATCTCAGGGTCCTGGGATTGAGCCCCACATCAGGCTCTCTGCTTGGCGGGGAGCCTGCTTCCTCCTCTCTCTCTGCCTGCCTCTCTGCCTACTTGTGATCTCTGTCAAATAAATAAATAAAATCTTTAAAAAAAAAAAAAAAAAAAAGAAGTTGCTGTGGCCAAGGTCAAAGAAGTTGCTGCCTGTGTTCCCTTCTAGGATTTTGATGGATTCCTGTCTCATGTTTAGGTCTTTCATTTTGAGTCTATTTTTGTGTGTGGTGCAAGGAAATGGTTGAGTTTCGTTCTTCTGCATGTGGCTGTCCAATTTTCCCAACACACTTGTTGAAGAGACTGTCTTTTTTCCATTGGACATTCTTTCCTGCTTTGTCAAAGATTAGTTGACCACAGAATTAAGGGTCCATTTCCAGGTTCTCTGTTCTGTCCCATTGATCTATGTGTCTGTTTTTGTGCCAGTACCATAATGTCTTAACCCACTGAGCCACCCAGGCACCCAGTACCATAATGTCTTGATGATTACAGCTTTGTAATAGAGATTGAAGTCTGGAATTGTGATGTCACCAGTTTTGGTTTTCTTTTTCAACATTCTTTTGGCCATTCAAGGTCGATTGCATTGAATGTGTAGATTGCTCTAGGTAGCATAGACATTTTAACAATGTTTTTTCTTTCAATCCGTGAGCATGGAACATTTTTCCATCTCTTTGTGTCTTCTTCAGTTTCTTTCATGAGTGTTCTATAGTTTTCTGAGTACAAATCCTTTGCCTCTTTGGTTGGGTTTATTCCTGGCTGTCTAATGGTTTTGGGTGCCATTGTAAATGGGATCAATTTTTTATTTCTCTTTCTTCTATCTCATTTTAAGTGTATAGGAATGCAACTGATTTCTGTGCATTGATTTGATGTCCTGCCATTTTGCTGACTTCCTGTAGGAGTTCTAGCAATTTTGGGGTGGAGTCTTTTGAGTTTTCCACATAGAGTATCATGACATCTGCAAAGAGAGAGAGTTTGACTTCTTTCCCGATTCAGATGCTTTTTATTGCTTTTTGTTGCCTGATTGCTGAGTCTAGGACTTCTAGTACTATTTTGAACAGCAATGATGATAACAAACATCCCTGCCTTTTTTTTAATCTTTTTTTAAAGATTTTATTTATTTATTTGACAGAGAGAGATCACAAGTAGTCAGAGAGGCAGGCAGAGAGAGGGAGAGGAGGAAGCAGGCCCCCTGCCGAGCAGAGAACCCAATATGGGACTTGATCCCAGGACCCTGAGATCATGACCTGAGCCTAAGGCAGAGGCCCAACCCACTGAGCCCCCCAGGCGCCCCAGATATCCCTGTCTTGTTTCTGATCTTAGGGGAAAAGCTCTCAGTTTTTCCCCATTAAGAATGATATTCGCAGGGCGCCTGGGTGGCTCAGTGGTTAAAGCCTCTGCCTTCGGCTCAGGTCATGATCTCAGGGTCCTGGGATCGAGTCCTGCATCAGGCTCTCTGCTCATCAGGGAGCCTGCCTCCTCCTCCTCTCTCTCTCTCTCTGCCTGCCTCTCTGGCTACTTGTGATCTGTCTGTCAAATAAAAAAAAAAAAAGAATGATATTTGCTGTGGGCTTTTCATATATGGCTTTTATGATATTTTGAGATTATGTTCCCTCTATTCCTACACTGTGAAGAGTTTTAATCACTCCTCGCAGCTCCTACTCTCTCTTGCTATCTCTCTCTCTTCCAAATAAATAAGTGAAATTTTTTTAAAAAGATGCTTTACTTTGCCAAATGCTTTTTTGGCATCTGTTGAGAGGATCATATGGTTCTTGTCCCTTCTTTTATATGTGTAGTGTAACACATTAATTGACGTGTGAATATTGAACCCCTTTGCAGCCCAGGAATAAATCCCATTTCATCATGGTGAATAATCCTTTAATGTACTACTGGATCCTCTTGACTAGTATTTTGGCAAGAATTTAGATATCCATGTTCATCAGGGATATTGGTCTGTAATTCTCCTTTTTGGTGAAGTCTTTGGTTCTGGGATCAAGGTAATAGAGTTTGAAAGTTTTCCTTCCATTTCTATTTTTTAAAAACAGCTTCAGAAGAATAGGTATTATTTCTTCTTTAAATGTTTGGTAGAATTCCCCTGGGAAACCACCTGGCCCTGGACTCTTGTTTGTTGGGAGATTTTTTAATTACTGCTTCAATTTCCTTGCTGGTTATGGGTCTGTTCAAGTTTTCTATTCCTGATTCAGTTTTGGTAGTTTATATGTCTCTAGGAATGCATCCATTTCTTCCAGATTGCCTAATTTGTTGTTCTTATAATATGTTCTTGTAATATGTTCTTATAATTGTTTGTATTTCTTTGGTGTGGTTGTGATCTCTCTTCTTTCATTCATGATTTTATTTATTTATTTGGGTCCTTTCTCTTTTATTTTTATTAAGTCTGGCCAGGAGTTTATCAATCTTACTAATTCTTTTTTTTTTAAAGATTTTTTATTTATTTATTTGACAGACAGAGATCACAGGTAGGCAGAGAGGCAGGCAGAGAGAGGAAGGGAAGCAGGCTCCCTGCTGAGCAGAGAGCCTGATGTGGGGCTCGATCCCAGGGATCGAGGGATCATGACCTGAGCCGAAGGCAGAGGCTTTAACCCACTGAGCCACCCAGGCGCCCCAATCTTACTAATTCTTTCAATGAACCAGCTCCTAATTCTGTTGGTCTGTTTTACTGTTCTTTTGGTTTCTATTTCATTTATTTCTGCTCTAATCTTTATTATTTCTCTTCTCCTGCCGGGCTGAGGCTTTATTTGCTCTTCTTTCTCTAGCCTTTAGGGGGTTTGAAACCTTTTTTTAGGTGTATTTGAAACCTTTTTGTTTCTTGAAAAAGGCTTGAATTGCTATATACTTCCCTCTTAGAACTGCCTTTACAGCATCCCAAAGGTTTTAAACAGTTGTGTTTTGATTTTCATTTGTTTCCATGAATTTTTAAAAATTCTTCTTTAATTTCCTAGTTGACCCATTCATTCTTTAGTAGGATTCTCCTTAGCCTCCACATATCCGAGTTCTTTCCAACTTTTCTCTTGTGATTGAGTTCCAGTTTCAAAGCACTATGGTCCTAAAATATGGAAGAAATGATCTCCGTCTTTTTGTACTGGTTAAAACATGATTTGTGGCCCAGTATTGCTCTATTCTGGAGAATGTTCCACGTGGATTAGAGAAGAACATGTGTTCTGTTGCTTTAGGATAGAATGTTCTGAATATATCTGTGAAGTCCATCTGGTCCAGTGTGTCATTCAGTACCCTTATTTCCTTGTTGATCTTCTGCTTAGATGACCTATCCATTGTAGTGGGGGGGATTTTAAAATCCCCTACTACTATTATGTTATTATCAATGTGTTTCTTTGATTTTGTTATTAATTGGCTTGTATAATTGGCTGCTTCCATGTTAGGGGCATAAATATTTACAACTGTTAGATCTTCCTGTGGGATAGACCCTTTAATTATGACATAGTGTCCTTCCTTATCTCTTATTACAGTCTTTGGTTTAAGATCTAATTTGTCCAATATGAGGATTGCCACCCCAGCTTTCTTTTGATGTCTACTAGCATGATAAATGGTTTCCACCCCCTCATTTTCAATCTGGAAGTGTCTTTGGGTCTAAAATGAGTCTCTTGCAGATAGCATATGGATAGGTCTTGCTTTTTTATCCAATCTGATACCCTGTGTCTTTTGATTGGGGTATTTAGCCCATTTACATTCTGAGTAACTATTGAAAGATATGAACTTAGTGCCATTGTATTACCTGTAAAGTCACTGTTTCTGTATATTGTCTCTATTCCTTTTCTTGTCTATGTTACTTTAGGATCCCTTTTGATATTTCTTGTAGGACTGGTTTGGTGGTCACAGATTCTTTTAGCTTCCATTTGTCCTGGAAGCATTTTATCACTCCTTCTATTTTAAAAGACATCCTAGCAGAATAAAGTATTCTTGGCTGCGTATTTTCTCACTTAACACCCTGAATGTTTCATGCCAGTCATTTCTGGCCTGCCAGGTATCTGTCAATAGGTATGTTGCCAGTCTAATGTTTCTACCCTTGTAGGTTATGGACCTCTTGTCCCAGGCTACTTTCAGGATTTTCTTTTTGTCTCTAAGATTTTAAGTTTCACTATTATATGGTGAGGTGTTGGCCGATTTTTATTGATTTTGAGGGGAGTTCTCTGTGCTCCTGGATTTTGATGCCTCTTTCCTTCCCCAGATTAGGGAAGTTCTCTGCTACGATTTTCTCCAATATACCTTTTGCCCCTCTCTCTCTTCCTTCTTTTCAGGGATCCAATTATTCTAATTTTGTTTTGCCTTATAGTATCACTTATCTCTCAAATTCTCCCCTCATGATCTAGTAGTAGTTTATCTCTCTTTTTCTCAGCTTCTTTATTCTTTACCATTTTATCTTCTATATCACTAATTCTCTCTTCTGCCACATTTATCCTAGCAGTTAGAGCCTCCATTTTTTATTGCATATCATTAGTAGCCTTTTTTATTTCAACTTGGTTAGATTTTAGTTCTTTTATTTCTCCAGAAAGGGATTCTCTAGTGTCTTCTATGCTTTTCTCAAGCCCAGCTAGTATATATATAATCATTAATCTGGGGGTGCCTGGGTGGCTCAGTTAGTTAAGCATCTGCCTTCAGCTCAGGTCATGATACCAGGGTCCTAAAATGAGTCCCACATTGGGCTTCCTCCTCACTGGGAAACCTGCTTCTTCCTCTGCCTGACATTCCCCCTTATGCACTCTTGCTCACTCACTCTTGCTGACAAATATATAAATAAAATCTTTAAAAATAATAATAATTATTATTATTCTGAACTCTAGTCCTACATCGTACTTATATCCACACTGATTAGGTTCCTGGCAGTCAGTACTGCCTCTTGTTCTTTTTTTTTTTAAAGATTTTATTTATTTATTTGTCATAGAGAGAGAAGCGAGAGTGAGCACAGGCAGACAGAGTGGCAGGCAGAGGCAGAGGGAGAAGCAGGCTCGTTGCCAAGCAAGGAGCCCGATGTGGGACTCGATTCCAGTACTCTGGGATCATGACCTGAGCCGAAGGCAGCTGCTTAACCAACTGAGCCACCCAGGCGTCCCAACTTGTTCTTTTTTTGAGGTGAGTTTTTCCATCTTGTCAATCTGTCCAGAGACGAATAGGTGAACAAGAGAACAAAGTACTCAAATGACAACAGTAACCCCAGAGAAATATACACTAAACAAATCTGAAGAGACCCAAAACCAAAAAAAGAAAGTTTTAAAAATAGAGAGAGAATGAGAGAGAATATAATCAGACAAGTGAACAGAATGGAGCAATACACTGGATCCTATGTTGTATTTTGGTCTGTTAGAAAACTGGATCCCAAAATTATAAAGAGAGAAAAACATATATATGTACAAAAATAAAATTAAATACAATGGAAGGACAGAATATAGCTATAAAAGTGAAAATTTTAAAAAACAAAAAGAGGAAAAAACAACAACAACAACAAAAGGGATATAAACATACAGGTGAACAGAACAGAAAAATATACTATATCTGAGTGTATTTTGGTCAGTTTGTTAGAAGAAACTACATCTCAAAATTGTAAAGAAAGAAAAACATATATATACAAAAATAAAATTAAATACATTGAGAAGTTAGAATGGAACTGTAAAGATAAAAATTTAAAAAGACTGTAACAAAACAAAAAAAAGAGAAAGAAGGGGAAAAAAGAGAGAATATGAGCAGATAGGCAAACAAAGCCATACACTAGAGTTTGGGTGTATTTTGGTCTGTTAGAAGAAACTGCATCCCAAAATTGTAAAGAAAGAAAAACTTATATATATATGCAAAAATAAAATTAAATACAATGAAGGGATAGAATATAACTCTAAAAATGAAAAAAAATTTTTTTTTTAAAGATTTTATTTATTTATTTGACAGAGAGAAATCACAAGTAGGCAGAGAGGAAGGCAGAGAGAGAGGAGGAAGCAGGCTCCCTGCTGAGCAGAGAGCCCGATGCGGGACTCGATCCCAGGACCTGGGATCATGACCTGAGCCGACGGCAGCGGCCTAACCCACTGAGCCACCCAGGCGCCCCCTAAAAATGAAAATTTAAAAAGATTTTAAAAAGAATGGATAAAATAAGAAATTGATTGAAAAAGGGAAGAGGAAAAAAAATTAATTAAAATTTAAAGACTAGGGGCACTGGGTGGCTCAGTGGGTAAAAGCCTCTGCCTTCAGCTCGAGTCATGATCTCAGGGTCCTGGGATTGAGCCCCATGTCAGGCTCTCTGCTCAGTGGGGAGCCTGCTTCCTCCTCCTCCTCTCTCTACCTGCCTCTCTGCCTGCTTGTGAACTCTGTCAAATAAACAAATAAAAATCTTTAAAAAAATTTTTTTTAAGAGTAAAGAATCATGGGGGAAAAGCCATAATTTCTATGTGGCTTTTTCAAAGCACATGAATTCTATGTGCTATATTCCCCTAGAGCTGGAGTTTTGCAGTTGTCACTCAACTTCGTCTTGGCTAGATGTTTTTGCTGATCTGCTAGGGGAGGGTCCTGTTGTTGGGATGCTCAGGTGTCTTTGCCCCAGGTGGGATTGTATCACCCTTGCCAAGGGGGCCAGACTAAATAATCTGCTCCCACTTACTCTATGTGGCTTTTGTTCCCTGAAGGTTTTCTGTGCAGCTTTAGAGAATGAGAATGAAAATGGTGGCCTCCCAATCTCCGGTCAGTCCTGGAGGTGAAAGCTCAGGGCCCCATTCCTCAGTGTGCCCTCAGAGAAAAGCAGTCAATCACTCCTGTCTCCCTGGTCTCCCACCATAGTCCATGTTCACCCAGCCTATGACAAGCCTTTCCATCTCAGGCACATAACACTGTTTCCAGTCTCCCAACCCTGCAGACTCCTATGATGTGCTCCCATGCCGCTATTCCCCATGGAAGAATTGGGGGGGGGGGTGGTCCTCAATGGTTCTGTCGCTTGTTGCACTCCTGCTGGAAGATCGGCCACCTGACTGTTCTGCTGGTTGAGGTGTACGGCAACCCTGAGCTGAGAGCCTACTCCTGGGCTTGCTGATTGCAGCGGGCTTCACCACTCCAATGCCGGAGAACTCTGCCACATTCAGGCGTCTCTGGTCTTCCTGTAACCCCAGGGATCCTGAGAGCGCACTGTCCCCACTTAGCCACCTCAGCACCTTTCAGGCTGAGAAGTCCCTCACTGGAGCGGACTTCTAAAAGTTTGATTGTGTGCCGTGCTGCTCTATTACTTGCCAGTAGCCGGCTTTCAGAGGATGCCTCCCCGCTCACCCCTGCATTCCATCTTCCCATATATCGCCCTGGATTCATTTCTCTGCACCTCCTACCTTTCAGAAAGTGGTGGCTTTTCTATTTGTAGAGTTGTGACTATTATTTTCTTAGATCTTCTATTGCATTCACAGGTGTTCAGAATGATTTGATAGCTATCTAGCTGAATTCCTGGGACCAGATGAAACTAAGGTCTCCTACTCCTCTGCCATCTTGGACTTTCTTTCTCAAATAAATAATTTTTTTAAAAAATCTTTTAAAAACTCACATTTGGGGTGCCTGGGTGGCTCAGTAGGTTAAAGCCTCTGCCTTCAGTTCAGGTCATGATCCAGGGTCCTGGGATCGAGCCCCACATCAGGCTCTCTACTCAGTGGGGAGCCTGCTTTCTCCTCTTTCTCTCTGCCTGCCTCTCTGCCTACTTGTGATCTCTGTCTGTCAAGTAAAATTTAAAATTTTTTAAATAAATAAATAAATAAAAATAAAAACTCACATTTGTTCACATCTAATCATATCACCAATCTAATAAAAAAAGTGTTTAAGTATTGAGAACCTTTCAAGTCATGATGTGGATATAAGGTTCTCTAAATTTAAATTTTTGTTTTTTCTTTGAAAGCTTAAACTACACCATTAAAACATCTACCGTCAATTCTTTTCTTAAGATAACAGGCTCACTTTGTTCATTTTCAAGAAGATGCTTCCCAAATACCAAACTCTAGATTTTCTCCATTTTTCCAACTAAAAATGGTGTTCATAAAAAAGCAGCTAATTTGCTTGAGACTCAAACAATCATACAGGTTCTTTTCCTCAAGAAATCATTATATTTTCTTAAGCAACTGACATGCTTTATACAAACTTCTCAATTCATTGTACAGAATATTGAAAAGTTTGTTCTCAATGGTTAAGATTCAATAAAATCAATGCCTTTTGCTACATTATCAAGAACATTCTTAAGAGAAACTGACATTCTTTTACTCCCAGTATGTACAATGGAGAACACCATGACTAGTAGTACATTTGTTGCCATGGCCTTGATTCATGGGAGATGCCAGCAAGTTTCACCCGTCTCTGCTTTTGCAACACCAGTGCAAATGTCAAAAGTGTAAAAGGCAAAGGGTGGGTGACACCAGAGGTCCCTGGACCACACTTTGAGAACTGTGGCTCTAACCCATCTCAGCCTTCTACTAAGTGCAAGAGAACCAGGACTGAAAAAAGGAAAATTGACCTCTAGGATAGAACTGACTTCAAACAAACAAAACATTCCATTCACCATGACATTCTAAAGATTTTTTAATAGCTGGGGCACCTGGATGGCTTAGCTGTTAAATGTCTGCCTTCAGCTCAGATCATGATTTCAGGGTCCTGGAATCAAGTCCCACATTGGGTTCCCCCCTCAGTGGGGAGTCTGCTTCTGCCTCTCCATTTGCCCTTCCCCACGTTCATGCTGATTGCAGCTGGCTTCTCCACTCCCATTCATGCTCTCTTTCTCTCTCTGTCTCAAAATAAATAAAATCTTTTTTTAAAAAATTTTAATAGCTTATGAAATAAAAAAGAAGTTATGCTAATTGAATGGATATATACTTAAAGCTCAAACCTTTTTGTTATATGTTCCTGTGGATTGAAACTATAATAAAATTTTTAGAAAAAAAAAGCATGCAAAATTATTGGGATTCCATACACCAAATTTTATTTAGGAATTTTATATAGGGGCACCTGGCTGGCTCAGTCAGTAGAGCATGCAACTCTTGATCTCAGGGTTATGAGTTTAAGCCCCATGTTGGTTGTAGAGATTACTTAAAAAAAATTTTAAGGGACACCTGGGTGGCTCAGTCGTTTAAGCATCTGCCTTCAGTTCAGGTCATGATCTTGGGGTCCTGGGATTGAGCCTCACATCAGGCTCCCTGCTCAGCAGGGAGTCTGCTTCTTCCCCCTCTGCTGACTGCTTCCCCTGCTTGTGCTGTCTCTCTCTCTCTCTCTCAAATAAATAATCTTTAAGAAAAACTTTTAAGGATGCCTGGGTAGCTCAATTAGTTAAGCAATTGCCTTCAACTCAGGTCATGATCCTGGAGCCCCAGGATCAAGTCCTACATCAGGCTCCCTGATCAGCGGGGAGTCTGATTCTTCCTCTGACCCTCCCCGCTCTCATGCTCTGTTTCTCTCATTCTCTCTCTCTAATAAATAAATAAATAAAATCTTTTTAAAAACTTGTAAAGCCATATTTTTAAAAGTTTATTTTAAAAATGACTCCTATATTGGGGGTGCTTGGGTGACTCAGTCAGTTAAGAATCTGCCTTTAGCTCAGGTAATGATCCCAGCGTCCTGGAATCAAGTCCTGCATCCTGCTCCTTGCTGCAGCAGGGAGCCTGCTTTGCCCTCTGCTGGCTGCTTCCCTTGCTTGCTCTCTCTCTCTCTCTTTCTGACAAATAAATAAAATTTTAAAAGAATTTTTTCAATTTTCAAAAAAAAGAATTTAATTTTTTAAGTCTAGTTATGTTCATCTGAATCTAAATCCTGAATTTTCCTACAGAAGATGAAAAGGTTGATTTGGATACATTGATGGAAGCTGCTAGTGCTTTTACAGGTGAGTGAGAACTTGTATAAGACATCATAAAATTGAAATCTTGATACCTTGTAGAGAATTATTTTTTTAAAGCAGTAGTTTACCTCCTTCAGCCATCATCAGTAAGTTTGCTTTGCTCTTTTACTTTTTTATTGATGATTTTGTCTTATTGACAATAATATAGATCATTAGAGATTGAGAAGTGTGGCACTCTCAAATATTTTGGCCAGTCATGTGTTCATTTCTCTAGTGTTCAAAGAATCAAAATACAGGTGACGAACACAGTGGATCTCAATGTGAAGTTTTTGCACCAGTAAATATGGACACTATGAACGGTCCATCTCATAATTCAGGTCATGGAGCAGTAACAGAGATATTCCTCACCAGTAGAATTATGTATACTCATTATACCATCATAAATCATCAGGCATTTATACTCCATGCTATATTGACCCATATGCAGAATAGGAGTGTTATATTCTTATTTTGACTAAAGAAAATTTTCAGGTACTGAATTTTACAATAACTCTGTGTAAGTGTAGTCAGCTTATGTATTTCAACTTCATCTTGTGGTTAGAAATAATCCTGTACTGGATTATGTCTTTCATAGTTTAGAATAATTGTATTTTTTAATATTGTCACCTGAAATGATTCCCATCTATTCAAAGGAGAAAAAGTTGAAGCCAATGACTTAAAAAATGTGCTGAGAAACATGGGAATTGAGATTACTGAAAAAGAACAGTTGATGCTGTCGAAAACTCTGCCAGTCTCTAGTGAGTGTTTAACATGCCGTCATGGTGCTCAGGGAATTGTCGTTCTGTAGGCTTCTGGGTGAGAATTGTCTAATGCCCTAAGAAACTCCCTAAGGAAGATGCAGTACAGACATAAGAACCCCATTATTGTCACTTGTGTTTTAGTTTGGAAGTGAGAAGCTTGTAAGTGAGAAATTCCTCTCTTTTCCATTCAGTCAATGGACCCTTTGATATATATCTCAAATGCTACACAGATAAATTCTTCTGTAGCCTCCTGAATGTGCCCCCACATCCTCAGTCCTACCCCTGATAGCCCTCCCATCTCCCCATAATCCAGCAACTAAAAGATAAACACCTGAGAGCAGGGGACCACCGGGACCATATGTTAAACTGTCAGTATTTGATTCTGATTGGTCAGTGATCCAACCAGTCTGTCTCTCAAAAATTCTATCTCCAGGGAACCTGCATATGCTTGTCCCCAGAGACCCTAGAGACCAGCCTGTGCTTCACCTGTGCCTCCTGCCCACTCTCAGGGACCTCCATGGAGACGTCCTTCCCCTCACCCTATCGCACCTGTCCCCACTTGTCCCCTGAACAAGAGCAAGCCTACACATCTTGGTGGGTGCTAATACTCCTGATGACAGAAGCAGGTGCCCAGGGAGCAAATGCTCAATGCCCATCCATATTCCCCTCACATATACCTAAGGCTATGGCCACTCCCTATTTCTGCGTTCCCCCAGATCGCTCTCAAGGGGCCAGTTTTGAGAATTGCAGCATGCTTAGGATATTGGCTCTGGGGGAACAGGGTAGAGATGCACAGAGAAGCAGATGGACTATAATGGAGACAACTACATCCACATGCCAAGCACTGTTTCTGTCAACACTGTAGACACTCCTTCCACAGGAAGGGGGTACAGACAACACCTGTGGAGATAGATTGGGCTGGCAAATGTCCCATGTTCTCTGCCCCTGTTGAATTTCCCCTCCATTTATGAAAAGTTTGTTTAAGGAACAAAATATACTTAAATATTGTTTAATGCTACTGTTTGAGTTGATTGCTATTTTTAAGAAAATCCCTTTATAGACTCTACTGTTCAGGCTAAACATATATGAATACCTTATGGGCCTAGAGCATGGGAAAGAAAAAGAGAAATACAGAGGGGTTGAAGTGCAGTTCAAGAAGGGAAAAATAAGAAGAAAGAAACACATATGTGGGTGTATATGTAGCCTGCATCAGTTACTGCCATGTGTTCCAATTAGAGAATAGACTGACCACGTTGTGGGCATTCCTTTTATAATTATTTGAGGGTGAGACAGAATAAATTTCTAGAATTATATAAAATGTCTTATAAAATTATAGAGTTCCTTATTCTTTTTCTTTTGACTTGAATTTTACCCTATCTCACAGGAGATGGAAAGGTGTATAAGAAGAGATTACTGGAGAGTGTGAAGCCTCTCAAAGGTAAGAATCATGGGAACAGCAGCTAAAATTTATTATGCTTTGCATTTGCTTTTTTAGATTTCTGATTAGAATCGTGCTGTGTCATTATTCCACTGGTTTAGTGACACTGAACTTCGCCTCATAACCCACCACTCTTCTTTCAGTATAACTACATTTGAGGAATTTATTCTTAGTAATATGCAGCAACTTTGAGATTTTTATTTCATTTACTCTGGTTATCTTTATCAATTCATCAGACTTATCTAATTCTTCTTTTTCATCCATGATTATTTCAATTAAAAGTTATAGCACAATGTTGAGGGCACGTTTTCTCCTCTCAACTCCAACACTGACTATCTGGGTTCATTCAAAGGGCTAGTGTTCCACTGTGCTTACAGTGGGTGCACACTCGAGGCTGGAATCATCCACTTCCTGGACTTACTTGAATTATTTACATCCTCTTCTTTCCTAAGGGAAAAAAGTCAGTGTCAAGAACCTGAACACCATTGTAAAGAACATGGGGGTTCAGCTTAAGAAAGAGGACTATCAGGACTTACTGAACCACCTGCCTATTGATGGTAAGTCTTTCAGATAACCAGTGTACCACAGGGCAAATCTTAGGGCCTCTCTATGAGGTCTTCTGAAAATAAAGCTATTTTTTAATCTCTTTGAAAAACTTATGAAATATTTCAAACATCTAACAGAAAACAAACTACTATGACAAACACTTGTGTATCCACTGGCTAGAGTTAACAAATGCTACCATTTTGCCATATTTCTTTCCTATATCTGCCTTCCTTCCTTTCCTTTCTTGTACACTTTTTTTTTTATAAGATAAGGTTTCATCAATGACTGAATAAGACCAATTTAGCTGGATAAAAATGTCACAGAGGCAAAGATGGTAGAATTCATTAGAAAGAATTTGCTAAAGGGTGAGTCCCAGGCTAAAAGTTCCTGAGTTAGAGAACTCTTAGATTCAAACATAGAGCCAGTGGTTTCCCATTAAAAACCTGATGCAAGGGGTGTCTAGGTGGCTCAGTTGGGTAAGTGCCTGCTCAGGTCATGATCTCAGGGTCATGGGATTGAGCCCCACATCAGGCTCCCTCCTCAGCAGGGAGTCTTCTTCTCCCTCTGCCTCCCCTCCCCCCTCATGCTCTCTCTCACTCTCTCTCAAATAAATAAACAAAATCTTTGAAAAAAAAAAAAACTTGAAGAAAAACAACTTATAAGAGAGCCAGACAGCACATCTTCCAGCACAGTCAGCACATGCCAAACCAAAATAAACAAATTGTCCTTCTTTCCTAATTCAGGGTTCCTATTCTCAACTAACAGGAAGTTGGCACGTGTGGTCAAGGGAGGCCACTGTCACCAGCAAACATCTGCTGCCCCCACCTATAGCTGCTGAGTTGGAACCCTTTGTATTACAACTTAAATTTTTCTTTTTTTTTTTTAAGATTTTATTTATTCATTTGACAGAGAGAGAACACAAGCAGGGGGAGCAGCAGAGGGAGAGGGAGAAATTGGCTCCCCACTGAGCAGGTAGCCCGATGCAAGGCTCAATCCCAGGACCCTGGGATCATGACCTGAGCTGAAGGCAGACTCCCAACCAACTGAGCCACCCAGACACCCCCCTCAACTTAAATTTTTCATATCATTTTTCTAAGTCTAAGGTTGGTCTCTGTGCCTAAATTGTCTTTTCTTACAGAGAATAAAATGGTTGATTTGAATGTGGTGATGGATGATGCAAAAGCTTTTACAGGTAAGTTTTGGTAAAAAGGGAATTCATTATTAACTAAGACCCTAATGCTTTATTTAAAAAAAAAAAAGATGTTTTTAAGTAGAAGTTTTCTCTTCAGACTATTACTGACATGTTAAGATGAACCCCTACAAATTTAATGATTAAATGTTTGTTTTATAACCTTACAGTTTGCTTTGGTATTTTTCCTGTATAGACCTATATTTTGGGGAGTTTGGGCCAATAATATTTTCTACTTCGCCATTGTTTAAACAACAAAACTATAGAGGAACTCTGTTCAATCCCAAGGTGAAGCTTTTGTAGGCCATCCAGGAAATATGATCACTGTGTCAAAAGAACCCATAATTCAGGCTATATATTGGCATTTGACTTATACCTAGGATTATATGTGCTTTTCTTTTTGCTTGTATTAAAAGTATAAATTTTATTTTTGACATGATCTATACACATGCATGTACTCAGAATCTATATAAGTTAACAAGTTTCATTGTCAGTTTGCTCTTCTAATTAAGCCTATAGCCCATAGGTCATCTTTTTCATCATTTGAAATCCTTCATCCATTCCTAAAACTCTTGTATGTTAACAATTTCCATATTTCCAAAGGAGAGAAAGTTAATGTCAATAATCTGAGCAATGTGGTGAGGAAAATGGGACTGGTACTCACTGATGAGGAAAAGAAGCAGCTGATGAAAACTCTGCCCATTCATGGTGAGTATTTAGCACATCTTTGAAACCCAGATTTATGGGCTTGTGTGTGAAAACTGCTGAAATTATGTGTATGTCCAGTAAAACACCTTTAAAAAGCACAGTTTCACAAAAAAGAAGAAATCCTGTTCTTGTCACTTACATTTTAATATTGGAAACTGGCAACATCTTTCACAGGTCCCCACCATCAAGACTAAATTATCCCATCCCCCTGGGAGCATCACCTCCCCTAAGTCATGACCAAGGGAAAGAGGAAAACCAGGGGAGTAAGAGTAAGAAGGAAAGAGGGAAAAATAGGGAGATAAAGACTTTTAAATTCAACCACAAGTAGATTTATATCAGTGAAAGCTTTATCTTTGATTTCATTCTTATTTGAGGGCAAAATAAATAAAATCCTGAAGAAATCTGAAGGGTTTTTCCCCCCTGAAATTATAGATGTTGTATTGTCTTTGTGCTGTCTTTGTTAATCTTCCCTTCATTTAACCTCTGTTCTTAATTGTGTCTTGTCTTACAGCTGATGGAAAAATATATAAAAACAGGTTGCTAAAAGGCGTGAAGGCCCTCAATGGTGAGTGAGAAACACAGTGAAAGAGCAAATAAAAATAAAATCCTCATGTTTACCATTTGCTATTAAACATTCCAACTTTGCTTCTTGCCTTTTTTTTTAAGATTTTATTTATTTAATGAGAGAGCTTGTCTGCACAAGTGGGAGGAGGGGAAGAGAGAAAGAGAAAGAGAATCTCAAGCAGACTCCACTGAGCACAGAGCCCGATGGAGGACTCGATCTCACGACCCCAAAATCATGACCTGAGCCAAAATCAGGAGTCCAGTGCTTAACCAGCTGAGCCACCCAGGCACCCCTGATTCTTGCCAATTTTTTGATCCATCGTTATGGACTTACAACTTGCCATTTTTCTTTGGGTACATTGACATTTGGGGATATAAGGAGAAGTATCAACTTACTGTAGGAAGTTCTAACACTGTTTTCTAGGTAGAATTGTACAGACTGGTTGTTGTTTCAACTGTAAGTAGACGTGCCAGTTCCTCCCTGTTCACCTCTCATGGAAAACTGAAGGGCGCCTGGTTGGCTCAATCAGTTGAGTATTTGCCTTCAGCTCAGGTCATGATCCCAGGGTCCTGGGATTGAGCCCTGCATAGACCTCCCTGCTCAGCAGGGACCTACTTCTCCTCCTCCCTCTGCCTGCTGCTCCCCTTGCCATGCTCTCTCTCGTCAAATAAATAAATCTTTAAAAAAAGAAAAAAGTGTGCTTGGGTGACTCAGTTGGTTAAGCTACTGCCTTCAGCTCAGGTCATGATCCTAGAGTCCCAGGATCAAGTCCCACATCAGGCTCCCAGCTCTGGAGAGAGTCTGCTTCTCCCTCTGACCTTCTCCCCTCTCAAGCTCTCTCTCACTCCCTCTCTCTCAAATAAATAAATAAAATCTTAAAAAAAAAAAAACTGAAATTACCCTGGGTGGGTATTAAGGAAAATATCCTATCTCTACTCCTTATACTAATTCTGCTGTAAACAATTTTATTTTTAATTTTTAATTAGAAATATATTGTTAAAGCACCAAATACTACAAGAAAAACTATCCAGTTCTACCAGTTGGAAAACAGATAAAAGAAGTGTAAGTCAGGTCATGGGGATCTAATGTACAGCTTGGTGACTATAGATAGTAATATCATGTTGTATATTTGAAAGTTGCTAAGAGAACAGATTTTAAAAGTTCTCACCACCAGAAAAAAAACCTGTAACTTTGTATGGTGATGGATGTTAAGAATTACTGTGATGATCACACTGTAATATATACAAATACTAAATCATTATGTTGTACATATGAAGCTGTACATATATTATACATATGAAAATGTTTATATGTCAATTATATATGAATTTTTTTAAAAATGAGAGTCCCTCTACCTCTCACCAATCTCATCCCTCCCCATAAAGGTAAATACTGTTTACTATTTACCTTTTTCTCAAAGGTTATCTTTCTCAATTTTTTCCTATTTTCAACAGACCTACCTAAATCTGAGAGATATATATGTATTAATAGTTTCTTTATGCCCTTGTGGTTTACCCTCCAGTTGGGATTTATGATGCATGACCATGATTAGCATTCTTCAGTCTTAAGCACCAATATTCATGAAATTATTTCATGCCCCTCTTTCTTAAGGACCAAGGGTCAAACTCAGAAAAGTGAAATCCGTCTTGGAAAACATGGGGATTAAACTCAAGGAGGATGACCTTGAGGAAATAATGACCCAAGTACCAACTGATGGTAAGTGTTAAGGCATCATTATGCTCTTATCTATGTTCATTATATTCTTTTTTTTAAGATTTTATTTATTTATTTATTTGACAAAGAGAGACACAGCAAGAGAGAGACAGAACACATAAGCAGGGGGAGTGGCAGAGGGAGAAGCAGGCTTCCCGCCAAGCAGGGAGCCTGACATGGGGCTCAGTCCCAGGACCCTGGGATCATGACCTGAGCCGAAAGCAGCTGCTTAACAACTGAGCCACCCAGGCGCCCCTATGCTCATTATATTCTTACCTATTTATTTCTTTGAGAGAGCACGCATGAGCACAAGCAGGATGAAGGGCAGAGAGAGAGGGATAAGCAGGCCTCCTGCTGAGCAAGGAGCCCGATGTAGGATTCTATCCCAGGACCCTGGGACCATGCATGACCTGAGCTGAAGGCAGACACTTAACTGACTGAGCCATCCTGCATATAACTTTTGACTCCTCCAAAACTTAACTACTAATAGCCTACTATTGACTAAAGCCTTACCAGTAATGTAAGTCAATCAACACGTATTTTATATGTTGTATGTATTATATACTGTATTCTTACAATAAAGTAAGCTAGAAAAAAGAAGAAGGAAGAAAAAATACTTTTACAGAACTGTACTGTATTTATCAAAAAAGCCCACATAATATTGTTCCCCCACAGTTCAAACCCATGTCGTTCAAGGGTCAGCTGTATTTTTTTCCCATTCAAGCTCAAGGACTTCCTGAATTCTATCATTAGAGAGTCCATAGACCCCAGGTTAAGAAATCCTGATTAAATCCTAATTAATTCCTGATATAAGTCACCCATGCAACACACTGGCCTCCTATTCCTTGACCTCTCTAATTTTAATCATCTTTTACTCCCATCTCTTTAATTGCTCACCTAATACTTTACTAATACTAATACTTTATCACCCCCAAAATCTCTGTTTCATCTACACACTCTCTGACCTTTATCATTCTAGTTTATTTACTTGCAGATATTCCTGCTGTAACACAATACAGGAATGCCTGAAAAACCTCCCTTTCTAGAAAGTTAAAATTGCCCACTAAAGTGAGCTTATGGGGAAAATTGGAGAAGCCCATTCAAAATATGTGCCACCTTGTGACCAGAACAAAAGCAGCAGCTGATATTGTGTGAAGAAGCTTAGACGTCACAGGCAGATAGCTCAGAGTAGCTGGAGATTATTTTTTTTTTAAATGTACATACACACCCACAAGGAAAGAGTTGAAAAGCTGGCTTGCAGCTCTAAAATCACGTAGATGGAAGCAGAACCCTGAGCCACGGAACCTGGTTCCCCTTCCTATATTACAGGCAGGTATTTTTTATAATTTTACTAAAATAGAACTGAAAAGGCCCCTGCCATAACCAACCCAGAATTTTTTCTTTTCCTTCTGACATTCATAATTTTAATTCTTCCACTTAGAAAACAGGTGTGTGGACCAACTCACCATCCAGATTGCAGGGACATTATTCCATCCCACAACTGAATGTAATGAACTCACCTGAATGTAATGAAGTCACCGAGCAGGCGCTAGAGCCCAGCGGAGGGCAGAACTCCCACTCTAGCTCCCCGCCGCCTAGAGGCCATCTCTGCCCAGGTGGTGGGCAGGCCCTGCCGCTGGTGCCCCGGATCTCATTTCCCCTTGCCTCCTCCAAGACTGGACTGCTGCAGTTTCCCCTTCTCTCCTACGTCCTCAGGTTCTTCCTCTCTGCTCTCTCTCTCCCCGTAGATGCCACTGCCCTGCAGATCATGCTTTCGTCTTCCCCTGGTCCCCTGCTGCTACCACTCCACCTCTTAGCTCTCTTCACAGCAGAACCTCTCAGAACGTTGTCATTGCTTCAAGTTGTGTGGTGACTGGTCGTGGCCACCCTTGCAGTGAATGCACCATAATGTGCAAAGTTGTCAAATCTCCATGCTGTTCGCCTGAAGCTAATGCAACATTGTGTGTCAGCTGTGGTTCAAAAAAAGAAATCCCAAACTTACGG
Source organism: Lutra lutra (assembly GCF_902655055.1). Lineage (NCBI taxonomy): Eukaryota > Metazoa > Chordata > Mammalia > Carnivora > Mustelidae > Lutra > Lutra lutra. The sequence continues at coordinate 16,107,930 of NC_062293.1, read as the reverse complement.
CTCCTTTCTGTCTCCACTTCCTCACTCCCATTCCACTCTTCTTCAGTCCTCTTCCTAGGAGACTGCCTCCAGCCTCACCGGGTCAGATACCTTCTTGAAGCTGACCGGAGCAAATTTCTGTCTCCCACTCAACCTCTAAGTCAGGAATGGTATCTCAAACTAGCTATTTGATATCTCCACGTGGATATCCAAAAGGCATCACGAATTTAATGGATTAGTAATTAATCCCCTCAAAAGGATTAAGCCCTCCCCCTCTCAGTCATGGCATCCCATCTACTCTGCTGCGTGAGAAGGCAGCGGGTGAGGGGAGATGAATAATTTTCTTCCTTGATTCCTCCTTTCCCTTATATCCCACATTTAAATCTCGGCTCTACCTGAAACGTATGTCCTAAATCCATTCATCTGCGTCCCCACTGCTGCAGCCATAGCCCAAGAGAACAGTATCTCTTTTCTGGGCCACTGAAACCATCTCCTGTCTCGTCCCCGTTCCTCCGGTTTCCCCATCCTGCACACATCAGCCAGGGTGAGCTTCTGAAAGCTGACGTCAGGTTAAATTACTCCCCTTCTTCACAGCCTCCGATGACATTCTACTGCAACATAATAAAACCTCAACTTTATCATCAGGGCCAACAGTTACCTTCATGATTTGGCCCCTGTCGCCCCAGCCTTTTCTCTGCCCCTCAGTTACAACAAAAAGCAGCAACTGATACTGGGTGAGGAAGCTTAGACAGCCCAGGTAAATAGCTCAGTTTCATCCCCATCTTAGGGCTGCCACACGTGCTGTTTTTTCCTCTCCTAGTCCTTTCCATGACCATCCTCCTCTCATTATTCAGGCCTCAACCCAAATAGACTCTCCTCAGAGAGGTCTTACCTGATTTCCCTGTCTAATGCATCCCATTGCTCTTTATTATGTAACCCTATTTTATTTTGATAACATCTTAACAATAGTACCTCAAATGATCCTTTTTGTTTTGTTTACATGCTGTCTGTATCCTTCCGCTAGATTCACACTCCTTGACAGAAAGAACTCTGGCAGCTGGTTTACTTTTGTATCCCCAAAGCCTAGCAAAGTGCCTGGCACATAGAAACTACCCCCTAAATATTTGTTGATTAACTGACTACATTAAAAAAATACTCAGGGTCAGGTTCATTTGTCCTCTCTCCCTATACTTAACTGTAACAAATCACTCCTTAATCTAAAGCAAAAAAAAAAAGGAGATATAAGAATGATTTGTTACAGATTGAAAACTTTCTTCATTTCTAAGATAGCACTATTATCTCTGAGAAGTCTGTAACATTCTAAGAAAAATTTGGGGAGAAACTGCTGAATACTTCTGGTCTTCATAGTGTCAGGGTCTCAGTAACATCAGTTTATCTGATTCTGAAGTTTATTTCCCTTGCCTTACAGGTGATAGAACAGTTGGTCTGAATGATGTGATGGATGCTATCAGTGGGTTCAGGGGTAAGTTGCAAGCTATGATGTGTTACTATAAATAACATCTTAATATTTTGCAATACTATATTGCAAATAAAATATTTTGGTGGAGAAAAATATTTCCCCTTCATATATATTTAAATTCTTTCATATGTGTTCCATTTTTATGGGTGCTTCTGAACTTGGGTAAACAGTAATTAATGTGTGTTAATATATCAGTGCCCATGACATTCTCTGAAACTTTCCCCAAAAGAGTTTTTCAACATAGGGCTAGGTATTAAGAGTCAAAGAACTATTCCTTTTCCCGCACGAACCTCACTCCCAGGAATTTATCCTCTGGAAATAGTTAAGCTGAATAAAAAGGAAAAAAACCTCTGCTTAAAGCCCTTCAGAGAAACTTGGAACAGCCTAGTTATCTAACAGTACAGGAATTAGTATATACTCCACAGCCTGTTAGGCTAGTGGAGCATCATGTGTTGAAATGTCAACTATAAAGATTATGTGGCACTTTGGAAATATGTTAATGATGTAATATCAGGTTGGAAAAGCAAAATACAGAATTGTGTATATATTAGATTTCCACACAATGAAAATACAGCCTTATTGTCAAAGACCAGAAATGGAATATAAAAAACTGCAATGGTTTTTGTGGTAGAGTAGTAGAATTGTATTTTTCCCCCTTTATTAATCTTTAATGTTGGATTGTTTTTATGATGAATGAGAGAAAATTACTTCTGTGTTGAGATGAATAAAAATCTTGAATGCATAAAGATCAGAGAAGCAAACTCCAAACAAATATTTTTAAATGAAAATAAAATTTTAAAACCTGGTCTATAGAGGGGCGCCTGGGTGGCTGAGTGGGTTAAGGCCTCTGTCTTCGGCTCAGGGCATGATCCCAGGGTCCTGGGATGGAGCCCTGCATTGGGTTCTCTGCTCAGCAGGGAGCCTGCTTCCCTTTCTCTCTCTCTGTCTGTCTGTCTATCTTCCCTGCCTCTCTATTTGTAATCTCTGTCTGTCAAATAAATAAAATCTTTAAAAAAAAAAAAAAGCTACTCTGTAGAAAACCCTGAATTTTTCAAGTAGGGTAGGAGGAAGAATAAAAATAAAACCAAATCCCTGTATGCAGCTTAATTTGCTATGGATTTTATAATAAATCCCAGTCAGTTCCTAACCCATGGTATACTTTGTTTTTTGTAGCCACCAGAATTAAAGACACAAGACTTTTCTTTTTCTTTTCTTTTTTTTTTAGAGTTTATTGATTTATTTGACAGAGAGGGAGATCACAAGTAGGCAGAGAGACAGACAGAAAGAGAGAGGGGAAAGCAGGCTCCCTGCCCAGCAGAGAGCCCGATGCAGGGCTCAATCCCAGGACCCTGAGATCATGACCTGAGCAGAAAGCAGAGGCTTAATCACCTGAACCACCCAGGCGCCCATCTTTTCCTTCTTTTTTTTTTTTTTTTAAGATTTATTTATTCATATGAGAGAGAGTTGGGTGAGTGGGCAGGGAAAGGAAGAGAGAATCTCAAGCAGGCTCCAGGTGCAGACTCTGCACTGAACACAGAGCCTGACACAGGGCTCTGTCTCAGGACCCTGAGATCAGGACCTGAGCCAAAACCAAGAGTAGGATGTTTAACCAACTGTGTCAGAAGGCACCCTGACACAGGACTGTTTTCTGACTCTACTGTTAATTCTGGGCCTATGTGGACAATCATATATATAAGTACAGATGGCATTTTTTTCATCCTTTATATATAGTTCTATAATGTTTCTAAAATTTATTTCTTAATTTTTCTTAGGAGAGGTGATTGATATCCAGGACGTAGACAAATTTCTAGTAAGTGAGGGGATTGAGCTCACAGAAGAAGACATGAAGGAGCTGATGTCTCATTTGACTGTTAATGGTGAGGTTTTTAAAAATTCTCTTGTCTTTCTAGAACTATCTTTGTTATCCTGTATATAAGATCCTCAGGAATGATCCTTATCTTTTTTTTAAGATTTATTTCAAAGAGAGAAAGGATGAGAGTGGGGAGGGTCAGGGGAGAAGCAGACTCCCCACTAATCCTAACCGCTGAGTGGAGAGCCCAATGCAGGTCTCAATCCTGGACTCCAGGATCATGAACTAAGCCAAAGGCAGACACTTAACTGACTAAGCCATCCAGGTGCCTGATCCTTGTCTTTTTATCATCTACAACAATGCTTCTCAAACTTGAACATGCATATGAGTCACTTGGGCATTTATTAAAATGCAGACCATGATTGGGGTCTGGGTTGGATCCTGAAAAATTCTGCATTTCTAACGAGTTCCCAATGATACCAGTGCTACCGCTGTATGAACACTTGCCCATGAAGGTCTTCAAAGATGTAGAAATGATAGATTACAATTGTACCTGGCCTTTCATTTCTTAAGTCACAAGTACAAGCAATATTTAATTTGTGCTTAAGGGTGAGATTCCAGCCCAAAAATAAGAATAAAAAATATTAGGGTAATTGAAATTAAAAAATAAAAATGAGTATTAGGGAGAGGCACACAAGAGGAAGCAGGGTAGTTAAGGGTTAACTGATTTCATTTATGCTTGTTCTTTTGTTTGCTTATTGAGATTTTTATTATCGTTTATGGAATCTGGCTACATGATTTATCTGCAGACTGTTCTGTTCTATAGCTACTTTAGATTAGTCTTCTTTTATTTCTACTACTTTCTTTGTTGTTCTGATTTCTTTAAAAAAAAAAAAGGTGATCTGGGAGCATTTGGGGAGTAACATTTCTTACCATAATGCTTCAGTGATGTTGCTTGAATTCTGACCTCGAATGTATAAGATTGTATATTGATTGATTCAACCAACAAATATTTATTGATCATTGAATATGTGCAGGCACTATACTAGATGCAAGGAATATAAGAGTGAAGCAGGGAGTGCAGGCTTGGTTTTCTCTGCTAAGCCTAACTGAAAATAGGAAGTAAAACACTGAACCAACAATATGTTTCTCAAATCCCAGTGTTTTTTTTTGTTTTTTTTTTTTAAAGATTTTATTTATTTATTTGACAGAGAGATCACAAGTAGGCAGAGAGGCAGGCAGAGAGAGAGGAGGAAGCAGGCTCCCTGCCGAGCAGAGAGCCCGATGCGGGGCTCGATCCCAGGACTCTGAGATCATGACCTGAGCCGAAGGCAGCGGCTTAACCCACTGAGCCACCCAGGCGCCCCTCAAATCCCAGTTTTAAAGCAATCAGTTTGAACCTATTAATGGCAAACATTACTTTCTGTTCTCTCCAGTTTACCATTTCTTCTTGTTCACCTAGACTTTCTTTCTCTCCACTCTCCAGTGGAGAAAAGGCTCCTTTCAGCACCTCCAAATCCATTGCTTTTGACTTGATCATCTCCCACTTTGTCAAAAATTATTTTTTTAATTGAGATATAATTGACATATAGCCTTATATTTTATTTCAGGTCTACGACATAATGACAACATAATGGTTCAATATTTTTACAAAAAAATCATTTCTTCCATAATTCCTTTTCAACACATTCAGTTTCATCCCTTTCTCTCTACTCTGCCTATGAAGAAGCACATGGTCCCTCAGTCCTTTTACACACTAACCTTCAGCTGGTTCTTCTGCCTCCTAATTATGGTCATTCATCCCTTATTCCTTTCTCAATCTGCCTCTTAATTGTCTACAGGAGCCACTTCTGCTTCCTTATTTTACATTCTCTTTGAATCCTTGCAGTTGGCTTCCCCACTCACATAGCCTGTGAGGCTACAGAAATAGCCCTTAGAATCCAAAATCACGAATAATTTCCTTTGCCAGCCTCACTTATTCTATCTTCCGAACATAGGAACAATCGAGGGTTTGTTTCTCAGTCTTCTCAGTTTTAATTCCTTCCGTCTTTTGATGATATCACTCCTTGATTGTTGCTTCATTATCAGCTCTCTATGGCGGCGGTTCTCAAATTACCATGAGATTAAACTATTTTTAAAATAACACTAAAACAATATTTGCCTTTATCATTCTCTTTCACTCACAAGTGTACAGCAACTTTTCTAATAAGTTACATGATATAGTCACACATGATATATCTGAAAAACCTATTAAAATATTTCTTTTCTGGGTGACTATAGGTGACTCAGACAGTTGAGCATCAGACTCTTGATTTCGGCTCAGGTCACGATCTCAGGCTCACGAATTGAGCCCCTTGTCAGGCTCACACTGGACATGGAGCCTGCTTGAGATTCTCTCTCTCCCTCTGCCCCTCCCCCCACCTGATGTATTCTCTCTCTCTCTCTCTCTCAAAAAAAAATAAGTAAAATAATAAAATATTTCTTTTCTGACTACATAACTCTATAAGGCCAGATTTTCTTCAACTGAAAAAACATATCACAGCAAACTAAATGCAGAAACAGATTGAGGATCCCAGCTGTCTTCTATTAAGCCAGACATTAAAGAGATTTGCAAAAATGTAAAACAATGCTATTTTTGCCTAGGCCGCTATAACAAGAATACCATATACTAGGTGGCTTCTAAACAACAGAAATTTATTTCTCACAGTTCTGGGGCCAGAAGTCCTGATATCAGGGTGCCAGCAAGGTTGAGTTCTGGTGAGAAGCCTCTCCTGGGCTACAGATTGTCACCTTCTGGTGGTTTCCTCACATGGCAGAGAGCACGGAGCAGCAGTCTCTCTCCTCACCCATAGGGTCAGTAATCCCATTCATGAGGGTCTGTCTTCAGGATCTCATCCAGTCCTAATCACCTCCCCTAAACCCTGCCTCTTAATACCATCACATTGGAGACAGAATTTTAATATATGAATCTGGAGGGACACCAATGTTTAGTCAGTAACACTACCATTCCCCCTAATTTTAATGCCTTAATTTTTTTCATTTTCAATTAATATATATTTTTCATTAAAAAATATGTTAACATATACTAGATTTAGAGATGCCTGGATGGCTCAGTCGGCTAAGCACCTGCCTTCAGCTCAGGTCATAATCCCAGGGTCCTGGAATCAAGTCCCGAGTCGGACTCCCTACTCAGCATGGAGTCCGCTTCTCCTTCTGACCCTCTCCACTCTGAGCTCACTCTCTTGCTCTCTCTCTCTCTCTCTCTCTCTGACAAATAAATAAATAAATAAAATCTTTTTTTTTTTTTTTTAATGTACTGGGATGCCTGAGTGGCTCAGTGGGTTAAAGACTCTGCCTTCAGCTTGGGTTATGATCCCAAAGTCCTGGGATCGAGCCTCACATCAGGCTCTCTGCTTCTCCCTCTCTGCCTGCCTCTCTGCCTACTTGTGATTTCTATCTGTCAAATAAATAAATAAGATCTTTAAAAATAAAAATTTTTTAAAAAAATTTTAAAATGTACGAGATTTATTGCTATTTTAAAACATTTTTTAAAGATTTATTTATTTATTTGTCAGAGAGAGAGAGTACAAGCAGGGGTTGCTGCAGGCAGAGCAGGCAGAGGGAGAAGCATGCTCCCTGCTAAGCAGGGAGCCATATGTGGGACTCGATTCCAGGACCCCTAGGATCATGGCCTGAGCCAAAGACAGACACTTAACGACTGAGTCACCCAGGCATCCCTATTTTGAAATGTTTTTAAAATTTCTCAGTTTTAGTATCTAATGTGGTGATTATAACCCACATAATAGCTATAACTCACATAAACCTCTTGGAGGTCCTCAGAATTTTTTAAGAATATAAAAAAGTCCTGAGACCAAAATATTTGAAAACTTTTGTTCTCTGGATTATTCTTTGTCACCACTTTTTCCAGCTGTCTACTGGATATTTCTTCCTTTTGTCCCACCAGCACCTTAAGCTGTTCTCGTGGGGAGAGAGTGGACTTCTCCTTAAACAGCAGATGCATATAGCTGAGCTAATCAAACTCCTCAGTTATGGCACACTATCATCATTGGTCCGTACAAGGACAGTTTGTGTTTTGTTTTATTATTTTCCCCTTGACCTCCTACTTCCATTCCTATTTCCTTCCCCCATCATAGGTACATTCTCTATTATAGCTAATGTATTTTAGATATGTGTATTTTAGATGTGTTTATCCCTTTAAAAATGTAATGTGAGGGTACCTGGGTGGCTCAGTGGGTTAAAGCCTCTGCCTTCAGCTCCCAAGGTCCTGGGATCAAGCCCCACATCTGGCTCTCTGCTCAGCAGGGAGCCTGCTTCCCCTTCTCTCTCTGCCTGCCTCTCTGCCTACTTGTGATCTCTGTCTGTCAAGTAAATAAATAAAATCTTTAAATAAATAAATAAATAAATAAATAAATAAATAAATAAAAATTTAAAAATAAAAAAAATTAAAATGCAATGTGTATGGTATTTAATTTCCTTAAATGGTATTGTGCTATAAAACTCATTCTATTTCTTTTTTTTCAATCAACATTTTTAACAGCCCTATTGAGATAGAGGTCACATACCAAACAATTATCCATTTAAGTATGTAATTGGATGGTTTTTAGTACTGACAGATACAAGCAACTATCACCACAGTCATTCTAGTACATTTCCATCATCTTAAAAACGGTGCTATGTGTATGCAGAAGGTGCTAAGGGAGCATTTAGCCAAGACTGAGGTTTTCTGGAGAAGACCCTACGCTGAACAAGTATGGGAAGATCATTCCAGCCGGAGAAACATACTCTGTACCCTCAAGAGTGACAAGTCTACCACCCCAAATATGTTGGTTCTCAAGAAATCCTTGGTAGAAGAAAACACAGAGCAGGTCCTTCTCTACCTATTCCAACTCTGAGCAATTTGCCAATACGGTCACTTCATATCTATTTTTTTTAATGTCATCTGTCTGAGTTTGGAAAAGATGATATCAGATTTGAGCCTTGGTTCTTCTTATAATATCCCTTCTCTACATGTAATCTTTGGAGTTTCATACTTTGAAACATAGAAAAGAGGAACTGTATTGAAGAAGTAGAGAGATTTGTCAAAAAAAAAAAAAAGAAGTAGAGAGATTTGTCTCACTAAAGATTTATCCTTTCTTCCATCATAATTGCCTGAGGGAAAAACAAATGCAATTTCCAAGCAAACCAGTTTCTCTAGTAGTTCTAACTCATAGGAGAAGTTCCAGTCTGCCATGTCATTTTAATAATTTCACAACTTTTATCAGTTTTATGAGTTTTTTATTTAAATTCAATTAATTAACATATAGTATATTATTAGTTTCAGAGGTAGAGTTTAGTGATTCATCAGCCCATACAACACCCAGTGCTCATTACATCACATGTCCTTCTTAATGCCCATCACCCAGTTACCCCATCCCACCACCCACCGCCCCTCCAGTAACCCTGTTTGTTTCCTAGAGTTAAGTCTCTTAAATGGTTTGTCTTCCTCTCTGAAACATCTTATTTCACTTTTCCCTCCTTTCCCCTGTGATTCTCTGTCTTGTTTCTTAAATTCCACATATGGTGAAATCATATGATAATTGTCTTTCTCTGACTGACTTATTTTAATTAGCATAATACCCTCTATCTAGTTCATCCATGTCAGATATGGACAAAGAGGGGAACCCTCTTACTCTGCTGTTGGGAATGCAAGCTGGTACAGCTGCCCTGGAAAACAGTATGGAGGTTCCTGAAAAAGTTTAAAAATAGAACTACCCTCCAACCCAGCAATTGCGCTACTGGGTATTTACCCAAAGGATGCAAACACAGTGATCCAAAGGGGCACCTGCACCCCACTGTTTAAAGCAGCAATGCCCAAATAGCCAAAATAAAAGCCCAGATGTCCGTTTAAAGATGAATGGATAAAGAAGATGTGGTATATATTGGGGCGCCTGGGTGGTTCAGTATGTTAAAGCCTCTGCCTTCGGCCCAGGGTCCTGGGATCAAGCCCCGCATCAGGCTCTCTGCTTAGCAGGGAGCCTGCTTCTTCCTCTTTCTCTGCCTGCCTCTCTGCCTACTTGTGATCTGTGTCTGTCAAATAAGTAAATAAAATCTTTTTTAAAAAAAAGATGTGGTATATATACAATGGAATATTACTCAGTTTTTATGAGTTTTTATGTGACTTCCTCTGTGTCTGATTCAAATGTTTTACAGGAAATGGGAAGGTTACAGTGGATTCAATAATGGAGGGCCTAAAGAAGTTTAAACGTGAGTGGAAATCCATGATTCATTTTATAAAAATGGATAATCTGGTGCTATGAGTTTATTTTTACATGTGTTTTCTTGGTTGTTAAAGTAATACATGTTCATTATAAAAAATTTCTATATCCAAAAAACAAAAGAATGCAAAAGGGAAATTTTAGTAATTCTTAATTCTATCACCCGGTGATATTCTATAGTTTTTCTCACCCCTAATTTTTTTCCTTATACACACATAATTTTTGTGTATTCAGCATTAAAGCCCCACTTTCAAACTACTTTTCCATTTTCCTATTAATGCTAAAATCTTACCTATTGATAGGTATGTCTGAATACCTAAAATTCCTTTTTGGATGCCTGTGAAATTTAACACATAACCTCAGAACTTTCTGTTTGCAGGCCTCTTAGCATATTTATTTCTAAAATAAGTTTCCCAATGCCAAATGCCACCGTCTGTACTTACTTAGAAAAGAATGAATGGGAGGTTTGAAAATGATGCTGTGAAACCCATCAGGAGAGGCAAGTTAAGACTTGTCTTCTGCCCTCTTACCCCCACACATGACCTCAATCTGTACTTCATTCTCCAGTAATTTTGATTTGCTCTCTGCATTTTTTCAACAAGAATGATTTTTTTTAATTGATGTGTCTCTGAAAGCCTGATCGTGTTTCAAAAAGAAGAACTTAAGAATAATTTAAGGTGCTTTATGTAAGTATCTACAAAATGAATGTTAATAAGAGAAGATAAATTTAAATTCTGGGCACCCACACTTAACATTTCCAAATGAGTCCTGTTGTATTTTATTATTTGCAAAAGAAAAAAGATCTCTTTGACTAGGTCCCATTCTATCCCATATATTGCTGCTTCTGTCACTGGTGCCAGAAAACTTTTGAAAATGTCTGCTTGGTAGCTTTTAACCCCAGCATTTAAAATCATGTGCTGAATTTATGGATACTGAAGCAATCCTCTGTGATCATGTATAAGATCAATGTTTTTGATTTATTGAGTACCCACCCACTATAAAAAATAAAGTTCAGCAATGAAAAAGGGACAAAGTTCCTGCTCTCAGCAAGGCTGTTTTTGAGTAGATAGTACATGCTCAATAAATGCTTGTGGGTTGACTAATAGAGGTTCTAGTCTCCTGCTTTCAGATAATGGAAGATTCACTAACCCAAGCAGCTATATCACGGTCATTCTCATAATAACCCTCCCAATCTGGGCCATTTGAAAGAGTTATATAACACCATGTAAGCTGGCCGGTTAGCTCAGTTGGTTAGAGCGTGGTGCTGATAACACCATGTAAAACCCCAGGGCATGTGAGTCACCCAAATCAGAATCAATTGTTAAAACCCTTCTACAAAGCCAAAAAAGCATGGCTTCCCAGTCCTGTCTGCTTACTTTTCCATCCTTCTTCTTTGTCCCCTTCCATTTCTTCTTTTTCTCTGTTCTTCTTCTCTTCTTCCTATCTCTATTAATAGATTATTTTTCTCTCATTCCTGCTTCTACTTGTTTTCCGACTAGTATTGCCTTTTTCTCTTTTCTTTCTAGTCTCTGTCAAACATACATGGTTCACATGCCCACCCTGCTCTCCCACTTGCTTTCTTCACTATGTAAGCCATTCCACTTGCTGCCATCAAAATGTGTTATTCTGTGAAGTCCACAGTGCATTAAAGAAAATGTAGACATTGAAAAGTGTGTTTCATAATTTTAGAAACTTTCAACATCCGTGTGTATTCCACAAATTCACCAAATATTACTCAATATCCACTTACTGTGTTTTCTTTATAGATACAGGTACTAAGAGAACAGATTTTATTTCTGAATACTGTATACTGTATTGACATTTTTTGCACATCAAACATGTGCTACCTATGATTTAAGTTTTCACTTTCAAATTTCTGATGACTAGATATCCTCATTTTTGAGACAATGGCATTTTTTATACTTAGGTTATCTTTTTTCTCCAATCCCCATTTCACGATTTCTATTTTTTTAAGGAATAAAAGTAAATTTCAGTTACCTAAACATAATAACATGAAAATGATACTTCTATATGAACAACTTCAAGACCTGCTAACATTTCATGTCATTTGATGGTGAACATTCAAAATTCCACTCTGGCTTATAATAGTGTAGGTTGTAGGGTTCTATATGAGAATTTCTCTTTTATATATAATTTTTTTATTTTTTATTAACATATAATGTATTATTAGCCCCAGGGGTAGAGGTCTGTGAATCGCCAGGTCTATACACTTCATAGCACATACCTTCCCCAATGTCTATAACCCCACCACCCTCTCCCTACCCACTCCCCCCAGCAATCCTCAGTTTGTTTTGTGAAATTAAGAGTCTCTTAATGATTTGTCTCCTTCCCGATCCCATCTTGTTTCATTTATTCTCCTCCTACCCCCCCCAAACTCCCCACGTTGCCTCTCAACTTCCTCATACCAGGGAGATCATATGATAATTATCTTTCTCTGATTGACTTATATGAGAATTTCTAAAACCATACTTATTAGGACTATAGAGAAACTCTAAAAACATTTAGAAAAAATCTACTGTGTAAAAATAAAGGCTGCCTCTTGTCAGAAACAGAAATCTTCCAAGTACCATTCCCAACCAGTGTGGTGGCACATGCAGCATCCCAGGATGGCAGAGGATCCCTCTAGCAAACTAATGTCTAGGCAGGGAAAAGAACCAAGCAATAGAGAAGAGAAGAAGAGAGAGAAGGGAGGAATAAAGGTGTTTGATAGGTTCTTCTTAATCCTATAAATTATGTTTCATGTTAGTATTAATCTCTCCCTTTGCATAAAGAAAATGTAGCCATTTTGTGTGTCCTGCTTTCTGCCTGATATATTACCATGTATAGGCTTTACAGACTAAAGGTACTACCAGAACCTTTCCATGTTCCATAACCTGCAACTGACCTTTCTTGATATCAAAATAACATTATTGCCTTTATCTGGCCAAACTAAACCAAACTTAGAGCATTGAACTATTATACACAACACTTTTCTCCTGAGTTAATCACCTTGTGCCTAGAAAACCAAACTACCCAACATTTTGAGAGGAAGAAAAGAAAATAATTGAATCTGTACTATTAAAGTACTTTTTTCATTGTTGTTCTGGCCATAGGATAGAGTAGGGCAAGACAGATAGATTTCGTAGTCAATATTATAACAAATATTATATGTACACACTTCACAGGAGAATTCACTAGAAAGAAAGAACTATACCACAAAAAGGCACATAATTAGTCAACAGGTTATAACCAAATCACTAATGAAAATGAAATGGGTAGCAAGTTGTCCTCCTTGAGTCAACAATTTTTCAAAATTGCTTCAGTTCTTTTCATCCTAAAAGATGATAAGCGAATAGTCTTTCCTTCAGTGTTGACTCTATTTGTTGTTTCAAAGACAATTTTTTGGAGTTTGATACATTAAGGCACCAAAAGAGGCAATATGAATTAAGAGGTATATCTCTCTAACTGAGGATGAAAGAGTGCACTTATCGTGATGAGTGCCAGTGTTGTATGGAGGTGTTGAATCACTATATTGTACACCTGAAACTAATATTACACTGAATATTAATTAACTGGAATTTAAATAAAAACTCTAAGAAAAACCAAGAGATATGTCACATATAACTGATATTTTCACTTTCCCACTCATAGGAGGAAAAATTAAAAGAAAACTGTAATTTGCTCCTATTCTACTTTTCAAAACTTCAGAAATGTATACAACTTTGACTCTTAATTTTATCTTTAAGCAAAAGGGATGGTGCCACTGCATAAGTTGATGAAAACTGGACATACTAAAGGTGAGTGTAAGACCTGACGTGAAGGTATTTAATACTTTGACTTCTGTATTTCAATCCCGTAGTTATATTCCCTCATAGTTTTGTCAGTCACTGCCCTCTATCTACTTGTTGCTAGGCAACTGTACACTTATCTCTCCAGTTGTTTTTCTGAGTTCCTTTTGCTTTTATAGTCCATACCACACTGCATCACAGGTGATTATCAAATATTTTACTTTGTCTTCTAACATATTTATTTGTGATGGACTTGTTTTTATCTCTAGTTACTTTGTAACTTACTTGGTGCAATTTATTTGAAACACAAAGCAGGTGTTCCTAACTCTGCCACTAAAGAGATTAATTCAATTCATTGTGCTTTAGTGTCCTTATCAATAAAATGAAAAAGGAGAATTAGATTAATGATCTGTTAGTTCTTTCTCAGCTGTAAAATTCTAACTTTTGTGGTTAAAAAGACACTATCAAGAAAATGAAAAGACAACCCACAGAACAGGAATAATGTTTGTACATTATGTATCTGATAAGGGTCTACTATCCAAACATATAAAAAAAACCCTTGTAACTCAACAATAAAAAGCAAATAACCCAACTTTTAAAATGGGCAAAAGATCTAAATAGATATTTCTCAAAAGGAGATATAAAAATGACTAATAAGCACATGAAAAGATGTTCAGCATCATTAGTCATTAAAGAAAAGCAAATCAAAACTGCAAGCTACCACTTCACACCCACTTGGATGACTATAATAAAAAAAAGACAATAACAAATGTTGATAAGGGCATGGAAAAATTGGGAAACCTCATATATCGCTGGTGGGAATGTAAAATGGTGCAGCTACTATGGAGAATAATTTGGCCGTCCCCAAAATGTGAAACATAGTTACCATATAACCCAGAAATTCTACACCGTGGGATATACCCAAGAGAAATGAAAACATATGTCCACATCATAAGAACTTGTACAAGATTGTTTATAGAAACATGACCTATAATAGTCCAAAAGTGAAGACAATCCAAATGTCCATCTACTGATAAATGGATACACAAAATGTGGCCTATCTGTACAATGGAATATTGTTCAGCCATAAAAAGGAGTGAAGTATGGATACATGCCAAAACACTGATGAATCTTGCAAACATTATACTAAGTGAAAGAAGCCAGACAAAAAGGCCACATATAATATTATTCTGTTTATATTAAATGTCAAGAATAAGCAAATCAATAGAGATAGAAGATAGATTAGTGGTTGCCTGCAGGCAACTAATGTGAGAGGGGAGTGTGGGAAGTAGCTGCTAGTGGTACAGGGCTGCTTTCTACGTGATGAAACTATTCTGGAAGTAGATGGTAGTGATGCCTGTACAAGTTTGTAAATATACTAAAAACCACTGAACTCACACTTTTAAAAGAGTATGTTTTATGGTATGCAAATTATATTTTAATTTTTTATTATATTATTATATTTATTTTAATATATAACATATTATATTTATTTTATTATATTTTAATTTTTTTAAGTATAGGACTGACCAAAAAAATATATATATAATATATGTATATATATTAATTATATATATAGTATATATATACAGAGCTTGACAAACAGGTGCAGATTTGGCATTCTTGTTGGTTTATATATATAATATATTGTTATTTATTTATTTATTTATTTATAATATATGTATAAATAATATAAAATAATTATTAATAAATAGTTGATAAATAAATAATATATAATATATATTTTATATATATATTTTTTAAAAAACAAGAATGCCAGATATGCACCTGTTTATTTGTCAAGCTCTGTAGGTGGAAAAAATAAACAATAGGCTGGACCCAATGTAAGTCCTAGCCCCAAAGCACCTTCCATATATCCAGTGTACCTATGTGTGGAACCCAGCTTATGTCCTAGTACTATCAGCCCCACAGATAAATACCACACCAGTCCACCAGTTCTAAGCTACCTAGAATATGCCCATAAGTAAATTAAGTGAAATCAGCCCTTTATCCCATTTGGTTCTGGCTAGATGACTATTGGTGTAGCTAAATTATAATACATGCCTCCTCCCTGGGATATTTTAATTTCTTATGTACACCACCCTATTAATTTTGATGACTTCTGTCACCACTATTCACTCATAAATCATGGGAACCCAAATTTGAATGAACTTGTCCCACTTCCCTGTCAGCTACTTTTGGGTAGGCATGCCATCTTTTAAGTCCTTATGTTCTTTTCCTAGCAGATAGTAGGTATCTGCTGAAGGGATGAATGGATGCACAATCAGTGTCTACCATGTGTTAAGCTTTATTCTACATGCTTAGGACAAAAATCCCTACTCTCAGGGAACTTACACTCTAGTGAAGAGATATATGCAACAACAAAAAATAAGATAATAGTACGACAGAGATTACGGAGATTAAAATAAAGCAAAGATATGTTTCCAAAGAAGATATCCAGATGGCTAACAGACACGTGAAAAGAAGCTCAACATCATTCATCATCAGGGAAATACAAATCAAAACCACGATGAGATACCACCTCACATGTGTCAAAACTCGAGAACCATACGGAGGTTCCTCAAAAAATTAAAATTAGAACTACCTTACAATCCAGCAATTGCACTACTAGGTATTTATCCAAAGGATACAAACATAGTGACTTGAAGGGGTACGTGTACCCCAATATTTACAGCAGCATTATTAACAATAGGCTAACTCTGAAGAGAGCCCAAATGTCTATCAACTTATGAATGAACAAAGGAGATGTGGTAATATATACAATGGAATATTACTCAGCCATCAAAAAACTGAAATCTTACCATTTGCAATGACATGGATGGACCAAGAGTGTATTATGCTAAGTGAAATAAGTCAGTCAGAGAAAGACAAACACTGTATGATCTCACTCATATGTGAAATTTTTAAAAGATTGTATTTATTTATTTGAGAGAGAGAGAACACAAGCAGGTGGGAAAGGACAGAAGGAGAAGCAGACTCCCCACTGAGCAGGGAGCCCGACATGGGGCTCAATCCCAGGACCCTGAGATCATGACCTGAGCCAAAAGCAGACTCTAACTGACTGAGCCATCCAGGCATCCCTCATATGTGAAATTGAAGAAAGAAAACAGGTGAACATCTGGGAAGGGGGAAAAGAAAAAAAGAGAGAGAGAGAGAGAGAGGAAAACAAGCCATAAAAGACTTTTTTTAAAGATCTTATTTATTTATTTATTTATTTATTTATTTATTTATTTTTAGAGAGCGAGAGTACAAGCAGGGAGAGGAACAAAGGGGATGGAAGAGGGAGAGGAAAGAATCTCAAGCAGACTCTCCTGAATGCAGAGCCCAACATGGGGCACACCACCCCAAGACCATTATCTAAGCTGAAACCAAGAGTCAGATGCTCAATATACTGAGCCACTCAGGTGCCCTGAGACTCGTGACGGTAGAGAACAACCTGAGGATTGTTGGAGGGATGTGGGTGGGGGATGAGCTAGATGGGTGATGGATATTGAGAAGGGCACTGTTATGATGAGCAATGGGTGTTGTATGTAAGTGATGAATCACTCAATTCTTTGCCAGAAACCAGTATTGCACAGTTAACTACCTAAAATATAAATTTTTAAAAATGAATTAATGAATAAATAAAGCAAAGGAAAGGGGCATAAGGAATTCTGGAAGTGAGGGAAGGTAAACAAGAAAGCCCTTGCTGATAAAGGACATTTAAGCAAAAAGGTTAAAGAGGTAAGGGAGTGAGCCACTCGTAATCTGAGGCAAGCACACTCCATGCAGAGGGCAGAGCACATGTAAATGTCTTTATACAAGAGCGTGCTTGCAGTATTTGAGAAAAAGGTAATTGGCCATTCTGGCTAGAACAGAGTGAGCAAAGGCAATGTAGGAAGAGATAAGGTCATAGGACTGGGCACAGGACCATCACATTCAGTCACATAGCCTATGCAATACACAGTTCCTGGGTTGTGCAGTAAGGTGTTCCAGTAAGAGGGTGGGGCAGGGGGACGCCTGGGTGGCTCAGTTGGTTAAGCAGCTGACTTCGGCTCAGGTCATGATCCCAGCGTCCTGGGATCAAGTCCCACATCGGGCTCCTTGCTCATCAGGGAGCCTGCTTCTCCTCTGCCTCTGCCTGCCATTCTGTCTGCCTGTGCTTGCTCTCTCTCCCTCTCTCTCTCTCTCTCTTTGACAAATAAATAAATAAAATCTTAAAAAAAAAAGAGGGTGGGGCAGGTGCAGCCAATAACAGATCATATAAGCCTGAAGGCTATTGTAAAGGTTGGATTTTTACCCTGAGTGACTTAGAAAACTACTGGAGGATTTGAGCAGAGACATAACATACTCTGACTTAAGTTTTGAGATTATCCTAGCTTCTATGTGTAGGATAGACTTGGCAGGTAGTGGAAAAGGCAAGAGCAGAAGCAGGGAGACCAGTTAGACCAGAACAGCAGGTAGAGGTGAAGATGGTGGAAAGTAACCTGATTACATATGTATTTTGGAGGTGGAATCAACAGCATTTCCTGCTAGGTATATTCCTTGATATATCCCAGGGCCTAGAAGCACAAAAAAATATTTACAGAATGAATGGATTGGATTAGATGTCAGATAGAAGAGGATTGGAGCATATTCCAGGGGTTTTAGCCAGAAAAGAGGATGGATCACAGGCCTGGAAGGATGGAACTGCCACTTCCTAAGATGAAGAGATGAATGAATAAGTGACCAGATACATGGTGTTATATTTGCTCAGTTAGTGAAGAAATTAATTCAAATCCATATGGATGCAAATACTATAAGAAGAGGAGATATAAAAAAAAATCAGAGTATTTAGGGGCACCTGGGTGTCTCAGTCATTAAGCATCTGCATTTGGCTCAGGTCAGATTCCCAGGGTCCTGAGATCACCCCACATCAGCCTCCCTACTCAGTGGGGAGCCTACTTCTCCCTCTCCCTCTGCCTTCCCTTTCATGCTATCTTGCCCCCTCGCTCTCTATCTCAAATAAATAAATTTTTTTTTAAAAAATCAGAGTATTGGGACGCCTGGGTGGCTCAGCTGGTTGGGCAGCTGCCTTCGGCTCAGGTCAGGATCCTAAGGTCCTGGGATCAAGTCCCAAGTTGGTTCCTTGCTCAAGAGGGAGCCTGCTTCTCCCTCTGCCTGTAGCCTGCTTTTCCCTCTGCTTGTGCTCACTCTCTCTCTCATTCTGATTGATAGATAGATAGATAGATGATAGATGATAGATAAATAGATAATCAGAGTATTTAATGGCTTTCAGTAATATTAAAAGTTGCTATAAAGTTGGTGCTGGTGAAATTTTCTGGTACTTTGGGTTGATTCTTGAGAATAAACCAATAAGGAGGAATATATTTTATATTTTCCTCCTATTTTATATTTTCCTCCTATTGCCTACATATGTTGATTCTTATAATCCCCCCTCACACTCTTACACTCCATGCCTTGTTTGAATGGTGTGGGGGTAAGTGTTTATTGCTATGTATTTTCACTGTTGCTGCTCAACAAACAAACCAACCATGTTGGCGTACATAAATTTTTAAATTATACCTCTTGGTCAAAATGAGTAATAACTAAAGTAGTATTTTATAAAGGAGAGTAAACCCTTCTATATCTGCAAATATTTCCATTTTCATTAATCTAGATTAGTCAGGAGGGAGCAAGAAAGGTATTGGGGCTCATCAGGATTAGGCCATCCCAGAGGATTTTGCCTACCCAGGTTACCAGAGTTGAAGTTGGAAATAGTTCCTTCATGCTAACATACCCTGTTGATTTCTAGATGATAAAAGGCTGAGAAAAGCCAAAGAGGTGGGAGTAATGATGAAGCACAGTATCTCTGCCTAAAAAGGAACATCTTGCCTTTCTCCAGTCATTCACCGAACACCACCTATGATTCTGTCATACAATCTTGAGCTTTCGACCTCAAAGTGCTTACGCTCAGTGAAAGCAAAACAGCCAGGGAGAGAAGGGAAGGAACCTTCCTGTAAAGAAATTGGCCTACTGGGGCAGTATCTCTAACAGGGAGGTAGCTACATTTTTTTTTTTTAATTCTGAAAAGTTCAGTTCCATCAATCTGGTAAATGACAGAATTTGTGAAATTATCTTCCCCTTGAGGCTCATATATCTTTAACTTCACAAGATGAATTAGACATTAGATATTAGGTTTTCAGGACTTGCAAATTATAAATCACGCTGAGACACAATCTTTTGTCATGAAGTTTTTTTCCTTTAGCAAAACAGTACTACATAGGAAGAAGCCTTATACCAGATATTCATTTCCTTTCTATTCTTTATAAGGTCAGAAGAGAATATGAGCCTAGACAACTATTAGAGTAATACGGTTGAATTAATTCCAATCAAAAACAGCTATATTCATTCAACATTCCTACTCAAATATCTTCAGGATTCTAGCCAGTGCTAATGAATACCAGATTGCCTTAGCTTAACAATGAAGATGTGCATGTGTCTTAAAAAATAAAATTTAATTTAAAAACCAGATTAAATGAGTAACATGGCTGATACAAGAAACTAGAAAAAATGATGGGGACTATGGCAATCAGGAATCTTAGGGTTTCAGCTAAAAGAGTGACAGTTGTTCTGCTCCAACCAATTACTGCTACACCAGAAAGTGAGCCCTGTGTTCTGATCTTTGGGTTTTTCATGCAAAGTTCTAAACTGATAAGTTTTAATTTATCCATGTTTTCACTTATGAAATTCAAGTTTTTAAATGCTCTGTAAACCAAAAGAAACTTGTATAAGGATCAAATTCGCAATCTCTGTTCTGTTTACCAAGCCCAGCCCATGATACCTAATCTTCTTAGTTTCCACCATCTCACTTTGTGTAATCCTGTCCTCTACTGTGTCTGCACTGTTCCTCATCTCCTAATCTTTGTGATTATTCTACATGCTTTTGGTCTTCCTTCACTCTAAACTGCTCTTCCCTCAGTGCTACACATTACAGTTCTACTTCTCCCTACACATAAGACCTAAAACAGTAAACTCTTAGAAGAAAACGTACGAGAAAAGCTTCATGAATTTGGGTTTGGGAATGATCCCTTGGATATGACACCAAAAGCACAGGCAACAAAAGTAAAAATAAATAAACTCGACTACATAAAAATCTGAAACTGCTCTGCATCAAAGAACACAATCAACAGATTGAAAAGGCAACCTACAGAATGGAAGACAATATTTACAAATATTTTAAATAATAAGGGCTTAATATCTGGAATATATAAAGAACTTCTACAACTCAACAGTAAGAACATAAAAGAAAGTGGGCAAAAGAACTGAATAGACAGTTTTCCACAAAAAAATATGCAAATAGCCATTGAGCATATAAAAAGATACTCGGGGTGCCTAGGTGGCTCAGTCAGTTGAGTGACTGGCTCTTGATTTCTCAGTTCATGATCTCAGAGCCCTGAGATCAATCCCCAAGTCAGGTTCCCCGCTCAACAGGGAGTCTGCTTGAGTATTCTCTATTTCCCCATCCCTCTGCCCCTCCCCCTCCTCAAATGCACTCTCTCTAAAATAAATAAATAAATCTTTTTTAAAAAGAGAGAGATACTGGGGCGCCTGGGTGGCTCAGTGGGTTAAGCCACTGCCTTCGGCTCAGGTCATGATCCCAGGTCCTGGGTTCGAGCCCCACATCGGGCTTTCTGCTCAGCGGGGAGCCTGCTTCCTCCTCTCTCTCTGCCTGCCTCTCTGCTTACTTGTGATTTCTCTCTGTCAAATAAATAAATAAAATCTTTAAAAAAAATAAAATAAAATAAAATAAAATAAATAAATCTTTTTTAAAAAGAGAGAGATACTGGGGTGCCTGGGTGGCTCAGTGGGTTAAAGCCTCTGCCTTCCACCTAGGTCATGGTCCCGGGGTCCTGGGATCAAGCCCCACGTCAGGCTCCCTGCTCAGCGTGGAGCCTGCTTCCTCCTCTCTCTCTGCCTGCCTCTCTGCCTACTTGTGATCTCTATCCGTCAAATGAATAAATAAACTCTTAAAAAAAAAGAGAGATACTCAACATTACTAATCATTAGGGAAATATAAATTGAAATCACAATGAGATATATCACCTCACACCCAATAGGGTGGTTACTTTTTGTTTGTTCGTTTTACTATCAAAAAAACAGAAGAGGATATGGAGAAATTAGAACCCTTATGCACTGTTGGTGGGAATGTAAAATGGTGGCCACTATGGAAAACAACATTTCTTCAAAAAATTAAAAATAGAATTATTGTGTGATCCAGCAATTCCACTTCTGGGTATATATCCAAAAGATTGAAAGCAAGGTCTCAAAGAGGTATTTGTATACCAGTGTGTCATAGCAACATTATTCGCAGTAGCCAAAAGGTGAAAGCAACTCAAGTGTCCATTGGCAGACAAATAGATAGATAAAATGTGGTACATATAATCAAATATTATTCATGCTTAAAAAAGAAGGAAATTCCGACAAGGGCTTTAACATGGATGAACATTGAGGACATTAGCTAAGTGAAATAAGTCAGTCACAAAAAGAGAAATACTGTGTGATTCCACTTTTATGAGATCTCTAAAGTCAGATTCATACAAAATAGAATGATTGTTGCCAGTGATTAAGGGAGGGGGTACATGGTGAGCTATTGTATAGTGAAGGTTAGAGACCTGTTTTTACAAGATAAAAAAGTTCTGGAGATTGTTTGCATGCAATATGAATATATTTAACAGTACTAAACTGTATGCTTAAAATGGTTAAGATCATAAATTTTATGTGTTTTTTACCACAATTTGAAGTATTAATAATTAAAATAATAATATTAACTTATTTCTCAACCATCCCATCCAATAGGAGCTGCCATTATTCCCATTTTAATCTTGGTAGGCCCTAACATAGTTGGCCCTTATTAAATACTTGTTTAATCAATCTGTAAATCAAACCACCACTTTCTTTCCCTTTGTATCCCAAAGCAGAATAGGAGGCAATGCACCAAATTCAGAAAGACTAGAGAAATGTCAAACTATGCTCACAGTAAACAAACTCTGAGAGCAGGAATAGAAAGCCACTAGAACTGCAGCTACTAAGTGAGACCTGAAGCAATTTGGGGGTCTCAAGCTAAACCTTGGGTGCCAAAGGCATCTATGCTTGGCCATGATGAAGACTAAGGACATGCCTAACTCCTATGCTAGATGATTTACAATGCCATGAAACCTGTGAGATCTTTAATATTAAAGTTTATAATTAAAGCAATCATAATCTTTATTTAATTGCTCTTTTTAAATCACTCTTTCCAATACTACTATAGTCTGCAAACCTATGAGAGTTTGGGGTATTTTTGTCCTTCTCCCTAGGCTTAAGCAATTAATGAAATCAAGGCATTTGAGTAAAATTTTTATTTGAACAACTTCCAACTCGCTAATGTTTAACATGGAAATATATTAATACAGAATTAAAACAAAAACAAAAACAAAAAACTTCCCCTTCCCTGAAATCCCCACAGTGTCAAAATGTTCTCACATCCACACATCCCCCAAGGGTGCTAGATAGACCACATTGAAAACATGGTTGCTCTAGAGCTGGAAGGAGCTTATAGGTCATTCTCACCTGGGCCTGAGCCTGAGAAGTGAATGAGGTCACAGTTGTATGATGGAACAAACCCTTTATTGGATTCTTGATCTGATTGAAGCCCAGAAGTGGTAGGTAGCACAGCTTAAAAGTAGGCAAATATCTGGATTTTGTAGGAATCGATGCTGAGTCCTTTTTTTTTTTAACCGATTGTCTCTATGAGAGATTGAAGGTAGTTTGTTTTTGTTTTAAGTAATGATTATTTTGCGCCCTGAGGATGATTTCACAGCACCTTTCAAGTGCCTAAGTTACTGAGCCTCTCCGGAGTCCCCAGCTCTGTGGTAGGTTTCCAGATTTTGAACAATGTAACTGAGTTGTTTAGAAACAACTGGCTTTCCAGGCTCTGAGGTGAAGACATAGGAAAATGGACCAAACTGTAATCACACATCCAAAGACTTTTTCTTTGTAGTTTCATAGTATTTGTCTATCATTCCTAAATCGGCAACCCAGTATTCTTGTCAGTGAACCACCTAGTACAGTCTACACTTTGAAAATTGTAATTGGGGAGGTAAAACCAACAATAAAAGGGGAAGCCTTACCAACCCATCTTCTAGTCCATAGGCTGCTGAAGTGGAAAGGGAGGACTAGGGAGGCTCTAGTGGTTAAAAGTCCATCCAGGAAGGTCTAGGCTGGCAAAACGGCATTGTATCCCATCTCTGCTCCTACCTATCAAATGGGTTCCCATACAGTGAGTTCATAAGAACTGACAGGACAGGGCCGGACCTCCCAAAAGGAAATTCTGAAAAATCTATTTATTACCAGGCAGGTATCCAAGACATAAACAATCAGGTAAATATTTTAAAGATGCTGTAACATTTTATTCTCTGTTGATTATAACATGAAATGTTCTACTGATTTCAAAAATAAATTTTGTCTTTATTCAAGTTATTTAAATAAGTTTTTGTACATATTTCCAGGATGCTTTATCTATGTCACGTGGTATCACTTATTTTTATATATGCTCAGAATGACATTATTTGAAGGGGGGAGACAATGATAAGACTTTTTTTTCTTCCAACTGTTTATTTTTTTAATCATTTTTTTAATTTATTTTTAGCATAACAGTATTCATTGTTTTTGTACCACACCCAGTGCTCCATGCAGTCCGTGCCCTCTCTAATACCCACGACCGGTTCCCCCAACCTCCCACCCCCCCACCTCTTCAAACCCTTCAGATTGTTTTTCAGAGTCCATAGTCTCTCATTGTTCACCTCCCCTTCCAATTTCCCCCAACTCCCTTCTCCTAACTCCCCATGTCCTCCATGCTATTTGTGATGCTCCACAAATAAGTGAAACCATATGATAATTGACTCTCTCTGCTTGACTTATTTCACTCAGCATAATCTCTTCCAGTCCCGTCCATGTTGCTACAAAAGTTGGGTATTCATCCTTTCTGATGGAGGCATAATACTCCATAGTGTATATGGACCACATCTTCCTTATCCATTCATCCGTTAAAGGACATCTTGGTTCTTTCCACAGTTTGGCGACCATGGCCATTGCTGCTATAAACATTGGGGTACATATGGCCCTTCTTTTCACTACATCTCTATCTTTGGGGTAAATACCCAGTAGTGCAATGGCAGGGTCATAGGGAAGCTCTATTTTTAATTTCTTGAGGAATCTCCACACTGTTCTCCAAAGAGGCTGCACCAACTTGCATTCCCACCAACAGTGTAAGAGGGTTCCCCTTTCTCCACATCCCCTCCAACACACGTTGTTTCCTGTCTTGCTAATTTTGGCCATTCTAAGTGGTGTAAGGTGATATCTCAATGTGGTTTTAATTTGAATCTCCCTGATGGCTAGTGATGATGAACATTTTTTCATGTGTCTGATAGCCATTTGTATGTCTTCATTGGAGAAGTGTCTGTTCATATCTTCTGCCCATTTTTTGATATGATTGTCTGTTTTGTGTGTGTTGAGTTTGAGGAGTTCTTTATAGATCCTGGATATCAATCTTTTGTCTGTACTGTCATTTGCAAATATCTTCTCCCATTCCGTGGGTTGCCTCTTTGTTTTGTTGACTGTTTCCTTTGCTGTGCAGAAGCTTTTGATTTTGATGAAGTCCCAAAAGTTTATTTTGGCTTTTGTTTCCTTTGCCTTTGGAGACATATCTTGAAAGAAGTTGCTGTGGCTGATATCGAAGAGATTACTGCCTATGTTCTCCTCTAGGATTCTGATGGATTCCTGTCTCACGTTGAGGTCTTTTATCCATTTTGAGTTTAACTTTGTGTATGGTGTAAGAGAATGGTCGAGTTTCATTCTTCTACATATAGCTGCCCAGTTTTCCCAGCACCATTTATTGAAGAGACTGTCTTTTTTCCACTGTATATTTTTTCCTGTTTTGTCGAAGATTAACTGACCATAGAGTTGAGGGTCCATATCTGGGCTCTCTACTCTGTTCCACTGGTCTATGTGTCTGTTTTTATGCCAATATCATGCTGTCTTGGTGATCACAGCTTTGTAGTAAAGCTTGAAATCAGGTAACGTGATGCCCCCAGTTTTATTTTTGTTTTTCAACATTTCCTTAGCGATTGGGGGTCTCTTCTGGTTCCATACAAATTTTTGGATTATTTGCTCCAGCTACTAGAACTCATATAGCAATTCAGTAACGTGGCAAGATACAAAGTCAATGTACAGAAATCAGTGGCTTTCTTATACACTAACAATGAAAATACAGAAAGGGAAATTAGAGAATCGATTCCATTTACTATAGCACCAAGAACCATAAGATACCTGGGAATAAACCTAACCAAAGAGGTAAAGGATCTGTACTCGAGGAACTACAGAACACTCATGAAAGAAATTGAAGAAGACACAAAAAGATGGAAGACCATTCCACGCTCTTGGATCGGAAGAATAAACATTTTAAAATGTCTATACTGCCTAGAGCAATCTATACTTTTAATGCCATTCCAATCAAAATTCCACCGGTATTCTTCAAAGAGCTGGAGCAAATAATCCAAAAATTTGTAATGATAAGACATTTTGCTTAGAGATCTTGGGGCAGTGAAGCTGTCCTTCCACACGGCCTTCCAACTTTGCACACACCTCTAACTTGAATTTGTGCATATAACCATTCCTCAAGGCTCTGGACTTCAAACTCTAGATCTTGAGCTAGGAAATTTGCAAAAGAAAATTTAAGAATTAATCTGTGATTTGATCCTATTTGTATCTGAATTCCAGACAGAGTTATTGACCCCATGGCAGTTTCTGACATTAAAGCAAAACTTCAGCTGAATCCTCTAACTAAAGTACCCAGCTCCCGTGGCAAGAGGTAAGTAATGAATGTATTCAGGTGATAGATTAAGGTAAAGAATTTTTTTTTTTTTTGCTTCAGATTTTACTTATTTAGGGACGCCTAGTGGGTCAAGTCAGTTATGTGTCCACCTTCAGCTCAGGTCATGATCCTAAGGTCCTGGGGTTGAGCTCCTTGTTCAGCAGGGAGCCTACTGCTGCTCCCTCTGCCTGCCACTCCCCCTGTTTGTGATCTCTCTCTCTCACACACACAAATTAAATAAAATCTTTTACTAGTTTAGAGAGAGAGAGAGAACATGCATGCATGAGCAGGGGGAAGGGCAGAGGGAGAGGAAAGAGAACTTCAAACCAACTCTGCTCTGAGCATACAGCCCGACTCGGAGCCCGATCTCATCACCCTGAGATCAGGACCTGAGCCAAAATCAGGAGTCAGACACCCAACTGACTGAGCCATAGGTGCCTCAAATAGATTAAGATGAAGAATTATTAAGGTGATAAATATTTTAAATACCCATAAGGGCTATGAGTAAACAAGTTAGAAGGCTCTTCAAGTACCCTGTGATAAATTTAGTTATAAAACCAAATATATGAATTGAAGATAAAGGGGTTTTTTATGAAAAGAAAAAAATATGTATCCTTTTAGATTGGAGAAACAAAAGTTATTTTTCCTATTCCCCCGATTGAGAGGGAATTTTTGTGTAGGGGATCAGAATATCCTGGAGGGCTTAAGAAGTTGTCAGTAATACATTAAGATATTTTGAGTGCCAATTTAAAGGAGAATAAAGTTAGAGGATCAGGAAGAAGACCTAATCTCCTAAGCAAGTCAGTATAGAGAAAGGGTCTATAGCTCAAATATAGCCAGTAAAACAAAATCTTGGTTAGTCATGACTAACCTTGAGCTAAAACTGAGAAGGGAGATTTGTCTGTGACACTAATACTAGCTTTTTTCTCAGCCTGATAACTACAAATTCCAATAAACCAAAGCCACTAATGACTGAAAATAAGATCCTGATCTGTATTTTATCAGAGCATAAGAAGAAAAGCCTCTCTTCTCTCTCAAAACATCCATTTTCTGGACGACTTTGAGAGTATTTCCCCTAGAGCCCTTGACTGTGCCACTGCTACAAGAATAGATTACTGACCTTTTTCGAGGGATGTGGGTAAGAAAACCTTACAGCCGCCAAATCCCTTGATCTCATTGTTCCCTTACCCTGCATTACAAGCTGTCTGTCTAGTGACATCCTTGTCATTGAAAATAGTCAAGCAAAGACTTGACAATACCACACATAGAGGGAATTCCTACATGAGATGAGAGGCTAGACTGAGCTCATTCCAAATCTAAGGTATTTCAAACCTTTGAAACATTATAAAATAGACAGATTGTGTGAGCCAAGATACGATTTGAAATTCTGCCAAGAGTATCCTTTTTTTTTATGTAGCTAATAAAGACTTCATACTGCCTGGCCTGCTACTTTCCTCTTGCTTCTTCAGAACTCCATATTTCTCCATCTACTGCAACTTTTATATCATGCAAAAGAAATTTGTTTATATTTAGACATACAGCAAATATAAAATAACGTATCTGAGTAAGGACCAACTTGAGTTTTCAGAAGTTCAGATAGGTGATTAGAAAAGAAACATCAGAAGTCAGTGTTAGTAAAAGCAGAGAAAATAAGACTAATTAGGTAAAATTCCATGTCGAAAAGGAATGGTGCATTTTGAGACCTTATCACCTCAATTTTACTAGGCCCATCTTTGAAAATGAGTTGAAGCTACTAGATACTCTAGAGGATACTAAATTCATAAACCATAACTTTTTAAGTGCACCATGTTTAGTATTTCTTCCTGCTTCACTTTTTTAACTGCTTCTTGTAAAAACAAAAACTCAGGGGCGCCTGGGTGGCTCAGTGGGTTAAGCCGCTGCCTTCGGCTCAGGTCATGATCTCAGTCCTGGGATCCAGCCCCGCATTGGGCTCTCTGCTCAGCAGGGAGCCTGCTTCCTCCTCTCTCTCTGCCTGCCTCTCTGCTCTGTCAAATAAATAAATAAAATCTTTAAAAAAAAAAACTCAGAGATTCCATGTTAAAATTTTCAGTTTAGTACCAAAGCTAAACATTTTTTAAATTAATTTCTAAAATCATGATTACTTAAGTCTACTTGTAAATGACCATATTATAAGCAAACTCAGTTTTGCATAATATATTTTTATGTTCCTAAACTAATAACCTCCTGCAGATCTGTACAAAATATACCCAAAGTATTAATACGTTTTCTCTTTTTCCAGATTTTTTCTGAGAAAGTGAAAAGTCACCAGGGCTCCAGACTTTCCAGAAGTGCTCTCTGTCTCAGATGACAGATAGATAGACAGACAGACAGATGATAGATAGTTGATACATATATAGATGCTATATAAGTTATAGATATAGTTGTAGATATATCTACCTCTATCTAATATGCTGGTAAAAATATAGTTTAGCAGTTAAAGTCATAAGATAAATATCATTACAAAGCTTTCAGGATATTCACTGTAAGAGTATTTATACCACTGAAAAATTTGAAACAACTTCTATTAGCAATAGGAATAGTGTAAGGCTTATGTCCTTGAGCTTCAGAGTCAGATAAACCTGAGTTTGAATCCCATGACTTTCACCTGTTACCTGTGCAATTTGGGACAAGTTATTTAATCCCTCTGAGATTCAGTTTCCTCTTTTGTAAAATGGAGAAAATCAGATATTTTAAGAGCAATGGACAGGTATAGGGCAGATGTGGACCTCACTGGCCAGCATTTCCTCACTGTCCCTCCTATAACTATTGACAGGTGACAGTAACAGGTCCCTTAGGAGGGAGACTCTGGATATATTGTGACGCGTACAGTCATTCCATTCACCAAAAGCTGATGAATAGAACATCTATAGAACAAAGCTGATGTGGGTTTCATGTATGTATTGAATCTTTTCATGTCTTTTGCTCAGGGATAAAGATTTACCAGGATCTCTCCCCTGCCAAGGCAAAGAAAAGAAGCTGAATGCCTCACAAATGCAAGGTAATGACAATAATCTCTCAGACGGAAGCATCGACTAATGCCCCTTGATAAATCTGACCATTTTCTTCTCTAAGAGAGATCTGCAGTTTCAAGAGTTATCTGTACAACTTTTGCTTTTTGAGAGCAAAAGTTCTAATTCAATGTCTAATTTGTGAGAAGGAAGAGGGACGACTTTCAGACAGACATCTTCCTAGAATTTGGATAATCCTGGTCAAATATTTTTATTCAAATAAGAACTCGTGAGCATACGAAAGAACAAATGCAAAGTCAAATAGAAATCAAATAATGGGGCAGTATAAATAGCTATACTGGCTGTAGTTTATTAGTCCAAACAGCAAATATTTATTTAAAGCCCACAGTATACCAAGCATGGGAAACATAACAAGTAACAAGTCAGACATGGTCACTGCCCTGATAAGGAATCCTTCAGGGAAGTCAGGCCACTAAACCATGAATTTTTGACTGAAACATTTAAATCACAGTATAACACAAGTTATGATGGGGAAGTATAAAGTATTTCAGGAGCATAAAAGAAAGACCTGACTTGGTCTTGGGAGAGTAAGAGGGGAGTCCCAGAGAAGATGGGATAATAAGTAGGAGGCAAATAGTGCAAAAGAAGTGTTCTGGGCAGAAAGAGTGGAATCCGCAAAGGCCCAAAGGAAAGGGAAAACATGACTCCCTGGAAAAAAGAAACAGAAAAAAAGGGAAGAAAGAAATAAAGAAAAGAAAGAGAAAGTCAAGCATGGCTGTGTTTGGGTTCTGGAAGGCTAGTGCATCACCCCTCCAAGTTTGGAACCACCTGAAAACATAACAGAAATTTAAGGATCACCTATATTGCTGAGAAAGCTGGCTTGAAAAACACAAAAGATAATTAAAATCAGAATTACATTTTTCATTGTGAAACTGAGCTAAGTGCCTTAATAATAAGTTTCAGCCTTCTAAAATTGTAAGGTTCCTAACGTACATTCATATACATTGGTGCTTGTATTTTCTTAAGACTTTTATTTTATTTATTTATTTGACAGAGAGAGAGATCACAAGTAGGCAGAGAGGCAGGCAGAGAGAGAGGGGGAAGCAGGCTCCCTGCTGAGCAGAGAGCCCAATGCGGGGCTGGATCCCAGGACCCTGAAATCATGACCTGAGCCGAAGGCAGAGGCTTAACCCACTGAGACACCCAGGCGCCCCCATTGGTACTTGTATTAAGGGTTCCCAGGATCTATTTTTTTTAGGATTGTATTTATTTTATTTAAGAGGGAGAGGGGGGTACTCAGAGGGAGAGAGTCTCAAGCAGACTCCATGCTGAGCACAGAGACTGACACAGGGCTCAATCCCACCACCCTGAGACTTGAACCAAAACCAAGAGTCAGACGCTGAACCCACCAAGCTACCCCGGCACCCCCCGACCCAGGATCTATTTTAATCAGGTATTATCAGACATACAGACACAGAAATGACTGTCAAAGAATAAGAAGTATTTTATGTTCATAGATCTCTAGAAATAAGAGGCAAAGGACAGCAGGAAGGGCCACACAGCACCATAGTCAGTCAGGAGACAAGTAGGGGGAAATGGGCAAGAGCCTTTCCTGTGGTTTCTGATGAAGGAACAGGTTTTAAACACTATATGCTAACAAATCTCAAATGTATATGTCTAGCCCACGCCTTTCTCCCCAGCTCCAAGCTCATATCTGATTGCCTCCTCGACACCTCCAATTGTATGTCTAATAGACACCTAAAATCAACATGTCCAAAATGGAACTCCTGATGAGCTCCTCATACTCATTTTATTGTGATAAAATACATATAACATAAAAATTACAATTTGGGGGCACCTGAGTGGCTCTGTCAGTTAAGCATCTGCCTTCAGCTCAGGTCATCATCCCAGGGTCCTGAGATCAAGTCCCACATTGGGCTCCCTGCTCATCAGGGAATCTGCTTCTCCCTTTGCCTACCTCTCTCCGTGTTCATGCTCTCTCTCTGTCTCTCAAATAAATAAATAAAATATTTTTTAAATACAATTTTAACCATTTTCAAGTATATATGTACAGGTCAGTGCATTAAATATATTCACAAGTTCTACAGCCATCACCACATCCACCTCCAGACATTTTCATCTTCCCAAATTGACCCGCCATACCCACTAAACAGTGTCTCTTCCCCACGTCCTCTTACTCTTAAAACATGCTCTACCCACAGCCTTCAGCATCTCCTTTCGCTGTTCTGGAAGAAATCTTGGAGACATCCTTGACTCTTCTGACTCAACCTACCTGTCAGTCCATCAGGAAATCTCATTGGCTCTACCTTTAACATATATCTAGAAGCAGCCAATTCCTACCACCTGTGCTACAATCATGGTCTGAGGCACGTTGCTGCTCACCCACAACAGCCCCCGACACTAATCTCCATTCTTCTACCCAAACCCTTACAAAAGTCTGTTTTTCTAACAAAAGCCAGAGTGATCTTGTTAACTCATGAGTCGTGTGGGAGTAAGGGAAGGAGCTGACCTCAGGAACTTCGAAAATGGTGTTTTGACTAAAAACTCTTAAGACCGAACACCAAAGGATCTATACATAAACCACGTACTCTAGCCAGTACAGTTGTTTCTCATTAGGAGGACAGCATAACAATTCTGAAGCTGTTGTACATGTCTACTAGGATGAATAACTCAGTAGATGGATGGTGGATGCTGGGAACCAAGTTTCCCACTGCTGGAGTGGGCAGTTACAGATAAACAAGGGGAGAAGGCCAAAGTGAACCACTGGTACTGGCTTGCGTCTGAGACATTACTGTGAGCTCATGTGAACTCAGGTTTAACGTCATATGGATACCGATGGATGGATCAAGAAGTAAATGCGTGTGTGTATATGTGCGTTAGTATTCACGCACGTACGTCCTAGCTCTGTCTGCTGAGAGGACTTAGAAGCTGTGACACCCCCGCAGCAGCACGCAGACCCAGCCGCCAGATCTGGACTTCTAATGCCAGCCTCCTGTGAAAGAAGCAGAGTTGCTTGGATAAACGGCCAATTCTAGGGCCCACGCAGGGATAACAAGACAAACCTGGGACATCTTATAGTGACAGAAAGAAAGGGAGTGCTCAAAAAACAATAGGACACAGGAGCCTTTCAAAGGGATGCAGAAGCCAACCTCAACGCGTTCACAATGGTGAAAGCTGGAGCAATTTGGGCAACAAAAATACAATAAATAAGATAGTATTGGGTTATAACTCAAAGTACAAAATAAATACCTGCAAGTCCATACTGACAGAAATAAATGGCTGAATTTTTTAATGAAGAAGAAAAAAATCTCTCTTACAAGAGAATTCCAAATAATGCATGGAGATATTACCTCCTCCAGGAGGTGGAACGTAAATCCCCATGTCCCCAGCCTTCTGTCCCTTGAGTCTGGACTTCCCTTAGTGACTTGCTTCCAAAGAGTAAAATATGGAAAGGAGGGAAGTTACTTTACAGTGGAAAACCCTGACAAACACTCCCGCAGCCAGGTAATCAAGATAAACATCATCGGTGATAAGTCACTTTGGCAATACGTAGCCTTGATATGATGATGAGAGTGGTACTTCACTTTGGTCACCTTCTTTCCAAAAATCAATCATCTCAGGCTAACCATGAGAAAAACATGAGAAAACCCCAAATTGAAGGACTTCCACAAAATACCTGAATAATATTCCTCAAAACTGTTAAGGTGACCCAAAACAAGAAAAGTCTGAGAAACTGTTACAGAAAAGAGGCTAAAGAATGTGACAATTAAAGTAATATGGCATCCTGGATGGAATACTGGAAGAGAAAAAGGGCCTTAGGGAAAAACTGATGAAACCTGATCAATGTCTACAGTTTAGTTAAGAGCACTACAGCAATGTTGGCTTCTTAAATGCAGTAAATGTACCACAGTAATGTAAGGTGCTAATATTAGGGGAAACTGAATGAGGGACCTGCAAATTCTCTGGGCTATCTTTGCAACTATATCCAAAACCAATCTAAAACAAAATTTAAGGGGCCCCTGGGTGGCTCAGTTAAGTGGCTACCTTTGGCTCAGGTTGTGATCTTGGGGTCCTGGGATCGAGCCCCATATCAGGCTCTCTGCTCAGCAGGGAGCCTGCTTCCCCCCTGCCCAACTCTCTCTCTGCCTACCTCTCTACCTACTTGTGATCTCTGTCAAATAAAAATAAATAAAATCTTTTAAAAAAGAAAAGAAAATACAGGTCTAATTTGGGCTCCAGTTAATACCCTGCATATGTCTTAGAAAAAAACATTGAGTCTATTCAAAACATTCACCTGCATATAATTTGGGTCCATTGTAGTGCATCAGTTTTCTGTTGCTGCCATAACAAATTGCCACACACTTAGCAGCTTAAAACAACACAAATTTATTATCTCCCAGTTCTGTGGACTGGAATTCCAGGTGGGCTTGACTAGTTCTTCTTCTCCCAGTCTTCCAAGGTCAAATTGAAGGAAGTGGCCAGCCTAGCTTCTTATCAAGAGGCTCTGAAGGGGGATGCTTGGGTGGCTCGGTTGGTTAAGCATCTGCCTTCAGCTTAGATCACATTCCCAGAGTCCTGGGATTGAGTCCTACATTGGGCTTCTTGCTCAACTGGGAGCCTGCTTCTCCCTCTGCCTGCCCCTCCCCCTGCTTGTGTGCTTTCTCTCTCTCTCTCTTTCTCTCTCTCTCTCTCTCTTCTCTGACAAATAAATAAAGTCTTTGAAAAAAACAGAGACTCTGAAGGAAAATCTGCTTCCAAGCTTATTCAGGTTCTTGATGGAACCTAATTCCTCGTGGTTCTAGGGCTGAAGTCCCACTTCCTTACTAGCTGCCAGCCAGGAGCCTCTCTCAGCCCCTGATGGCTATCTGTGTCCCATGTCACCTTGTCCCTTCCATCTTCAAACCAACAACAGAGTCCTTGTCATGCTTTGAATCTCTCTGATCTCTCCTCCTGCCACAGCTCTCTTGCTTCTAGCGGCCCAGAGGACCCTGTGATTAGATTGGGCCCACTCAGTAATCCAGGGTAATTTATCTTAATTATATCAGCAAAGTCCCATTTGTCGTGGAAGTAATACATTCACAGAT
Organism: Lutra lutra; assembly: GCF_902655055.1. Classification (NCBI taxonomy): domain Eukaryota; kingdom Metazoa; phylum Chordata; class Mammalia; order Carnivora; family Mustelidae; genus Lutra; species Lutra lutra. The sequence continues at coordinate 16,073,611 of NC_062293.1, read as the reverse complement.
TCCAGGAATTAAGGTGTGGACAGCTTTCAAAGACCATTTTACCAACGTATTTTGTTTTCAACCAAGTAGTTTATTCCAAATCAAATCTCATGGAAGGACACTGTCCCTTATATGAAATGTCTATTAAGTACTCATTTTTCTCTCAATACCTTTTCAGAACATGATGTCCAGTCAACTATATAGTCAGTCCTACTTCCATTAGAATATGTACTTATTCTTGAATAACTGCCCAACTGACTTAATTACATTTCCTCAGCCTTCCAAGATGCCTACAACTTCTTTAACAAGGATAAAACTGGCTGTATTGATTTACATGGAATGATGTGCACTTTAGCTAAGCTGGGAATGAATCTAACCAAGCGTGATGTCTATAATGAATTAAGATGTGCTGATATTGATCGTGAGTACTTTAACTTTTAATTATTTTTCTCATAAAAGCTTTTTACAAATACATATTTTTCTTTCAATGATTATAAAAACAGAAGAAAAACTTCATTATCAAAAGTACATATATGCATTCCTCTTTAAAGATATCAGTATGGTATGTGTACAAGTTACAAAATCAAATTAATGCAACAAAAATCTAATGCTACCAAGTAGACTATTCTTTGAAAAATCCTATGTGGAAACTAAAAATGATTATCACATTTCAACATTAAATTCAGATTACCTATCGTGATGTACACTTTGGAGGGTGCCTTGAAATAACAGATACAGAGGCATTGACAGTTTAAAAAAATGACACGTTACCAAGAAAATCCAAGCCCTTTGTTTCCATTTGAATCACGTTAGTACAAATCTTCCTTTGATCCATGGAGTCCACCTATATTGAATTTTAAATGTCACAGCATTTATGTTGATTTTTTTTTAAATTTTAGATATTATTTCCTTTGAATATACAGACCTAGTGATTATAACCTGAGCTGATATGTATGATTATAACCCAAGCTGATATGGAATATATAGTCAGCAAATTATCTCCTCTTCACCTCTCCCCACCCAACTGCCAGTGCCCCATTTAATTAGCATAAGTTCCATGTGTGAATCAGTGTCACCAGTTAATTAAGGTGTCACTTGTTGCCACTAACTCTGCCCAATTTTCCTGTCCTTGCCTCAAAACATGCACACCTGCCTCTAGTAGTACTATCCTAGTTAGAGGAGACTGGGTACAATTTGGGGGTTTTAGAATAATAGAAATATCAGAGGTTAGAAGGGATTGGGAAAGCAGGAGTGGATTCCTTGCAAAAATGGCAAGTCTCTCAAAAAGGTGTGAGTGAATAGGACTGCAGGGGCTGGGGGCCCCTAGTTTGGTGTTTGTACCCCACAATTGCTTCTGGCAGCTGTGGGTGACTCACCTAACGGTGCCAAAACCACTTCAAGAAGACCAGTGCTTTCCTGAGCGCATCTGTAGCCTTAACGTGCGGTCTGACTTTAAGTATTGGACAGTCCCGTGTGTTTTCATTTTCTATTTAGTATATAATCTGTTGACTAAAATGCATCTGATATCCTTGTTCTGAGCCTTTGATTTCTGTTGCAGAAGACGGGAAGGTGAATTTCTCAGATTTCATAAAAGTCCTAACAGATACGAACCGCTTCCTGAAAGCTGTGGGTGAGTAGAGATATTGCTGAACGTGGCCCTTGTGTGGCTGCGATTCGCCGCACAGTAACCACTATTCCTCTAGGCCTCCGAGCAGGGACAAGTGAGGGAGGTGTACACTGGCAGGAACTCCACAACAATATTTGCTAAGCAAATTGATACAGTTTTATAATTTTAACTTAAATACATCAAGTCCTTCTGCAGGAGACACTGCTTTTTGGTCTCCGATGCAGAACACATGGAATAGTGTAGAAAAATTCAGTCCCCTCTTATAATATTCCTCACCCAGTGCATGTGCTAGTCTGGGAGGTACTCCCTTTACATATGAAAAAGAAATTTTAGAAAAAGAAAAATGTTCTCTCTCCTGAAAATTTGGGGCATCGATAATTCACTATTCCTAAAAAAAATATCTTCCTCACCCTGAGGAAGTCTGTCCTCAGTGTGACAACAGGAGAGTCGGCTGGAGGCTAGAGAGCGTGATCTCACACAAGGTCATAAGTGATGTAGACGTGTCCCTGGCATGCTGTTATTAGTCCTCTGGTGTTTTTTTTTTTTTTAAGATTTTATTTATTTATTTATTTGACAGACAGAGATCACAGGTAGGCAGAGAGGCAGGCAGAGAGAGGAAGGGAAGCAGGCTCCCCACTGAGCAGAGAGCCCGACGCGGGGCTCGATCCCAGGACCCCGGGATCATGACCCGAGCCTAAGGCAGCGGCTTTAACCCACTGAGCCACCCAGGCGCCTCCTCTGATGGCTTTTTTAGGAGTTTAACAGTCTACCTTGGAAAAACTAACCGCAATTTGTATCATGTTTTCTGGGGTAAATAAATTCCAAATTCCAAATACTGTGTATGCTTTCGAAAATACATTTAGTCATAGGCTGTAAACTGTCTTTAGAAGAGACAGAAGCTACTGCTCCAAGTACTGTTGTAGTAACGAGGGTTTGCCCGCAAGCCTGAGGCTCGTTCATCAGCAATTCTTTTACCCAGAAGAACGGGACAATAGTCCTTAATACATAAATCATGTTTATGTTAAATGTATTAACTTACAAGTCAATATTTACTTAGAAGTCATAGCACTAAAAGCATTTTTTAATGATTATTGTGTCTGTTCAGTATCAAAATGACCTTTCTACCCAATAGAACAAATTTTGAATGTTTTCCTGTAATTCTCTAGTACCTGGCTCGGTATTAATATTGTAAATAGACTAAAAAGACTTTTTTTGACAGATTTTTTTTCAGAAGCCACTTTGAATTTTTTTTTCACCTTATAGTTCCAGAAAAGGAGAAATGTTTAGATTTAGCCGGCAACCCAGGGATCCTGTTGTTTGAAATCCTATCAAAGCTTGTAGAGACTTCAGCTTTACCCAGAAGGGCTATAATGGAAATAGTAAGGTAAGTGGCAAAGAAGGGTAAAATCAGCCTTCTCAGAAGCACTTATGAGGACATTTACAAGGCAGTCACCTTAACATCCTACCCCACAGGGTCTGCTCCAAAACAAAGGAGGAAGGGTCTGTGGCAAAGCTCACATGCCCGATGGGACCTTATTCCTTCATCCCAACTGTGCTAACTCTGAAATTGCGAGACTGACCTCAGACCATCTCAGGGCCCACTGAGGGCCTAAGATAGCCAAGAAAGTTCACACTCTTACCCTAGGCTAGAGAATTCCAGAAGAGTAAGACTTTTCCAGGGATGACTTTGGGTGGGCTTGGAAATCTAGTTTGGAAGACACTCCCATTCATGCTGGAACTGCCAGGGGCTCCCAAGAGATCTTTTGACTCTGTGATGACATAGAGCAATTTTAGACCTCCCAAAGCAGCTGTGGACTGGAGCTGAGCCCAAACTGGACTTGAGACTAGAAGATGAAGAAACATTCTCACACCCAAACGTGCTTTATTCCAGCAAATACCACGAAAGATAAATTTCCTCAAATTATTTATATCATTGCATTATAGATATTGAATATTGCTATTATTCAGTATAATTGCTATTATTCAAGATAATGTGAATAACATTGGCTCATCTTCTTTCAAAGCATTCTGCTTCCCCTTTTAGACTTAAAAATACAGAATGTTTTCAGAATCCTCAGTGGATAATTTCTCTGTGCTATCCTATATTTGTCAGATGTGGAACCAGCGGGTACACAAAATTCTATTCTTCATTCCGTTTCAAAGGCATTTATTAAATGCCTGCTGTTGGTACACAAATTTGACACACTGCTTAACTTCTCAGCCTTGGTTTCCTCACCTACAAAATGGGACCAAAAA